>NC_083234.1:5059599-5395433 GCF_032191835.1 Heteronotia binoei
AGGAAGGAAGGAAGGAAGGAAGGAAGGAAGGAAGGAAGGAAGGAAGGAAAATAGATGGGGAGGGGGAAGGAGAGGTGGAAAGAAAGCAACTTAAGCTTTAAATGCATTCTCCAAGCCACCAGCTTTAAAGAGAGAAATGCCTTCTCCAAGCCAGCAGACAGGGTGGTGGGGGCTTCAAGAGCCTCACAATATGTGTGAAAGAGCCTCATGTGGATCCCAACTCCCGAGCCACAGTTTGGCCATCCCTGGTCTAGAAAGTCTTTGGCATCTCCAGTTAAAAGGCTCTCAAGCAGTCAGAGTTGAGATAAGAACATAAGAGAAGCCATGTTGGATCAGGCCAATGGCTCATCCAGTCCAACACTCTGTGTCACCTAAGTACAGAAGAGAAGCCATGTTGGATCAGGCCAATGGCCCATCCAGTCCAACACTCTGTGTCACATAAGAACAGAAGAGAAGCCATGTTGTATCAGACCAATGGCCCATCCAGTCCAACACTCTGTGTCACACAGTGGCCAAAAAAAAATATCTATCTATCTATCTATCTATCTATCTATCTATCTATCTATCTATCTATCTATCTATCTATCTATCTATCTATCTATCTATCTATCTATCTATCTATCTATCTATCTATCATCTCTCTCTCTCTCTCTCTCTCTCTCTATATATATATATATATATATGTGTGTGTGTGTGTGTGTACACACACACACACATATATACACACTGTGGCTAATAGCCACTGATGGACCTCTGCTCCATATTTTTATCTAACCCCCTCTTGAAGCTGTCTATGCTTGTAGCCGCCACCACCTCCTGTGGCAGTGAATTCCACACGTTAATCACCCTTTGGGTGAAGAAGTACTTCCTTTTCTGTTTTAACCTGACTGCTCAGCAATTTCATCGAATGCCCATGAGTTCTTGAATTGTGAGAAAGGCCCTTCTCTCTCCCTGAAGCCCTGGAGAAAAGATTGTTCTGGGCTCCCAGTGGACCAAATATAAGGCAGCTTCATGTGCCAATAAGTGACCTTGAGACCTTCTACAATCAAATAATGTGCTCAGGTTTTATAGTTCTGTCTTCCAGAATTCACCACCCTTCTAGCTCGGCGTTGTCTCTTCTGCTTGTCAGTGTCCCTCTGAGGTCTTCCCCAGAGACCCCTTTCACTTGAAGGGGCCACAGGTTGGAGCTCTGCATGAGAATCAGATGCTCCACCACGGAGCTGTGGGCCTTTGAAACACCTTTACAGCCCAGTTTGGGAGACCAGAGCTTTGGCCGCACAGCTGCCTATCAGTTTGGGTGGGGACGAGAAAAGCTCCTGTTTCTCTGTGCTTTACTCCCGAGCTCCTCTCCCCTCTCTCATGGACACATTCATGACCCTGCAGGTGTGGTTTAAACTTTTTCTCTCCAGAGTAAAGCACATGGGCTGAAATCACAGGAGAGTGGATTTGGGTTAAGCGTGAGGAGAGACTTCTTAATGGACAGAGCGGTTTTCCCGCAGCAGAACACGCTTGCTTGTGCGGTGGATGGATTCTCCTTCATTCGGAGGTCCTTGTGCAGTTGCGCTCTAGCAGCTACACGAAGCACTCTAGCTTCGGATCTCCCGTGTGGAACAGGGAGCCAGACAAGGTCGCTGATAAGCCCCTTCTGTGCACAGGGCCACTTTCAGGAGTGTGCTGTTGATGATGCAAAAGCTGGCCAAAGAGGTCCTTGTTCCAGCCGTGTTCACTCATGCATGGGTGTCGCTTGTGTTATTGTGTCCTTGGGCACGGCTTGTGTGTGCATGCTCCTTGCAGATCTCGGGGCAGAGAGGGAACTTCTGCATCATCTGCCACAAGTACGTGAGAGCCAGTTTGGTGTAGTGGTTAAGTGTGCGGACACTTATCTGGGAGAACCAGGTTTGATTCCCCACTTCTCCACTTGCAGCTGCTGGAATAGAAGATAGAAGAAGACAGAAGATATTGGATTTATATCCCGCCCTCCACTCTGAAGAGTCTCAGAGCGGCTCACAATCTCCTTTACCTTCCTCCCCCACAACAGACACCCTGTGAGGTGGCTGGGGCTGGAGAGGTCTCTCACAGCAGCTGCCCTTTCAAGGACAACCTCTGCCAGAGCTATGGCTGACCCAAGGCCATTCCAGCAGCTGCAAGTGGAGGAGTGGGGAATCAAACCCGGTTCTCCCAGATAAGAGTCCGCACACTTCACCACTACACCAAACTGGCTCTCCAGTTGGGTCAGCCATAGCTCTGGCAGAGGTTGTCCTTGAAAGGGCAGCTGCTGTGAGAGCTCTCTCAGCCCCACCCACTTCACAGGGTATCTGTTGTGGGGGTGGGGAGATATAGGCGATTGTAAGCCGCTCTGAGTCTCTGATTCAGGGAGAAGGGCGGGGTATAAATCTGCAATTCTTCTTTTTCTTGTCAACAGAATTGCATGTCCTATCCACAGCTGCCTAGCAGGCCTCGGATTCAGCGGGAGCTCACAGGAGCACAGCTCCTGAACCTTTCTGAGAGTTCCACCTCCTCCTTTCCACCTTGTTCATTGAATAGTAGGTGCAGCTGCATAACCATCTCTGGATGAGCGCCACCACCTTTCCCCCTACAAAATGACCCCTGCTGCCTAGGCTGCCTAGAGAGAGATCGGTTTGTGTAACAAGTGTGCGTGTGGGGGGAGGGCTTTTTTTTTTTAACAACAATAGGTGTGGCCAGGTGAGGGGATATCATCCTTTCCTTCCCTGACTTTTCTCCCAGCATGACTCACTTCTGGTTTGGGAGTTTGGCTGGAAGGAAGGTCTCTGAAGTGAAGGAGGAAGAGGAATTGAAGATTTATACCCCACCCTTCTCTCTGAAACAGAGTCTCAGAGCGGCTTAAAATCTCCTTTATCTTCTTCCCCCACCACAGACACCCTGTGAGGTGGGTGGGGCTGAGAGAGCTCTCCCAAAAGCTGCCCTTTCAAGTTCAACTCCTGCGAGAGCTATGGCTGACCCAAGGCCATTCCAGCAGCTGCAAGTGGAGGAGTGGGGAATCAAACCCGGTTCTCCCAGATAAGAGAGCTATGGCTGACCCAAGGCCATCTCAGCAGGTGCAAGTGGAGGAGAAGGGAATCAAACCCAGTTGTCCCAGATAAGAGTCTGCGCACTTCACCACTACACCAAACTGGCTCTCTTGGTGAGGGTGACTTCAAAGACTGCTGCTTCTTGGGTCTTAAAGAAACCAACACCCACCTCATTGCCCCTCCATTGAGGTGTGAAGCGAATAAGTATGGCTGTTTCCATCTCTTTTCACTCATCTCTTCTCCCTCAGTCCTAAGATGACAGTTCTCAGGTGTGGAGAAATCAGGTGATGGGTGTTCCTTGCATCTCAACCTTGTCCTAGAGCTCCTTACTTACTAAAATGTTTACCCCCTCCTCAGTTGGGAATAAAAGTGGGCAAAGTTGCCATAGGGTTGGGTGTCGGCTATTTTCATCTTTGACTCTGTGGGGCTTCTAGGAAATATAAGAATATAGAAAGAAGTGTGCTGGATCAGACCAGTGGTCCACTTAATCTATTATCTTGTGTTACGTAGCAGCCAAACAGTTCCTCTGGAGGGCCAACAACAGGGCATAGGGGCTGAAGCCTTCCCCTGGTAAGAACATCAGAAGAGCCCTGCTGGGTCAGACCAGTGGTCCATCCAGTCTAGCATCCTGCCTCACATAGTAGCCAACTTGTCTTCTGGAGGTCCAGCAACAGGATATAGAGGCCGAAGCCTTCATAAGAACATCAGAAGAGCCCTGCTGGATCAGACCAGTGAGGGTCCATCTAGTCTAACATTCCGTCTCACACAGTGGCCAACCAGTTCCTCTGGAGGGCCAGCAACAGGGCATAGAGGCCAAGACCTTCCCCTGATAAGCATACCATAAGAGCCCTACTGGATCAGACCAGTGAGGGTTTATCTAGTCTAACATTCTGTCTCACACAGTGGCCAACCAGTTCCTCTGGAAGGCCAACAACAGGGCATAGAGGCTGAGGCCTTCCTCTGAGAAGAATGTCAGAACAGCCCTGCTGGATCAGACCAGTGAAGGTCCATCTAGTCCAGCATCCCATCTCACACAGAGAGCATCCAGTTCCTCTGGAGGGTCAACAATAGGGCAGAGAGGCTGAGGCTTTCCCCTGATGTGTACACCCTTCGGCTGATATTTCCTCAAAGGGAAAGGTTACAGTGAATGAACTGTGTTTGATTCAACATTAGGAGAGCTTGTAATGAACGGAGCAGGTGCCTTCACACGGTAACCGTTTGCTCGTGGATTTTGCCATTCTTACCTAGTAAAAATCCAGTTGCGAAGTGCTTTATATCATGTGTGAGAACGCACCCAGTGATTTGCCAATGGAACCCACTTGCTTGGAGGTGAATGGATTCTCTTTTGCTTGGAGGTCTTTCTGCAGATGCTGGGCATCCATTTGCTGGGATTGTTGTAGGTTCGGATTGCCTACATTGTGATTCCCTTCTTTTCCCCACCTTCAGACTTTGGAAGCATTTACGGTGGGGAAGATAGCCCTCCTTCCTCTTTGCCTAGAGCCCCTTCGTGGAGAGAGGCGGCTCAGCCTTCCCCTGTCAGTCCCTACAGTAAATATCGCAGTCACCCTCCGTCTTGTTCTCTCTCCTTGCAGTAAATTACATATTAAAGTAGCTTGGTAACTGAGCAGTGGTTGCCGTGCGATAAGGTTGAGGAAATCAATATGTTTGCCATGTGCTCCCTTGTTTATGACACTCGCCTCTCCAACGGTTGAGCAATGTTCTCTTTGCAAAGGCTACATTTCAGAAAGGCCTCCTCCCCTGAAAACAGAGTCTCGATCTTACCGGGAAAAGGTGCCACGGCGATCAATTTCCTAAGTACGGCATTACACTCTTTGAACAACAATGTCTCGGCGTTGGAGCTGCTGGCCTCTTTCTCTCGCTCTCCGCCTTGGAACAAAATGCACAGGCTGAAAGAGGGCATCAGCAGGAAGATTGGACTGGGGGGAGCAGCTAAGACCAGGGTGGGGGGAGCTTTTGGATGAAGGCAGCAGGCTTGGGGCTCAACTCTGTTTAGCTTCTTCTCCCCCCCCCCTCCGCTCCCCTGTTTCTCTCCGGCTTTGATTTCTCCTCCAGCTGCAGAACTTTTGCTTTCCTTCCCAAAGAAGCATTCAATTTATTATAACACATTTCCTCAAAGGCGGCCTCATCCATTAGCGGGAGGCCCTGTGAGTGGAAAGAGTCTTGGATGCAGATCTGCAGTCCTGGAATCTATCCTCAGATGAAGTCTGTTCCTGGGGGACTCAATTCTGAACATAAGAACATAAGAGGAGCCATGTTGGATCAGGCCAATGGCCCATCCAGTCCAACACTCTGTGTCACATAAGAACATAAGAGGAGCCATTTTGGATCAGGCCAATGGCCCATCCAGTCCAACACTCTGTGTCACATAAGAACATAAGGGAAGCCATGTTGGATCAGGCCAGTGGCCCATCCAGTCCAACACTCTGTGTCACATAAGAACATAAGAGAAGCCCTGTTGGATCAGGCCAATGGCCCATCCAGTCCAACACTCTGTGTCACATAAGAACATAAGGGAAGCCATGTTGGATCAGGCCAATGGCCTATCCAGTCCAACACTGTGTCACATAAGAACATCAGAGAAGCCACGTTGGATCAGGCCAATAGCCCATCCAGTCTAACACTCTGTGTCACATAAGAACATAAGAGGAGCCATTTTGGATCAGGCCAATGGCCCATCCAGTCCAACACTCTGTGTCACATAAGAACATAAGGGAAGCCATGTGGGATCAGGCCAATGGCCCATCCAGTCCAACACTGTGTCACATAAGAACATCAGAGAAGCCACGTTGGATCAGGCCAATAGCCCATCCAGTCTAACACTCTGTGTCACATAAGAACATAAGAAGAGCCATGTTGGATCAGGCCAGTGGCCCATCCAGTCCAACACTCTGTGTCACATAAGAACATAAGAAGAGCCATGTTGGATCAGGCCAATGGCCCATCCAGTCCAACACTCTGTGTCACATAAGAACATAAGAGAAGCCCTGTTGGATCAGGCCAGTGGCCCCTCCAGTCCAACACTCTGTGTCACATAAGAACATAAGGGAAGCCATGTTGGATCAGGCCAATGGCCCATCCAGTCCAACACTCTGTGTCACATAAGAACATAAGGGAAGCCATGTTGGATCAGGCCAATGGCCCATCCAGTCCAACACTCTGTGTCACATAAGAACATAAAGGAAGCCATGTTGGATCAGGCCAATGGCCCATCCAGTCCAACACTCTGTGTCACACAGTGGCCAGAAAACCCCAGGTGCCATCAGGAGGTCCACCAGTGGGGCCAGGGCAGTAGAAACCCTCCCACTGTGCCCCTCCCAAGCACCAAGAATACAGAGCATCACTTGCCTCAGACAGAGAGTTCCAACAATATGCTGAGGCTAATAGCCACTGATAGACCTCTGCTACATATGTTGGTGGGGGGCCAGGGGGCGTAATGCTGCAGAAACCCAGGCACTGGGAAAAGCTTCTTGGGAGGATAGAAACTGCTCTCATGGGTTGGGCCAAGGGGTCACTTAGGCCAATATTCAGCACACTGGCCTGCCAGTTTGACAGCCAGTGTGGTGTAGTGGTTAAGCATGCAGAATCTTATCTGGGAGAACCGGGTTCAATTCCCCACTCCTCCACATGTAGCTGCTGGAATGGCCTTGGGTTAGCCATAGCTCTCGCAGAGCTGTCCTTGAAAAGGGCAGTTTCTGTGAAAGTTCTCTCAGTCTAACTCACCTTGCAGGGTTGTCTGTTGTGGGGGAGGAAGGTTTACTCTGCTCTGGTAAGACCTCACCTGGATTATTGTATTCAGTTTTGGCTACATTTTAAAAAGGATATAGACAAGCTGGAATGGGTCCAGAGGAGGGCAACAAAGATGGTGAGGGGTCTGGAGACCAAGTCCTATGAAGAAAGGTTGAAGGAGCTGGGGATGTTTAACCTAGAGAGGAGGTGGCTGAGAGGTGATAGGATCACCATCTTCAAATCCTTGAAGGGCTGTCATATAGAGGATGGTGTAGAATTGTTTTCTGTGGCTCCAGAAGGTAGGACCAGAACCAGTGGGTTGAAATTAAATCGAAAGAGTTTCCGGCTCAACATTAAGAAGAACTTCCTGACCGTTAGAGTGATTCCTCAGTGGAACAGGCTTCCTCATGAAGTGGTGGGCTCTCTTTCCTTGGAGGTTTTTAAACAGAGTCTAGATGGCCATCTGACAGCAATGAAGATCCTATGAATTTAGGGAGAGGTATTTGTGAGTTTCGTGCATTGTGGAGGGGGTTGGACTAGATGATCCTGGAGGTCTCTTCAACATCTATGATTCTATGGTTCTAAAGGAGATTGTGAACCACTCTGAGAATCATAGTGAAGGGCAGGATATAAATCCAATATCGTCGTCATCATCGTTTTCTTCTGGAGAGCCAGTTTGGTGTAGTGGTTAAGTGTGCGGACTCTTATCTGGGAGAACTGGGTTTGATTCCCCACTCCTTCACTTGCACCTGCTAGCATGGCCTTGGGTCACCCATAGCTCTGGCAGAGGTTGTCATTGAAAGGGCAGCTGCTGTGAGAGCCCTCTCCAGCCCCACCCACCCACACGTGTCTGTTGTGGGGGAGGAAGCTAAAGGAGACTGTGAGCCGCTCTGAGACTCTTCGGAGTGGAGGGCAGGATATAAATCCAATATTTTCTTCCTCTTCTTCTTGAAATCACAAGTCAAGTCAAGTACTTTGTCCTCCAGTGCCTGACCATTGGAGGTATACTGTCTCCACAGATGGAGGTTCTACTGAAATTTTTGTTTAAAGCCATTAGGCCATGCTCTCAGCACAGGGTTCTTCATTGTGTATTCGTCTCTTCCCCTGGCTTATTTTTACATCCCTCCCCCTCCTTTTGAAGGCACAATGGGAAAGAACTTGGAGAGCCAGTAATGTGCATCCCTGGCTTTGCTGAAAGGCTGCGTGGGGGCACCTGTTCGTCATTGAGGCTCGGAGATCTGACCCTTTTGAAGGCACGCTTCAGTGACAGTCAAATATGTTGCATTTTCAGCAATTCGTGAAGTTGCCCTGGCAGGCTGTGGCTAAGAAGGGGAAAACCCCTCTAGAGAAATACTGTGAATCATAGCAAAAGTTCTCTGCTAACCTCCTTAGAAATTTCCTGCAGGCTCTTCTGCCAGAACACAACCTCCCCACATCAGCCTCAAGGTTCACATTCAGCACAATTCACTGGCAGCTCAAGTGGTGTCATGGTTGCCCACTCCAGGGTAGAAAATACCTGAAGATTTGGGAGGGGGATGGAGCCCAGGGAGAGCAGGGGTTGGGGAGGGAAGCGATTCCAACAGGGTGCAATGCCAGGAACGGCATTGGCAATTGCTCAGTGGTAGAGCATCTGCTTGGTAAGCTGAAGGTTCCATGTTCAATCCCCGGCGTCTCCAACCAAAAAGGGTCCAGGCAAATAGGTGTGAAAAACCTCTCCTGGACATCCTGGAGAGCCATGAATGGGGCTGTGGCTCAGTGGTAGAGCATCTGCTTGGTAAGCAGAAGGTCCCAGGTTCAATCCCCGGCATCTCCAACTAAAAAGGGTCCAGGCAAGTAGGCATGAAAAACCTCAGCTGGAGACCCTAGAGAGCCATGAATGGGGCTGTGGCTCAGTGGTAGAGCATCTGCTTGGTAAGCTGAAGGTCCCAAGTTCAATCCCCGGCGTCTCCAACTAAAAAGGGTCCAGGCAAATAGGCGTGAAAAACCTCAGCTTGAGACCCTGGAGAGCCGCTGCCAGTCTGAGTAGACAATACTCACTTTGATGGACCCAAGGTCTGATTCAGTAGGAGGCAGCTTCATATGCTCATAGAGTCCACCTTCGAAACCAACCATGTTCTCCAGGTCATCTGGGGATGAGTTATGATAGCAGCAGACATTATGTCCTCCTGAAAGCCAAACATTTATGTAAGGCTGTTTTTTATGTTCCCACCAAGGGGGGGTGTGTGTGTAAGTCCCAGATATAGTTGCCAACCTCCAAGTGGCACCTGGATATTTCCTGCTACTATAGCTGATCTACAGACAACTAAGATCATTCCCCCTGGAGAAAATTGCTGCTTTGGGGGGTGGCTTTGTTGAAATGCATGGCTTAGCATGCTTGGACATTGTGGAGGGCGGGGGGGTGCTACATCACTCTAAGGGTGTCTAGATGCTATCTCCTTGAACGGGATGCCTCTCTTTGTCATAACTTGGGAGTTGCCCTCTGTCCTCTCCCTCTCTTCACATGGCCTTCCTTGGAGACACAAGTCTCTGCAGGTCTCTCCCGGAGAAACCATGCCCTTGTAGCCCCACACACATGATGTTGGACGAGCTGGCCATTTGTGATAGGGAAAGTGCTCTTTAGATTAGGCATCACTCTCTCCTTTTGACTGCAGCCTGAATGTGAGCTGGATCTACTTGTGTTGTATAAATGTAAGGCTACCTTTTTTTTTACTTCTTGGGAGATTGTTTTACTGGACTCGGTATCAGGCTTCTGTGACTGGGCAAAAGTCTGTTAGATATTAACCAGATAGTCCAATAGTCTTCTGTGGCATTACCCCCTGTGAAGAAGAAGAATTGCAGATTTATACCCCACCCTTCTCTCTGAATCAGAGACTTACAATCTTTATCTTCTTCCCCCACAACAGATGCCCTGTGAGGTGGGTGGGGCTGAGAGAGCTTTCATGGAAGCTATGCTTTCAAGGACAACTCGTACAGGAGATATGACTAACCCAAGGCCATTCCAGCAGCTGCAAGCGGAGGAGTGGGGAATCATACCTGGTTCTCCCAGATAAGAGGCCGCGCATTTCACCACTACACCAAACTGGCTCCCCTCCCCACCCCAAACCCTTGCTTCCACAGGCTCCACCCCCCAAGTCTCCAGCGATTTCCTAACACAGAACTGGTAACCCTGCTCCCCCCCTCCGTGTAGTTGAAAAATGAGATCACGTTTCTGTGTCTATGGGTCCAGTCCTTCATGAAGCTGTCTGTGTGACCTTGTTGAATTGGCCCTTGTCTCTCAGCCTACCTCACAGGATTGTTGTGCTGCTAAAACGGAAGCAGCAGAACTGCACAGGGGGCCCCGAGGCTCCTTGGAAGGAGGGTGCGACCGAGATGGGCAAATATATGTCTGTGCTGGAGTGGCTTCCATTCTTCCCTTAAGGCCAGGCTGTGCGTCATGAAGTGGGAGCGATGAAATGAGACCAGAGAGAGGTCTTTGAGGAAAGCCTAAGATTAGATAAAAAGTGGTGTTGACTTGCATTGAGACTTACGGATAGGAGGAGGCTGTAAATCCAAATCAAATACGAGGAATCCCTCCTGCACTCCGAGTGAGCCAGGCTTTCAGAGATCTTGGCCTTGCGTCGTTATGTGTGCTAGTGCAGGTAATTTGGGCCAATAATTAACCCAGTTCTTGGAAGGAACATCTCCATAGCTCTAAATTAGGGAGGTCTGTTGCACCCTGCAGCTTCCCTGGCCTGCCCAGTGGTCAGGGTACCTGAGTATGCTTGTCCACGGAGTTCTATCTCTGGGGTGCTGTGCCCCATGCTGCCGTAGCAGGAATGAAGGGGCTCCCAATTGATGGTCCTCTAAGTCAAGGAACCTTTTATGGATTGAGAGGATTAGTCTGAGCCTGGCCAACATCCCGCGGTGAGAGAGATCAGCGGTAGGGTGGCCAGCTCCAGAACTGGACAAATCTTGGAGCTCTGGGGGTGGAGCCTGAAGAGGGTGGGATTTGGGGAGGAGAGGCACCTCAGCAGGGTATAACACTATGCGGGGGTGTCAAACTCATTTGTTATGAGGGCTGGATCTGACACAAATGAGACCTTCTCAGGCCATATTGGGCCGGGCTATGTGTGTACCTATTTAAGATTAGGTAGCAGAGATATAAACTTTATAAAGGTCACAGACAAACACAAATAAAGATTTTTTTAAAAAAACTTAGAAGATGCTTTAAACATTAGCACTCGTTAGTCTTAAAGGTGCTTTCCTTGTATTTCTCCCATGGGATCCAGGGAACTGGGCAAAGGAAGCTCTGGCTCTTTCCTTCCTTCCTCAGGGGACTGGGAAGGGGGGGGGAGCCTCAGTCAACAGAAGGAAGAGAGTCTTGGCTCAGTAGCTCTGCTGTGCAATTGAGAGAGCCTGGCAAAGCAAACTCTCCCTCCTCCCTTCCTCCCCGAGGAGCCTCCGCCAATGGAGAAAATAGAGGTTTTGCTCTGCAGCTCCTGTGCGATTGAGCAAGCCTTGCAAATCAAGCTGTGATGCAGAAGGAAGCAAGAGAGAGGGAGAAGGAAGCAGATGACAGCCGGTTGCTCAGGGGCCTAATAAGAGTTTGACACCCCTGCAGTAATACTCTTCAAAGCAGCCGTTTTCTCGCCAGGAGAACTGACGTCTGTGGTCTGGAGATGAGCTGTAATATCAAGAGATCCCCAGGCCCCAACTGGAGGTTGGCATCCCTATCTCAAGGGACACACCCAAGTGCAAGCACGTGCACTCCGAGCGGTTCTAATGAAAACTGTGTCTATCCCTGGGCATCCCTCTCCATATTTGCAGTTCTGCATCATCTTGGGGACCAAAAGAAAAAGCAAAATCAAATGTCATGACGGAATGACTGCTAACCCCCCCCTCCCCTTTTAAAAAGTGTCCAATAAAATTAGCCATCCAAAGAGACTGACCTTTTGGCCTAAATATGAAGCTGGCAGGCAAACGGTGGGGCTTGTGAGATTTCGGTAAAATTGTCGTGACCTCTTAACAAGATGAAGTTGGCGAGATAATAGTAATTATAAGCCGATTATTGGATGGCCAATCAATACTGAACTTTACCTCTTTTCCTAAACCAAAGGTCATGTTTTATTAGGTTAAGATAACAGGCACTCCTTCTTGCGCCCTTGTGAAAGCGGCTTGAATACTTTTAGAGGAATGTGGGCCGTGTGTGTGTGTGTGTGTGTGTGTGTATGCTCACAGGATTTTATTGACACAGAGATGGGCTTCCATTTTCTGGTTGTGGCCCAGATAAGAAGAGAAAACGGAGCTCTGGCAAAGGGCTGAAAGGTTGTCTTATTGCTGGACACTTTGTTCCATCTGGAGTCCCATTGGATCCTTGGTGGCTGCAGCTGGAAATGGTCCAGATAGCCTGACAGACAGCTGACTAAGCCAATGCCAGCTCCTGGGGTGTTTGTTTTTTTGGGGGGGGGGGGGCAGGAATCCTTGCACGAGGTCATCCAATGAACCTGATGATCACCATCTTCAAGTACTTGAAGGGCTGTCATGTTATAGAGGGTGGTGTGGAATTGTTTTCTGTGGCCCCAGTAGGTAGGACCAGAACCAGCGTTTCCAGTTCAACATCAGGAAAAAACTTTCTGACCGTTAGAGTGGTTCCTCAGTGGAACAGGCTTCCTCCTTGGGAGGTGGTGGGCTCTCCTTCCTTGGAGGTTTTTGAACAGAGGCTGGATGGCCATCTGACAGCGATGAAGATCCTGTGAATTTAGAGTGAGGTGTTTGTGAGTTTCCTGTCTTGTGCAGGGGGTTGGACTAGATGACCCTGGAGGTCCCTCCCAACTCTATGATTCTATGATGGGCAGTAGATTCAGGGCAGGCAGAAGAAAACTACGTACTTCTTCACTCAATGAGTGATTAAAATATGGAATTCACTGCCAGAGAATGGCCACAAGCATAGACAGCTTTAAAAAGGGATTCAGCGGATTCGTAGAGGAGAGGTCTATCCGTGGCCACCAGCTAAAGTGGCTCTTACGGACTTCTTGAATCAGGAGTCTTAAAGGAGCTGTTTTTTAATCGCTTATAAGCCTGGGCTATTGAGGAGGTTTCCCCCCCTCCTGCCCCAATTCTGTGATTGGCATTTCCTGATTTAAGGTCATATAAAAGTAGTAACTCTGCCCAGAAATGCTTTTCCCACAGTGGTGAGGCAGTTTCTGCACTGAGAGTATGACACATGATGCATGAATGTCAGCCTGATCCATGACACAGATGTGGTGGAAACCTTCTAATATCACTAGTTTTGAGTGGGTGGAGAACTGGGGGGGAGGGGGCAAAAGGGAGGGAGGGGTGGAGGAAACAGGGCTGGACTGTGAGCAGTTACTTCAAAGACTATCTGCAGGTGTCAACTGAACTAAAGGAAACAAATTAAATATTTTAATTGACTATCCTCAATTAAAGAAAGCTTCCAGTGTGGTCAGAAGGCTGGCTTTATTGATAAGTAGAAACAGTAGCAATACACGTCAGTGTCACCTTTGGGCTGACCAGTCCTTTATAGTACCTCATTGAGGGCTGTTATGCAAAAAGTCTGTGTAAAGCAGTACAAACTGGTTCCCACCAACTCCTTTAGTTCCCTAAACATATTTTGCAATGTGAGCTGTCCCTGGGAAGAGATAAAGCGGCCTTGAGACAGCGGCTTCACTCCCTTCCTCAAGGTAGAAATGGATACTTGTGATGGTTGCGATGGACAGAGCAAAGGCAGAGTGAAGCTGGCCCAGTGCGCCCTCCCCCATTTCAACATATAGAAATAAAAATGGCAAGACACCTTGACGGAGGGAGGGGGTCATATTTCATTCTTGCCTTTATGCTTCTTTTCAGTGCACCTGGGACCTTTTCTTGGATTCCTGAGATGCTCTCCTGGTGTTAGCAACAGTGGGAGTGGAAACTGCAACCTATTTATGGTGATCCTTCATGGGGTTTTCAAGGCAAGAAAGAGAACGTCTGGTGTAGTGGTTAAGTGAGTGGACTCTTATCTAGGAGAACCGGGTTTGATTCCCCACTCCTCCACCTGCACCTGCTAGAATGGCCTTGGGTCAGCCATAGCTCTCTTATCTGGGAGAACCGGGTTTGATTCCCCACTCCTCCACTTGCAGCTGCTGGAATGGCCTTGGGTCAGCCAAAGCTCTCTTATCTGGGAGAACCGGGTTTGATTCCCCACTCTTCCACTTGCAGCTGCTGGGATGGCCTTGGGTCAGCCATAGCACTCCTATCTGGGAGAACCGGGTTGGATTCCCCACTCCTCCACTTGCACCTGCTGGAATGGCCTTGGGTCAGCCAAAGCTCTCGCAGGAGTTGTCCTTGAAAGGGCAGCTGCTATAAGAGCTCTCTCATCCCCACCCACCTCACAGGATGTCTTTTGTGGGGGAGGAAGATAAAGGAGATTGTGAGCCGCTCTGAGACTCTGAGATTCAGAGTGGAGGGCAGGATATAAATCCAGTATCATCATCTTCTTCTTCTTTTCACTTTCCCTATGAAGAAAAGTTAAAACGCTTGGAACTCTTTAGCTTGGAGAAATGTCTACTGCGGGGTGACATGATAGAGGTTGGTAAGAAGTACTTTTCTCCCTTTCTCACAATATGAGAACGCGTGGGCATTCAATGGAATTCCTGAGCAGTCAGGTTAGAACTGATAAAAGGAAGTACTTCTTCACCCAAAGGGTGATAAACACATGGAATTCACTGCCACAGGAGGTGGCGGCAGCTACAAGCATAGACAGCTTCAAAAGGGGATTGGATCAACATCTGGAGCAGAGGTTCATCAGTGGCTATTAGCCACAGCCTATTGTTGGAACTCTCGGTCTGGGGCAGTGATGCTGTGTAGTCTTGGAGCTTTGGGGTGGGGCACAGTGGGAGGGCTTCTAGCCCCACTGGTGGACCTCTTGATGGTTTTTTTGGCCACTGTGTGACACAGTGTTAGACTGGATGGGCCATTGGCATGATCCAACATGGCTTCTCTTATGTGACACAGAGTGTTGGACTGGATGGGCCATTGGCCTGATCCAACATGGCTTCTCTTATGTTCTTATGTGACACAGAGTGTTGCACTGGATGGGCCATTGGCCTGATCCAACAGGGCTTCTCTTATGTTCTTATGTGACACAGAGTGTTGGACTGGAGGGGCCACTGGCCTGATCCAACATGGCTTCTCTTATGTTCTTCTGGGACACAGAGTGTTGGACTGGATGGGCCATTGGCCTGATCCAACATGGCTTCTCTTATGTTCTTATGTGACACAGAGTGTTGGACTGGAGGGGCCACTGGCCTGATCCAACAGGGCTTCTCTTATGTTCTTATGTGACACAGAGTGTTGGACTGGATGGGCCATTGGCCTGATCCATCATGGCTTCTCTTATGTTCTTATGTGACACAGAGTGTTGGACTGGATGGGCCACTGGCCTGATCCAACAGGGCTTCTTTTATGTTCTTATGTGACACAGGGTATTGGACTGGATGGGCCACTGGCCTGATCCAACAGGGCTTCTCTTATGTTCTTATGTGACACAGAATGTTGGACTGGATGGGCCACTGGCCTGATCCAATATGGCTCCTCTTATGTTCTTCTGTGACACAGAGTGTTGGACTGGATGGGCCACTGGCCTGATCCAACATGGCTCCTCTTATGTTCTTATGTGACACAGAGTGTTGGACTGGAGGGGCCACTGGCCTGATCCAACAGGGCTTCTCTTATGTTCTTATGTGACACAGAGTGTTGGACTGGGTGGGCCACTGGCCTTATCCAGCATGGCTTCTCTTATGTTCTTATGTGACACAGAGTGTTGGACTGGATGGGCCACTGGTCTGATCCAACAAGGCTTCTCTTATGTTCTTATGTGACACAGAGTGTTGGACTGGATGGGCCACTGGCCTGATCCAACATGGCTTCTCTTATGTTCTTCTGTGACACAGAGTGTTGGACTGGATGGGCCACTGGCCTTATCTAACAGGGCTTCTCTTATGTTCTTATGTGACACAGAGTGTTGGACTGGATGGGCCACTGGCCTGATCCAGCATGGCTTCTCTTATGTTCTTATGTGACACAGAGTGTTGGACTGGATGGGCCACTGGCCTGATCCAACATGGCTCCTCTTATGTTCTTATGTGACACAGAGTGTTGGACTGGAGGGGCCACTGGCCTGATCCAACATGGCTTCTCTTATGTTCTTCTGTGACACAGAGTGTTGGACTGGATGGGCCACTGGCCTGATCCAACAGGGCTTCTCTTATGTTCGTCTTCTTCTTCTGAGGTGGTTGGCTGTTGCCTGACTCTGTGTAGCAATCCTGTTATTCCTTGAAGGTTTCCCTTCCAAACACTGAACAGGGCTGACTTTGCTTAGCTTCTGAAATCTGACAAGATCAGGCTAGCTTGGGCCACCCAAGTCAGGGCAGAAGATGAACACAGATGGTTTGCCATTGCCTTTCTCTGCACAGCAACCCTGGGCTTTCTTGGTGTTCTCCCTTCTCAGTACTAAGGCAGACTGACCCTGCTTAGCATCTGAGATCTGATGAGATGGGACTAGTGTGGCCAGGGGGATGGGGTCAGGTGCTGGCAAAACGAAAAAGTCCGCTGAGAAATCCTGATAAGCAGAATTTCCCATCTCTCGGCCTTTCTTCCTTTGGCTCCCTCTTGGGTACAGTGTTTCCCTGTGGCCCCTCAGTGGGAAACCTCATGTGTCTTCCCTCCATTGGCGTTTGCTGTTTTCTCTTCCTAGCCCATCGATAGTGTTTGATCCTTCCATTTGCATGATGGGACAGCTGAATCGCGTCTCAAGTGGCTCGTCAAGCGGTTTGGTTGCATCTTGTGAGGAACAGCTGGAAGAGCACGTGTCCTTTGAACTCATTGCTGTGTTTTGTGCTCTTTCTTCTGTGGGTTTAAAAGCAGGAAAGAATTACTGGAAACAAGAGGGCACGAGGGGCAGAAGACTGAGGGTGTGGATTCTCTGTTGCAGCCTGAGCCCGGATTGGACCAGCAATGGTGGCCAGATTGGTTTTTCCTGTGCACATTGGTGGGTTTCTGTGTCTCCTGCTAATCAGGTCCCCCCAAACAGGGTTGCAGAGGGATGCCCACCCAGGCTAAGAACATAAGAGAAGCCAAGCTGGATCTGGCCAATGGTCCATCCAGACCAACACTCTGTGTCACACAGTGGCTAAAAAAACCAGGTGCCATCAGGAGGTCCATCAGTGAGGCCAGGACACTAGAAGCCCTCCCACTATGCATCCCCCCAAGTACCAAGAATACAGAGCATCACTGCTCCAGACAAAAGAACATAAGAGAAGTCATGTTGGATCAAGCCAATGGCCCATCCAGGCCAACACTCTGTGTCACACAGTGGCTAAAAAAACCAGGTGCCACCAGGAGGTCTATCGGTGGGGCCAGGACACTAGAAGCCCTCCCACTATGCACCCCCCCAAGCACCGAGAATACAGAGCATCACTGCCCCAGACAGAGAGTTCCAACAATATACTGTGACTAATAGCCACTGATAGACCTCTGCTCCAGATGTTTATCCAATCCCCTCTTGAAGCTGGCTATGCTTGTAGCCGCCTCCACCTCCTGCGGCAGTGTATTCCATGTGTTAATCACCCTTTGGGTGAAAAAGTATATCCTTTTATCTGTTCTAACTCGACTGCTCAGCAATTTCATTGAGTGCCCATGCATTCTCGTATTGTGAGGAAGGGAGAAAAGTACTTCTTTCTCTACCTTCTCCATCCCATGCATAATCTTGTAAACCTCTATCATGTCACCCCGCAGTCGACGTTTCTCCAAGCTAAAGAGCCCCAAGCGTTTCAACCTTTCTTCATAGGGAAAGTGAAAAGAAGATGATGATGATACTGGATTTATATCCTGCCTTCCACGCCGAATCTCAGAGTCTCAGAGTGGCTCACAATCTCCTTTATCTTCCTCCCCCACAACAGACACCCTGGAGGTGGGTGGGGCTGAGGGAGCTCTTATAGCAGCTGCCCTTCCGTATCGCGTGCAGAATCTTGTAAAGCTCTCTTACGTCACCCCGCAGTCGACGTTTCTCCAAGCAAAAGAGCCCCAAGCGTTTTAACTTTTCTTCATAGGGCAGCACGCTGGTTCTGTATCTGGGTTCCTCTGCCAAGGGCCAGGCTGCGATGGAAGAGAGGGGAGAGCTGGTGCATGTTGTCGCCACCGTTGCTGAGTCGTGCTGAGGCTTGTTGCATCACATGAGCGCTGCTGTGCCACATCTGCACAAAGAATCATTGTGTCTGGAGTCCTTCGCCTGCTCTGGACCCCAGAAGGATGTGGCCTGGGGCCTCCGGTGGCATTGCCCCCTTCTTACTGACAGGTTGAGGCAAATGTCTGTTCCATCTCATTTGCTGGATGTGTGTGCACGCACAGGAGCACAACTTATATCAGAATACAAGAGGAGGAGCTGGAATTAAATGTTCAGAAACAAGCAAACAAATAAATACATTGTGGGTTGTGAAATATCCTGCATCCCAAAAGCCAAGGATGCGGTTCTTGGAACCGGCCAGCTCCTCAGGGTGACGAGGCAGTCTTGGCATCTGTCGTTTTGCCTGTGGAACCTTTTCTAATTCACCGATACCAGGATGCAGGATCTATTAGAGCAGGGGTGGCCAAACTGTGGCTCGGAAGCCACGTGTGAGGAAGAAGAAGATATTGGATTTATATCCCGCCCTCCACTCCGAAGAGTCTCAGAGCGGCTCACAATCTCCTTTACCTTCCTCCCCCACAACAGACACCCTGTGAGGTAGATGAAGACATTGGATTTATATCCCGCCCTCCACTCCGAAGAGTCCCAGAGCGGCTCACAATCTCCTTTATCTTCCTCCCCCACAACAGGCACCCAGTGAGGTGGGTGGGGCTGAGAGGGCTGTCACAACAGCTGCCCTTTCAAGGACAACCTCTGCCAGAGCTCTGGCTGACCCAAGGCCATGCCAGCAGGTGCAAGTGGAGGAGTGGGGAATCAAACCCGGTTCTCCCAGATAAGAGTCCCCACACTTAACCACTACACCAAACTGGCTCTCCTTCTTTCTCTACCTTCCACACGTTTGGCTCTTCCACACATATTGTGTGGCTCTTAAAGCCTCCACCACCCCATTGACTGGCTTGAAGAAAGCATTCATCTCTTTAAATGACTTCTCCAAGCCAAGCCAACTGGTGGCTTGGAGAATGCATTTAAAGTTGCTTTCTTTCTACCTCTCCTCACTCTCCAATCTATTTTCCTTCCTTCCTTCCTTCCCTCCCTCCCTCTCTCAAAAGTCTGATGTTCATGTCTTGTTACTCTCAAACATCTGATGTTTATTCTTCGTAGCTCTTACATTAAGCAAGTTTGGCCACCCCTGGATTGGAGCATGGGTGCCGAACATGGTGCCCATGGGCAAAACTCCTTGTTCCCACCAAGTGCTTTAAGAAGTGGGTGGGACCCCAGGGCTCTTGCCCCAGCAGGGCTTCTGATAGGCTCTGTTGATTCAAATAATTTTGGTTCAGATATTGGTTCAAATTGCCCCTCTTCTCTCTCCCCTGTACTTGGGGAGAGGCAAGAGGCACTTCCTCTGTGGGTGTGGCTCCGCCTCCCACCACAGACATTTCGGGGCTGGCTCCTCCTCCAGCAGCAGCCATTTTGTGGCTACACTCATCACCCTCTGTCAGAATTCCAACGATGCCCAGCGCCTCAAATATGTTGGGGATCTCTTCCAGATTGGCGTTGGTGTGCTAGGAGCTGTACAGTGTACTAGTTGCCTGACCTTTCTTCCAGGTCTGGTGCCCTGGAAGGCCACCCAGCGTGTCCGCCGCTGGGCCACCTTGCGCCTTTGTCTTGTACTCCTCGGATTGGGATGGGGAATCATCTTTGTGGAAGAGCTGTGCTTCCGTCTAAGCAAGGGTTCTTCAGCTGCACCATGTCTCCGAGGTAAACTTGGAAGGGAAATAAGAGCCGGCAGAACTGCCATCAAGGGTGCCGTTAAAAGCCACGTTTGGACAGTACTAGCACCGCCGAGGCCTGCGTTTTGCAGGAAGCCATGGCAGAAGGATTGTGCGTAGCGGGGTAGAGCACAGCGCACGGCAAACAGCATTTCTCCCTGTTTAGCTTTTAATTGCTTCCTTTCACTTTTTATGTGTAAAAGATTGTCCATTTAATTAACTCCAAGAATGCAATTTCAAAAACACTAACGTTTTTACACATGATGGCTTTTAAAATAAAAATAGCATTCTAATATTGCGAGCTGCTTGCTTTGTGTGTTGCGTTAACCTTTTAGTTGGCAATTTTGGAGCGAACAAACAGGGACAAACATCTCCTGGCGAATGCAGTGGAAAAGACGCCGGTTGTTGGCTCAACTGGTGGAAGCGCAGCTCTTCTGCTGGTCTTTTGACTGGCGTAAGGTTTTTCTTTTTAAGCGATCTTAATTGGTGCTATTCCATACGTAGGGTTAAACTTGGTTCTTATTTCTATCAGGACTTTCCCCTCTTTCACTGTTATTAATATTGTCCAGTGATATTTGTGTTGTTGGCTCTCAACATTTTGGGAGTAGGTAGAGAATAGATGGTGAGTCTTCAAAATCTGGGTGCTCCCATGTGAAAAGTAATAGTATACAGACACTCAGGAATTTGCCTTCTGTTGAAGCAGACCGTTGGTCCATCAAAGCCAGTATTGTCTATACTCACACTGGCCATCACTCTCCAGGGTTTCTGACAGAAGTCTTTCCCATCACCTAATACCCGATCCTTTTAACTGGAGATAACCCAGACTTTTTGTGTTTTAACAATTTATTGATAACATATGGTTACAAAACTTAATTATAAATTCTCTGTACTAACCCATATGGTATTTCAATCCCCCCTCCCTCCAATATTGACTTCCCCGAAGTTATAGATTTAAGTTCAATACTAAAGGTACTACTAACCTATCAAAGTTCAATATATTTTTTTTCTCATTAATACTAAAAAATTGTCCAATGTCTTTTTACATTCCACTCTTTCTCCATATATCCTTTAAATTTCTTCCACTCCTTTTTGAATATATCTAAATCATAGTTTCTTAGAGTTCTAGTTAGTTTGTCCATCTCACTCCACGATAAAACTTTCATAATCCAGTCCCATTTCTCTGGTATTTTTTCTTGTTTCCACAGCTGCACATACAATGTCCTAGCAGCTGAGAGCAAGTACCAAATTAAAGTCCTGTCTTCCTTTGGAGATTTTTCTAATTGTAATCCAAGCAAAAAAGTCTCTGCAGTTTTCTTGAAATCGTAACCCAAAATTTTGGAGATTTCTTGTTGTATCATCTTCCAGTACTCCTTTGCTTTTTCACAAGTCCACTGGAGATAACCCAGACTTGAACCTGGTGTCTTTTGCCTGGCAAGCAGCTGTTTTACAAGTGAGCCATGGCCTCAGTTAGTATTTATTCTATTGTATTTTATTTACTTTGGATTTATATGTCACTCACTCTGGAAGCAGACTCTGGGCAGCTAACAATCATAATAAAACATTTTAAAATTACAGTTGTAAAAAGATTAAAAACAAACAACCATATATAGACAATTTAAAAGAACAAACATTTGGTGCTATGAAAAATATTTTGTTAACCAGGTGGTTTATATAGATATCTCAGTTCTTCCGTTAGTCTGTTAGTGGTTTTACAGATAGTATCGCTCAGCGACATAGCAGTGGATGCGCATGCATGAAGCTGCATTCTGTTGAATCAGTCCTTTGGCTCAACAAGGTCAGCATTGCCTACTCAGACTGGCAGTGGTTCTCTAGAGCCTTCGTTAGAGGTCTTTCACATCCTCTGTGTGATAAGACATGACATGGGAGTCCTCCAAGAGAATACTCACAGGATTGGGGTTGGACTACTGAGCATATTTGCTTAAGTTTTCTCCCTTTGCCTTGTTTTGGGCAAGAAAATTAAATTGTCAGTGGTTGTCTGTAGATGGAAGGACAGGTGGCAGGAAAGGTGACCACGAGGAAACCGAGCTGGAGTGGGCAATAGCTGTCAAGGAGTGACGGGATGTGAAAGTATAACTTCAGTAGGAGAGGGGCAGATTCCAGGCAGCTGGTCAGGACCCGGGACAGCTTCTAAGAAGAGCAGAAGTTGCTCCAGAGAAAATCCCAACCCAATAGAGTTGAATTTAAAGGGGCTTCTGTCTAGTTCAGAGGCTTCATTTCCTTCCTCATGTTTTAAATACAGCTGTAGAGAAGCAGCCAGAACATGACTAACATGATATCTTTGCAATATTGGAAGAGTCCTATTAAACCAGGTTACCACTTGGGTCCCAGTAATATGTGCAGTATTCCTGTGCCTTGTACTTGAATTTGATTTTTCCTGCTTTTACAAAAGAATGTTTTTTTCTTGCTTTTTGCGGTGCTGTGCTTTGTATACGAGGCATGAGGCATGAAAGAAAGTAGACAAAACGCCACGTGCATCATGACAAAGGTGCTTGAGATGAGGCATATCGAAAGCCAGGGTGGTGAGATGAAATGCTGCAGTGACATTTTTAAGTGCAAACATTTTGGGTCTGAATGCCTCAGAGAAGCGCAGGACGGGTCTGTGCTAATATTTTGGTTCTGTGAGATCTTTGATTAATTGAGCATAAAACCAAGCGCAAAGCCCTGTCTTCTGGATTTCCTTGTGGGCTGGATGGCAGGTCTGAACTCCGGAGAGCATTTCCCTCCACAAATTTCACCTCTAATTTGGGATTGAAATGTGCCTTTCTCTGACGTACATTAAGCGGCTTAATCTTGTGGAATCTTTATTCTTTATGTGTGTGAGTTAAATCTCTCTCTCCTGCTTTCTCCCCGACCACTCTCTCTCCCCCTTTTTGTACCTTAAAACCCCCCTCATTGTAGCGGAAGGCTGGGGAGGGGGGGGGGGGTTGAATACCACATGGGAGTATGTGCAGCTGAGTGGGACCATAAGGCTTCGTCATTCATTAATTGCTGTGTTCATTCAGCCTTCTATTTAAACTTCTCTGTAAAGACGGTGGCTACAGATGGTCTTTTGGTACCCGCTTTAGCTCAGAGACCTGGCCTCTGACAAAGGAGCTACAGAGGGAGCAGTGCAGTGTACAAAATATTTCCAGCCATTAGAAAACCGGGCCTTATTCACCAGTCATTCCTGTCTTAGAGAAGGGGAGGGGGAACCCGAAGATTATATTGAATGAAAGTTAAGGGGCAAATTGATATTGCCACGGTCTCATGCTTTGTGCCGTGCAGATTTCTGTGATGACCTCACACAAATAAAGGGAATGCACCTGCAGAATTTTATAGCAATGATTTGCGCTCATGTCTGCACCGTGCATGGAGCTGCACATTGTCTCAGAGGGGGTGTTTTGGTGCCTGATGTTGCTGCATTTGAATGAAGCCAAGTTCTTGGCTGTCGGTTGAGAGGTTCCAAAATGCACCCTGTACTCTCTCCATTCACTACAGCGCAAGGGACTGTTTCCCACGCACAGGGAAGAGGGGTCTGCTTGAAGCAGTCCAAGTGCAAAGCCCCATCTTCTGGATTTCCTCGTGCGCTGGATGGCAGTTTCAGGGCTCTGTGAACTCCCTGAAGTTGTCAGGGGGTGTAAGCTTGGAGCAGCTGAGTCTAATTAAATGGCACACGTGTGTCTTTTGATCAGACTCAGTTTTCCACAGGTATTTTTTTTTTAAAAAAATAAAGGTATATGTACCCTGTGCAAGCACCAGTCGTTTCCAACTCTGGGATGACGTCGCACCACGATGTTTTCATGGCAGACTTTTTTACGGGGTAGTTCGCCATTGCCTTCCTCAGTCATCTACACTTTTCCTTCCAGCAAGCTGGGTACTCATTTTACCGACCTCGGAAGGATGGAGGGCTGAGTCAACCTGGAGCTGGCTACCTGAACCCAGCTTCCATCGGGATTGAACTCAGGTCGTGAGCAGAGCTTAGAAGATGAAGAAGATATTGGATTTATATCCTGCCCTCCACTCCAAAGAGTCTCAGAGCAGTTCACAATCTCCTTTACCTTTATCCCCCACAACAGACACCCTGTGAGGTGGGTGGGGCTGGAGAGGGCTCTCACAGCAGCTGCCCTTTCAAGGACAAACTCTGCCAGAGCTATGGCTGACCCAAGGCCATGCTAGCAGGTGCAAGTGGAGGAGTGGGGAATCAAACCTGATTCTCCCAGATAAGAGAGCTATGGCTGACCCAAGGCCATTCCAGCATCTGCAAGTGGAGAAGTGGGGAGTCAAACCCGGTTCTCCCAGATAAGAGAGCTATGGCTGACCCAAGGCCATTCCAACAGCTGCAAGTGGAGGAGTGGGGAATCAAACCCGGTTCTCCCAGATAAGAGAGCTCTGGCTGACCCAAGGCCATTCGAGCAGCTGCAAGTGGAGGAGTGGGGAATCAAACCCGATTCTCCCAGATAAGAGAGCTATGGCTGACCCAAGGCCATTCCAGCAGCTGCAAGTGGAGGAGTGGGGAATCAAACCCGGTTCTCCCAGATAAGAGAGCTCTGGCTGACCCAAGGCCATTCCAGCAGCTGCAAGTGGAGGAGTGGGGAATCAAACCCGATTCTCCCAGATAAGAGAGCTATGGCTGACCCAAGGCCATTCCAGCATCTGCAAGTGGAGGAGTGGGGAATCAAACACGATTCTCCCAGATAAGAGAGCTATGGCTGACCCAGGGCAATTCCAATAGCTGCAAGTGGAGGAGTGGGGAATCAAACCCACTTCTCCCAGATAAGAGAGCTATGGCTGACCCAAGGCCATGCCAGCAGCTGCAAGTGGAGGAGTGGGGAATCAAACACGATTCTCCCAGATAAGAGAGCTATGGCTGACCCAGGGCCATTCCAGCAGCTGCAAGTGGAGGAGGTGGGAATCAAACCCGGTTCTCCCAGGTAAGAGTCCGCACACTTAACCACTACACTGAACTGGCTCCCAGGACTGCAGTACTGCAGCTTTACCACTCTGCACCACGGGGCTCTTTTTTAAAAGGAAGACTTTTAAAAATGGGCAATACAGGTAGAAACTGACACCTATGAAGAAGAAAGTATCTGCATATCTGAGATCAGGTGGGTTGGGATCATGGACCACATCCCACTATAAGGCACAGAAAGTGCTTGTTGAATGGCTGTCGAACTCACTCTTTGGAGATGTCTTGTACAGCCTGATTATGAAGCATATGAAGCTGCTTCATACTGAATCAGACCCTCCTGGGTCCATCGAAGTCAGTCTTGTCTTCTCAGACTGGCAGCGGCTCTCCAGGGTCTCAAGCTGAGGTTTTTCACGCCTACTTGCCTGGACCCTTTTTTGGAGATGCCGGGGATTGAACCTAGGACCTTCTGCTTCCCAAGCAGATGCTCTACCACTGAGCCATTGTCCCTCCCCCCAAAATTCTTTCTGCCTGAGGACATGACCTCCTGGGGTTAGGTTCAGTAAGATGGGGAGGGAGACTGGTGGCATTAGAGATCCCTTGAAGTCTGACTCAAATGAACAGGCTCACTGGGAGAGGTGTTTATGTGTGTGCTAAATTCTTCCAACACCGGAATAAGGAGAATTTTCTCCTTCTAGCACTGGGGTGGCCAAACTTGTTTAACCTAAGAGCCACATAGAACAAATGTCAGATGTTTGAGAGCCGCAAGATATGGACATTAGATGTTTGAGAGCCACATGGGAGGGAAAGAGGGAGAAAAAAATGAAAAAAAAAAGGTGGAAAGAAAGCAAATACAGGGGGAGTGGGGAGGTGGACAGAAAGCAACTTTAAATGCATTCTCCAGGCCACCGGCTGGTTCGGCTTGGAGAAGTGATTTAAAGAGAGAAATGCCTTCGGCAAGCTGGCCAATGGGGCAGTGGGCACTTTGAGAGCCGCAGGATATATGTGAAAGAGCCACAAGCCGTAGTTTGGCCACCCCTGTCCTAGCAAGCGCAACCACATATTCGAGCAACGCAGCCCCTCATGCTTTTGATTTAGCATGCCACCTCTAAAGATATTTTGAAATACAGTTCCAGAAGGGATTTCTGTGTATTCCTCCCCAAAGTGGGGGTCTTCCTATTTAAATGCCTAATGTTTAATTGTTTCCCCCCCCATAAAGTTTCCTCGCTTTCTACAATCCTTTTTCTTTCTGAATTTCAAAATTGCTTGTGTGAGAGCAGAAACTGCGTTCAGTTCCTGAGTCAGAGATGCAAAGCCTCTCCGCGCATTTTCAAAAGGGAAATGGAGGGGGGTGTTTCTTGGTAGAATATTCAATTTTTGACCTATTTATTTCCTTCACTGTGTTCTCTCTTGGGATTAAACCCATACAAATAGTTACGGTATAAACTGAGCTTGGTATTCCTGTGTGATCCTTGCATCTGTTAAACATCTTCATTATGCTGTATACTGATTTACTGCTCACCCTCTACCAATATGTATGGACTGGTAACTTCCATTTCCTTGTATCTAAAGAAGCCTACCCACATACAAAAGCTTATACTTTGAATCAAACTGTGCTGAGCTGGGCTCAGACTCTGCTTCAAACCAACATGGCTAACCACCTGAATCTAGCTTGGTAGAATATGTAACTCGCAAATATTTTATTGTTGCTGTTCAGTCACACAGTCGAGTTTGGCTCTTTGCAACCCCATGGACCAAGTCACGCCAGGCCCTCCTGTCTTCCACCATCCTCCGAAGTCTGCTCAAATTCGTATTTGTTACATCAGTAACGCTGCCCAGCCATCTCATCTTTTGCTGTCCCCTTCTTCTTCTGCCTTCTGTCTTTCCCAGCATCAGGGTCTTCTCCAGGGAGTGCTCCCTTCTCATTGGGTGGCCAAAGTCTTTGAGCTTCAGCTTCAGCATCTGACCTTCCAGGGAACAGTCAGGGTTGATTTCCCTTAGGACTGACTGATTTGACCTTCTTGCAGTCCAAGGGACTCTCAAGAGTCTTCTCCAGCACCACAGCTCGAAAGCATCTATTCTTCTGCACTCGGCCTTCCTTATGGTCCAACTCTTGCAGCCATACATTAGTACTGGGAATACATGTTTGTAATAACATCTGAAAACATTCTTCTTGGGTCTCTGTGAACTTTTTCCTTCCCCCTTTACTATGAAACCCACCTGTTCTAATGCCCCCACCCTGTGGCTGGAGGGTTAGCCTGCCAAATTCTGCAGCAGGAATTGTCTGCTGTGTGAGATGAGATGCTGGCCTAGATGGACCATTGGTCTTGATCCAGAAGGGCTCTTCTCCTGTTCATACACACTCAGCCCGACTGGCAGGAACGGTGCCTTGCAACGTGAGAGAATCCCCTTCCATCCATCCAACCTGCCTCCCATCACCCAGCATTCTTTTGTAGCAGGAGCTCATCTGCATATTAGGCCACACACCCCCGATGTAGCCAATCCCCCTGGAGTTTACAGTAGGCTGTGCACTAAGAGCCCTGTAAGCTCTTGCAGGATTGGCTGCATCAGGGGTGTGTGGCCTAATATGCAAAGGAGTTCCTGCTCCACATACACACAAAAATCCCTTTCTGAGCCTAATGGATAAGGGAGGTGATCCATACTCGGTGTTTAGATAAGAGCTTCCCCCCCTCCCCACACACAATGGCACTTGTTCCACAAAGGGGGGGGGGGTCATGTAGTGAATTGCAGCCAGTGCTTGCTCTCTCCAAGCCCAGATGTCTTGCATACCTTGTGCCCTGCCATTGGGCAGGAATCTGCTCCCCCAGGATGGGTTACAGGCAGCCTGGAAATTAAGCTGATGTAAACATCCTTTTCTCCCGGTTCCTGTTAATCAAATGCAAGCGGTGCAGGAGCTAGAGGGCAGGATCCGCGTCCCGAAACTCTGTGGGCCCTCTTCCCCCAAACAACCGACAAGCCTGTGTGCCAAAGAACCTTCTTTCCCATCTGGGTTCTCTGAGCCTTCCGGCCGCAGAGCCAAGCTCCTCAGGTGCTGAAGACATTCCATAAGCAATAAACACTAGTCATCCTCCAGCGGAGTATTTTGTTTGGAATTCTTCAGTCTTTTCAGCCTGTAGGAGCTGCGGGTGTGTGGTGTGTGTTCCGAATCCAAGTCCCCCTTGTCTGGCTTGTCATTTCTTGAAATGAAAGGGGCTTGGGTGGAATTGGGTGTTTTGGGGTTATGCGTCTGTGTTAATCTGGCCTGGAATTCTAGCTGGGGCCAAGAATCAACGGCAGAGAGAGTCTCATGTATACGTGTTTGGTATTTATTTATTTTTTAAATTCAGTATTTACTCAAATGCAATAGTCGGATTTTTTTTGTCATTGCTATGGAATAAACTAGTGGATCTTATTGCATTTGCATACAGGTTACAGTTATGTCCTTGTTTATTGATACACTTTTTAAAAGAACGTTGTTTTACATTCTGGGTTGTCTTCCTTCTGAGTAAATACAAGTTCTTTCTTTTTTGGTGTGGGCATGCAGGCATGCATATTTTTAGGGAGTGCTTGGTTCTATAGCAGGGGTGGCCAAACTTGCTTAATGTAAGAGCCACAAAAAGAATAGACGTCAGATGTTTGAGGGCTGCAAGACATAAATGGCAAATTTGGGAGGGAGGGAGGAAAATAGGGGAGGAAAGAGGGCGGGAGAGATGGAAAGAAAGCAACTTTAAATGCATTTTCCAAGCTACCGGTTGGCTTGACTTGGAGAAGTGAGTTAAAGAGACAAATGCCTTCTCCAGACTGGCTGACGGGGTGAGGGGGGCTCAAGCCATAGTTTGGCCACCCCGGTTCCCACGACCTTCCATCCCTACCAATGATTTGTCATGTTGTCTCACTTACTGCTTCTCCTCCAGTGAGGAGTTTTGCTGCTCCCATAGCTTCCGAGATCTTTGATCCAGTCGCCCCCCCCCGCCTCCC
The DNA here is from genome assembly GCF_032191835.1 of Heteronotia binoei. Taxonomy (NCBI): domain Eukaryota; kingdom Metazoa; phylum Chordata; class Lepidosauria; order Squamata; family Gekkonidae; genus Heteronotia; species Heteronotia binoei. The sequence continues at coordinate 5,088,211 of NC_083234.1, forward strand.
CTGCCCCCCCATTGGGGGGGGCGACTGGATCTTGGAGTCTTGGAGGACGGGACCTTTACTGTCTCTGGGCCCTCCCCCCAGTGAGACACTTGGACTTCCCAGGAAGGAGGGGGCATCCTGTTTGCTCTGCTTTTAGGAAGTGGCGTCGGAATGTGATTAAGTTGTTTTTTGTTTTATACTTTGTGATTTCTACGTGATAGAAACAGATGAGGTTAATGTGAGAAAATGTCATGTAATAAAAAGCCTCATTACCTGAGGCTGAGGGAGATTTTTGGTGTGGGGGGGTGGGCACACACACACGCGCAACTCCAAGCACTCTTGATATATATTTTGTTTTCTTTTAAGCCGGGGCTCCCAGTTTTTACTTTGGGGTGGGGGGGGGAGTCTCCCTGAATTCTGTGATCTTGTCTTTCCACATGCTGTGCTTAAATATTAACACCAATTGAGCAAATTGCCTTTTAACTGCCTTTATTTGCTTTCATTAACAGTATAATTTAAAAGCTCCAGAATTTGCATGGAACCTGTTGTGCAGGGCAAGGGGGGGGGGGTGCTGGGGTGCGTTTATGCGTGCACGGGGGGGGGATATTAAAAAAAAAATAATTGCAGGGGAGCAGACCTCGAAAAGGAAGTTGCCAAGCAAACAGGCAATGAAAGATAGTCTCCTGTGTATGACACTCCCTTCCTCCGGAGTTTACTTCTGGGATATAGGCAAGTTTCACCAAAAATTCCACAAGTGCTAAGCGGGAAAGCTCAGAGAATGTGGCCATTTGGTGTTGCTGTTGTTGTGAGGAAAATGGAAATTGGATTTAGGCTGGTGGCAATACCTCAAGGAGGCTCTGGAGTCAATACACGCTTGGAGAACCCAACGGTGGGATTATTTCCTACTAAGTAAAATCTCAATTTCCGACTAAGTAAATTTCCGACTAAGTAAAATCCTCCTCTCAGAGGATGGTGGAAGACAGGAGGGCCTGGCGTGACTTGGTCCACGGGTTCACAGAGAGTCGGACGCAGCTGTGCGACTGAACAACCACCACCACAAAATCTCAATTTATACTGCTGATGCTCTGACAGAAAGGACTCAAGAAAAATTTACCGTGTTCTGGTTCCAAGTTGTGGAATATCTCACCAAACATAATATTCTCCCCCCAAAAAACGTTTTTATCATGATATGCTCTATTTCTAATATGTTCTGGGCTCACTTTCTCTCCTCTGGCCTGAATACAAAAAAACTGTGAGCTCTCACTAGTTGAGTTTGATGAACTGGATTTCTTAATAGAATATTGGGACAGTTCTTTGTGCATTCCTGCAGCAGAATCAGTCAATAGAATGTATTTTCACTGGATGCTCTTCAGTATAATTGTATGACCGCTCCTTGGAGCTCTGTTTTATGAATTACTTTTTCTTTTTCTTGGTTTTTTTAAAAAAATTGTTAATTATATCCTCACTAAGGCTGCATGATTTGAGGTGATGGATTACTTTCTTTATTGCAAACTGACAATTTGTTAATAAAAATCTGTTTAAATAAAAAAAAGAAGGTCCGAAGCAGCAAAGCTTAGGGTTGCCAACTCCTAGTAGGCCATTTCCTGGAGATTTAAGGGGGCAGAGCCCAGAGAGGGCGGGGTTTGTGAAGGGGAGGGGCCTCAGAGGGTATAATGCCACAGAATCCACTCTTAAGAACATAAGAGAAGCCATGTTGGATCAGGCCAATGGCCCATCCAGTCCAACACTCTGTGTCACACAGTGGCCAAAAATTTTATATATACACACACACTGTGGCTAATAGCCACTGATGGACCTGTGCTCCATATTTTTATCTAAACCCCTCTTGAAGGTGGCTATACTTGTGGCCGCCACCACCTCCTGTGGCAGTGAATTCCACATGTTAATCACCCTTTGGGTGAAGAAGTACTTCCTTTTATCCGTTTTAACCTGTCTGCTCAGCAATTTCATCGAATGCTCTTCAGACCAGCCATGTTCTCCAGGGGAACTGATCTCTGTCACCTGGGGAAAAAAAGTTAAGGTAGTCCCCTGTGCAAGCACCAGTTGTTTCTGACTCTGGGCTGATGTTGCATCATGACATTTTCACAGCAGACTTTATACGGGGTGGTTTACCATTGCCTTCCCCAGTCCTCTACTCCTTCCCCCCAGCAAGCTGGGGACTCCTTTGACCGACCTCGGAAGGATGGAAGGCTGAGACAAGCTCAAGCTGCTACCTGAACCCAGCTTCCGCTGGGATCGAACTCGGGTCGTGAGGAGAGCTTAGGACTGCAGCTTTACCACTGTGCACCACAGGGCTCTTCTGAAACCCAGTTGCAATTCTGGGAGCTCTCCAGGTCCTACCTGGAGTTCGGAAAGCTAGCAAGACTGTCTGCCCTGGCAGACCGGAACTGGGGCCCTGTAGTTTCCAACTGCAGCTAAGGAAATCCTTGGAGATTTTTTTTTGGGGGGGGGACCTGGGGAGGGGGTGAAGCTTGGGAAGAAAACTTTGCAGGGAAGTGAAGCTGCCATCTCCTCCAGGGGGAGAGCAGCTGTAATTCCAAGGGAACTCCAGGCCCTACCTGGAAGCTGGGCTCACACTTGGCTCTTGAGGCGAAAGGCCTAGGAAGTGGAGGGGCTGCGGGGCTTTGAAGGAGGATATGCCCTAAGAATCGAGGGATGGGAGGGTATGAAAGAAGTATAGACAGGGCTTTTTTATAGCAGGAACTCCTTTGCATATTAGGCCACACCTCCTGATGCAGCCAATCCTCCTGGAGCTTACAGGGCTTTTCTTACAGGGCCTACTGTAAAGCTCCAAGAGGATTGGCTACATCAGGGGTGCGGGGCCTAATATGCAAAGGAGTTCCTGCTACAAAAAAAAAAGCCCTGCGTATAGGCATCTGAATGTCCTCCTGCAATTGATCTGAAGCAAGAAGCCAAATCTTTGGGTTCAGGTTTCTTATCAAATACTTGAATGGATTTTAACCCTACGCTTGCAGTTTGCACAATACTGCTGTTCTTCAGTTCAAGAAAATATTCCAAATTCCTGTAAGCCACACGAGCGTTTCGGGACGCAGTCCGCTTCAACCAAAGGCAGCCATGCCATGCAAGAGCATAGCGGCACGTTGGCGCATCACCTGTTCATTTAAAACGCTGGGTTGCTTCTCAGCCTCTTGTGCCGTTTGCATCCCAGTTTGTTTGCAGGCAGTTATTGTATTAGAATGGAGTTCGAGTCCAGGGGCCTCTTTAAGACCAACAAAGTTTTATTCAAGGTATGAGCTTCCGTGCGCAGTCACCCTTCCTCAGAGACATTGAAACGGAAGTTTAACAGCTCGTGTCTATAGACAGATGCCTCCATGTGGGTGAACAGCAAATGAGCATACAATTAAGACGTTTTGACATTTCAATGTATCTGAGGAAATGTGCAGGCAAACAAAAGCTCACACCTTGAAGAAATCTATGTTGGTCTGAAAGCTGCCACTGGACTCTTAACTTTGGCCGAGGACCTGCCTACCTTAGGGACCGCCTCTCCCCACATGTTCCCCAGAGAGCACTAAGATCTAGCTTTCAAAGTCTTCTAAAGATCCCTGGACCAAAGGAGGCCAAACTGAAAGCAATGAGGGAGCAGGCCTTCTCTGTAATGGCCCCCCACTGGTGGAATCAGCTACCGGAGGAAGTGCGAGCCCTGCGGGACTTTAACCAGTTCCGCAGGGCTTGCAAAACCACCCTCTTTCTGCAAGCTTATAAGGAACCCTGAAAGTGACAACTAGCCGTCGGAATATACCTTACTGAATGTAGCACCTTAACTTATTGTAGTTTTAAAAATTTTATGTAACTGTTTTTAAATGTATTTATTAACCGTATTTTACAATTGATTTGTTTAATAATCATGGTTTATACCATGTCCTGTTAGCCACCCTGAGCCTGCTTCGGCGGGGAGGGCGGGATATAAATAATTTTTATTATTATTATTATTATTATTATTATTATTATTATTATTATTATTATTATTATTATTATTATTATTATTATTATCATGGCTGCCCAACTGGAGTTTTTGAATTAGTGAGTTTTCCAGGTACCCAGAATTTCATGTCTTGGTACTCAGCCCAAAAGTGCACATATGGTGTGGAATTTGCACCCTGGTGCATTTGCTGCACCCTGCCACATTGCAGCCTCTTGTTGGTTCATGCATGCAGTTCCTTGTTGTGATCCTTCCTTTTGTTCCCTGCTGCTTCATGAGAGGCAGTTCTGTGTAGCGGTTAAGTGTGTGGACTCTTATCTCAGAGAACTAGATTTGATTCTCCACCTTCCTCCTCTTCTTCTTCTCCTTCTTCCCTGAAGTGGAGAGAGCCTGTTTTATTCCATGTACAAGCAAAGCTGTTGGCCTTTCAAATGCCAGCTTCCAAAAATTCCAGCGATCCTGGAGCCACGAGCCTTGCTTCTTAAATGCTTTCCTCCCCCCACCCCTCCCCCCAAAAAACAAACCATGAAAGCAATTGATACAGTTGCCAAACCGCAATGTCCTTCCAGGCAATAACATTAAGTGTATTGTTCAGATCCTGAGATTACTCTCGATTAACCTTTTTTTGGGGGGGGAAAAGTTTCCAGAATGATTTTGCTCGAGCCCGTAGCATCTGTCTGTACAGATTTTTTTTTTTAAATGTGGTTTTGGAACTGGAGCCAAACCAAACATTATGAATGAGCTTTACAGAGACCACCGTGTAATATGGAAAAGTCCTGAGGGAGCAAATCTACACTTGCTTTTTTGACACCTCGTCATCGGACAGCTCTTTGCCCCGAAACCAAATTTTTGTCTGGGGCGGGGGGAAGCTTCATTTTACCCCCCTGGCTTTGTAGTGGGGTTCAGCATTAGCCAGAGTAGGTGGACCACTGCCCCTCACTGCATCCGTCCCGCTTTAACAGGAAAGTTATTTGAGAAGGCTTCTTCCAGCAGTTAATCGTAAGCAATTCCTCTCTTTCCTCTTGCAAGCTAAGGACTTGTCGGAAAGGAGGAGAAGGAGAATGTGAGAAGCTTGTGGAATCAGCGTCTGTATGGCCAGCCTCTTATGATGGGGCTGGCCCTGACTATTCCAGGAAGGAAGCCGAGAGTTCTGCTCCAGAAGTCCTTGTGATGTGCCAGAGCTAAGGCGCTAGATCAGGGGTGGCCAAACTGGCTTAACGTAAGAGCCGCATAGAATAATCGTCAGGTGTTTGAGAGCCACAAGACATGAACAGCAGATGTTTGAGGAACCGCAAGACAGGAAGGGAGGGAGGCAAGTAGAGGAGGGAGGGAGAGGTGGAAATAAAGCGACTTTAACTTTAAACGCATTCTTCAAGCCACCGGCTGGGTTGGCTTGGAGAAATGATTTGAACAGACAAATGCCTTCTCCAAGCTGGCTGATGGGGCGGTGGGGGCTTCGAGAGCCACACAACATGTGTGAAAGAGCCACAGTTTGGCCACTCCTGGGCTAGATTGTTTCTGAAGTCTCGGTGCATCTGTGACCAATTCTTATGGAAATTTGTTTCCAGGGGTAGCCATGTAAGTCTTTAGTAGCAAAACAGAACAGTAAGTAAATAAAGCAGAAGTAAGAGCGGTTCCACAGTGGAATTTATTTATTTATTTGGTAACTTATATCCCGCCCTTCCCACAAGTGGCTCAGGGCGGCTTACAACAAACAATAAAACAATAAAATCGGAACAAAGTTATTACATTTAAAAACAGACATTTAAAACCTTAAAAACCTTAAAATATTTAACATTAAAACTATACAGTATAATCACAGAAATCTGGCAGCTACATTTATCTAATCAGGCACAGGCTAACCGGAAGAGGGTTGTCTTACAGGCCCTGCGGAACTGAGCAAGATCCCGCAGGGCCCTCACCTCTTCCGGCAGCTGGTTCCACCACATAGGGGCCATTGTAGAAAAGGCCCTGTCTCTAGTTGCCTTGAGACGCACTTCCTTAGGCCCGGGGATGGTGAGCAAGTTTTGAGTCCCAGACCTCAGTACTCTCTGGGGAACATGTGGAGAGAGACGGTCCCTCAGGTAGGCAGGTCCCAGGCCATATAGGGCTTTAAAGGTAATGACCAGCACCTTGTACCGGACTCGGTATATTATTGGAAGCCAGTGCAGAGCCCGAAGGCCTGGCCGAATGTGCCCCCATCTTGGGAGGCCCAATAGCAGTCGGGCCGCAGCATTCTGCACCAGCTGCAATTTCCGGGTCCGGCACAGGGGCAGCCCCATGTAGAGGGCATTGCAGTAATCCAACCTCGAGGTGACCGTAGCATGGATCACTGTTGCTAGGTCGTCGCGGTCCAGGAAGGGGGCCAACTGCCTTGCCCGCCTAAGATGAAAAAACGCGGACTTGGCAGTGGCCGCTATCTGAGCCTCCATCTTTAGGGACGGCTCCAATAGCACCCCAAGGCTCCTGACCCTGTCCGCTGGCCTCAGCGGTACACCGCCAAAAGCTGGCAGGGGAATCTGCTGTCTAGGGAAGCAGCGAGCTCCCCAGACTGGCAGTCCTCAAGCAGTGGCTAGCCCAGGGGTGGCCAACCTTGTGTAATGTAAGAGCCACATAGAATAAGCATCAGATGTTTGAGAGCCACAAGGCATAAACATCAGATGTTTTGAGATCAGAAAAGAAGAAGATATTGGATTTATATCCCGCCCTCCACTCCGAAGAGTCTCAGAGTGGCTCACAATCTCCTTTCCCTTCCTCCCCCACAACAGACACCCTGTGAGGTGGGTGGGGCTGGAGAGGGCTCTCACAGCAGCTGCCCTTTCAAGGACAACCTCTGCCAGAGCTATGGCTGACCCAAGGCCATTTCAGCAGGTGCAAGTGGAGGAGTGGGGAATCAAACCCGGTTCTCCCAGATAAGAGTCCACACACTTAACCACTACAAATAGATGGAGGGAGAGGGAGGGAGAAAGCATGCAATTTTAAATGCGTTCTCCAATCTTTAATTGTGTTTGTCTGTGCCCTTTGTAAAGTTTATATCATTGCTATTTAATCTTAAACAGGTACATACATGGTCCAGCCCGACAAGGTCTCATTTGTGTCAGATCCGGTCCTCATAACAAATGAGTTTGACAGCCCTGCACTAGATCTTGTCCTGTCAGCCTGTCTTCTTCCCTTCCCTTTTGATGCATAGCAGAGGCATGAATTTCCCTCTTTGGCATCTGGAGAACCATTGTGGTTCCACAATGGTTGGAACACCAAAGAGACCTTGAAGATTACGGGCTGACCTTGGGCCGTTCGTGCCTTTGGCTTGTCCTACATTGCAGGGTTGTTGTGAAGGTCAAACGAGGGAGGGGAGAACAATGTAATAGAAATTAACCCGAATGGCTTCGAGGAAGACACCTTGGGGAAAGAATTTAAGAAATGTGCCACCTTTTTGCCAATGAAATTGAGTGCAAAGAGTGGTCTCTTTTTGCTCTTAAAGGAATTAGAGTCAAGGCTCCCGACCCCCTTTGCTTGCCTATCATGTGAACTCCCTCGGTTGTACTAAAATCCTGGGAAATCTTGACTACTTTCAAAGGCTTGGTTGCCTGGAGGGGATCTATCTTCCGTGGCCTGTCTGGGAAAAGGCTTCCTAACGACCAAGTATTAAGGTTTCATTAATCAAAGACACTTCCACTGCCCCTTTACAGAAACACAACTGCTTGGGCTGTCTTCTGCTGACAGCTTGTTAATTTATCTTCCCAGGGAGGAGAGAGAGAAGCTGAGGCTGTCTCTTGACCACTCGCGCTGCTGTGCAAACTTCCTAGGCTGGTGCCGCCAGGCTCAGGGAGGTTTCTTTTCGGGGGTTTCAACCTGACAGGCTTACAAGTGTCGTTTGGACTCCAAGCAAGGCCCTGCCACACCCTTCCTCTCTCACCCCCACCCCTACCCCCACCCCAGGGCAGTGTCTTGCTGCCTCTCCCTTCGTTTTGAAGCTCAGTTTTGTACCTGCTCTTAAGAACATAAGAGAAGCCCTGTGGGATCAGGCCAATGGCCCATCCAGTCCAACACTCTGTGTCACACAGTGGCAAAAAATACATACACACACTGTGGCTAATAGCCACTGATGGACCTCTGCTCCATATTTTTATCTAAACCCCTCTTGAAGGTGGCCATGCTTGTGGCCACTACCACCTCCTGTGGCAGTGAATTCCACATGTTAATCACCCTTTGGGTGAAGAAGGACTTCTTTTTCTCCGTTTTAACCTGTCTGCTCAGCAATTTCATCGAATGCCCACGAGTTCTTGTATTGTGAGAAAGGGAGAAAAGTACCTCTTTCTCTACTTTCTCCATCCCATGCATTATCTTGTAAACCTCTATCATGTCACCCCGCAGTCGACGTTTTTCCAAGCTAAAGAGTCCCAGGTATTTCAACCTTTCTTCAAGAGCCCCGTGGCGCAGAGTGGTAAAGCTGCAGTATCTGAGTTCGATCCCAGCGGAAGCTGGTTCAGGTCGCCGGCTCAAGGTTGACTCATCCTTCCGAGGTCGGTCAAATGAGTCCCCAGTTTGCTGGGGGGAAAGTGTAGATGACTGGGGAAGGCAATGGCAAACCACCCCGTAAAAAGTCTGCCAAGAAAACGTCGTGATGTGATGTCACCCAATGGGGGGTAACGACCTGGTGCTTGCACAGGGGACTACCTCTGCCTTTTGTTAGAGCCCATGATAGGTTTACCAGATTCCAGTTGGGGCCTGCAAGTCTCTGAGAATTACAGCACCTCCAAACTACAGAGATCAGTTTCCCTGGGGGAAATGGCTGCTTTGGACGGTGGACTCTATGACATTATAACTCACTGAGCTCCTGCCCCTCTCTAAACTCTGTCCTTCCCGGGCTCCACCCCCAAATCTCCAGGAATTTCCCAACCCAGAGTTGGCAACCCTGCCCGTAATTCACAGAGCAGCTTTGGGGGTTTTTTGGGGGAGGGTATTTTTAATATATTTTGAAATGTTCACATGCATGTATGTGTTGGTGCACCTGAAAGTCATGACAACCTCTGGTGACTGGCCCCTGCTTGGGCGCCTGGAGGATATTCAGAGAGGTGGCTGAAGAGAGCAGGGGTGTCAAACAGGGGAGAGGAGGCAGCTGAGAGGTGATAGGATCACCATCTTCAAGTATAAACAGAAGTGTGGTATCCAGATCACGTGATGTGATGGCATCGCTTTACTCTGCTCTGGTAAGACCTCACCTGAAGTGTTGGGCACCACAATCTAAGTTTTGGGCACCACAATCTAAGAAGGATATAGACAAGCTGGAACAGGTCCAAAGGAGGGCAATAAAGATGGTGAGGGGCCTGGAGACCAAGTCCTATGAGGAAAAGTTGCTGGGGAAGTATAGCCTGGAGAGGAGGCGGCTGAAAGGTGATAGGATCACCATCTTCAAGCACCTGAAGGGCTGTCATATAGAGGATGGTGAGGAATTGTTTTCTGTGGTCCTGGAAGGTAGGACCAGAACCAGTGGGTTGAAATTAAATCAAAAGAGTTTCCGGCTCAACATGAGGAAGAACTTCCTAACCATTAGAGCGGTTCCTCAGTGGAACAGGCTTCCTCGGGAGGTGGTGGGCTCTCCTTCCTTGGAGGTTTTTAAACAGAGGCTAGATGACCATCTGACAGCAATGAAGATCCTGTGAATTTAGGGGGAGGCGTTTGTGGGTTTCCTGCATTGTGCAGGGGACTGGACCAGATGACCCTAGAGGTCCCTTCCAACTCTAGGATTCTACGCAACCCTGGGGCCAAATCAGGCCTCCAGAGGGCTCCTATCAGCCCCCTGAGCAACTGGCTTTCATCTGCTTCCTTCTCCCTCTCTCTTGCTTCCTTCTGCATAAAAGCTTGCTCTTCAGGGCTTGCTCAATTGCACGGCAGAGCTACTGAGCCAAGCCTTCTGTTGACTGAGGCTCCCCTGCCCAAGTCCCCTGGGGAAGGAAGGAAAGAGCCAGAGCTTCCTTTGCCCAGTTCCCTGGATCCCATGGGAGAAATACAAAGAAAACAGCCTTAAGACCAGTGCTAACATTTTAAGCTTCTTTGAAGTTTTTAAAAATATATATATTTAATTTGTTTGTGTCCTTTATAAAGTTTATATTTCTGCTACCTAATCTTAAATAGGTACACACATGGCCCAGCCCAACATGGCTCGGCCCAACAAGGTCTCATTTATGTCAGATCCGGCACTCATAACATCAGTTCGACACCCCTGGAATAGAGCCTGTCCCTGCCTCCCAGCTCTGATATTCCAAGGAGGTCTCCCATCCAAGTATTTGCCAGAGATGGCCCAGCTTAGCTCCCAAGATCTGACAACATCAGGTTTGCCTGGGCTACCCAGGTAAGGCTACAGAGCAGGTTTTTTGGCAGTCAGAGGAGACAGCTTCTTCCACTTCTCGTGCACAGGAAATCCGACTGGATCATCTTCCATGGCTGTCACGAAAAAGTGAAGGTTTTCTTCTCCCTGCCTCTTTGCTTGGAAGCCGTTAAAAAGTCAAACATACCCTGTTTGCTTTGATCCTTTCTTGAACGGAAGCTGTCGGTTACGTGACTGTGACGCTGGTCTTGGGAATGCGTCAGATCACCTGTAGTAGAGTCAAAGTCCTGTGATATTCTGCATTTTTTAAAAGACATCCCATTCTAGGAAGAAGGAGGAGGAGGGCATTGGATTTATATCCCACCCTCCACCCCAAATCTCAGAGTCTCAGAGCGGCTCACAATCTCCTTTATCTTCCTCCCCCACAACAGACATCCTGTGAGGTGGGTGGGGCTGAGAGAGCTCTCACAACCAAAGTTCCCTCTAAGCTGCGGAGTCTTGTGAGCAAAAATTCTACTTTGTGAGTTCCTGGCATTAAAGTTGTGAGCTGCTGCATCGATTAGTTTGCTCTGGGGCCACTTTTTCCTGAGCTGAGACAAAAATGTGTGAACTGGAGGCTAAAAAATTGTGAGTTGGCTCACACTAACTCAGCTTAGAGGGAACACTGTTCACAGCAGCTGCCCTTTCAAGGACAGCTCTGCCAGAGCTCTGGCTGACCCAAGGTCATTCTTGCAGGTGCAAGTGGAGGAGTGGGGAATCAAACCCGGTTCTCCCAGATAAGAGTCTGTGCACTTAACCACTACATCAAACTGGCTCTCTCCACATTAACAAAACCTTCCTGAAAACAGTTTTGGAGGGGTGGGATTGGAGTGTTTTCCTTGCAGAAGGGAGCCAGACCTTCCAGAGCCTTGCCTCTGAAGAAGAAGAAGATATTGGATTTATATCCCGCCCTCCACTCTGAAGAGTCTCAGAGCGGCTCACAATCTCCTTTACCTTCCTCCTCCACAACAGACACCCTGTGAGGTGGGTGGGGCTGGAGAGGGCTCTCACAGCAGCTGCCCTTTCAAGGACAACCTCTGCCAGAGCTATGGTTGACCCAAGGCCATGCTAGCAGGTGCAAGTGGAGGAGTGGGGAATCAAACCCGGTTCTCCCAGATAAGAGTCCGCACACTTAACCACTACACCAAACTGGCTCTCTGAATAAGGTGTCTTTAAAAATTACCTGCAGAAACAATGCACATTGGAACCTTTAATGGTGTGTGTGTGTGGAGGGGGTTGTGTTCTCAGCAGACCCCCCCCCCTTCCCCTTGGCGTGCATTGACATCTGGAGAGCAAAGATAGATTTATTTTTCTTATAAGACCGCACTTTCAACACATGAGCTCTTCTCTTCCTGTTAATTAATCCTTTGTAGTTGAGCGGCTGATGAAATCATAGCTCTATGAAATTTTAATCCAAGGGGGGTAGAGGCGACGCTGACGTTATCAGAAGACCCCAGGTGTTGACTCAAAATAAGTTTGTGGAATCTCTCGCATATTTGATTAACTTATTTATTTATTTATTTTTCAAACGGATCCGGGCCTCTGAGTGCTTGCTTCGGGATGTTTCGTTCGTATTTGCTCAACGTTCCAAGGTGTCTGCAAGGGGACCACTGTGGGGAGGAGGTTCTTGTGGGGAGGAGGTTCTGCTTGCGTGTAGAGAAGGAAATGCTCAGAGTTTGTGCACTACCGGAACAAAAGATGGTGCTGGGCAGGTAGGGTGGCTAGGTCCTGTTAGCTTTCTTCATTGTCCACATTCATACATGGTAATAGCAGGAATTACCTGGATCGCCAGTGATGCATCCTGATGCTTAATACTCTTTTCTGGCTCCTTGTTGAACATATGAACATATGAAGCTGCCTTATACTGAATCAGACCCTCGGTCCATCAAAGTCAGTATTGTCTTCTCAGACTGGCAGAGGCTCTCCAGGGTCTCAAGCTGAGGTTTTTCACGCCTATTTGCCTGGACCCTTTTTTGGAGATGCCAGGGATTGAACCTGGGACCTTCTGCTTACCAAGCAGATGCTCTACCGCTGAGCTACCGTCCCTCCCTCCTCGTTGCTGCCTTTCACAGTCTCAGTCGTTTTCTGATTTCTTGGTTGCTCCCTTTTGGTTGATCTTGAAGTCCCAGGAGAGCTGGGACAGTCTGGAGCGGACAATTTATTTTCTTTATTTGATTTGATTTTTAGCCCGCCCTTCCCTTTGAACAGGCTCAATAAATAGGCTAGAACCGAGGTGCCCAAACTGCAGCTCGGGAGCCACATGTGTCTCTTTCACACATGTTGTGTGGCTCGCAAAGCCCCCACAGCCCCATCGGCTGGCTTGGAAAAGGCATTTCTCTCTTGAAATCACTTCTCCCAGCCAAGCCTGCTGGCAGCTTGGAGAATGTATTTAAAGTTGCTTTCTTTCCACCTCTCCTTCCCTCATCCCTCCTATTTTCCTTCCTTCTACCCACCTTATCGTAGTTCCATTGAGAGCATTTTATCTTATTGCCTCTGCGTGTGGTTTGGGAGCTGCACGGAAGCAGAGAGAAGGGTGCTCCAAAGAGTGATGGTAAGAGCACAGAAGATTTGTGGATGTTCTCTCCCCTCATTGGTGGATCTGTATAATATGGGATGTAAAAGGAAGATACAAATGATCTTAAGGGACCCTTCACATCTGGGCCACTTGCTATTTGAGATCTTACCGTCAGGTAGGCGATATAGAGTGTTGAAGGCTAAGACAAATAGATTCAAGGGTAGCTTCTATCCAAGTGCCGTGGTTAGGCTAAATGCAGGGTTATGAATGGTTATTTGTTTTTAGATGCATTTAAATGGTCTATGTATATGTTCTTTTTTTGGGGTGTTGATGTGTTGGTATGTTTGTGGAAGAGCACCTCATTTTGTTGCTCTCGTTTTCTTTTTTGAGAACAATGACAATAAATTTATCTATCTATCTATCTTACAGAGTGTCTGTTGTGGGGGGAGAAGATGTAGGAGATTGTAAACTGCTCTGAGTCTCTGATTCAGAGAGAAGGGTAGGGTATAAATCTGCAAGTCGTCGTCTTCTTCTTCTTCCCTTCTTCCTTTCCTCCCTCAAACATCTGACATTCATTATCTTGTGGCTCTCAAACATCTGACATTTACTATGTAGCTCCTAAGTAAGTTTGGCCTCCCCTGGGCTAGAAGGACCAGTGGTCTCCAGTGCTGTGAGACAGCTTGGTGCCGGACTGGTCCAGTCAACACCAGATGTCATCACTAAATAAGATCTTCGTGTTTGGGAGCCAGAGCCTGAGAGAAAACTGGGGCGGTAGATCTCTTGCCTTCTCGCTCTCCCCTTAAGCTCCTGGAGGCGTTTTGGGTTGGCTAAAGTGAGAAGTGATGTTAGGCCCTATTGGGAGGTGCAAAGGTCCTTTTTGGCTTGTCGGGTGTGCCAGTGGAGAACGACACAGGCGCAGTGTGTCCCATGGGTGTGAATGTACAGAGGATCACTCGAAGATCATCAGCTACAGGTAAGCAACCTGTCTTTCTCTCAAGAACAGCTCTCAAAAAAGCTCTCTCAGCTCCACTAACCTCAACAGGTGTCTGTTACGGGGAGGGGAAGGAAAAGGAGATTGTAAGCCACTCTGATATTCAGAGTGAAGGGCAGAGTATAGATCTGATCTCTTCCTCCTCCTCTTCAATTTGGTGTAGTGGTTAAGTGCACAGACTCTTATCTGGGAGAACTAGGTTTGATTCCCCACTCCTCCACTTACAGCTGCTGGAGTGGCCTTGGGTCAGCCACAGCTCTGGCAGAGGTTGTCCTTGAAAGGGCAGCTGCTGTGAGAGCCCTCTCAGCCCCACCCACCTCACAGGGTGTCTGTTGTGGGGGAGGGCGATAAAGGAGATTGTGAGCTGCTCTGAGACTCTGAGATTCGGAGTGGAGGACGGGATATAAATCCAATATCTTCCTCTTCCTCCTCCTCTTCTTCTTTCCTGGAAAGTTTTTTTTTTTTTTTTGTCATCTTCTGAGCTTGGAGCAGGTTTTATTGGAGGTCCGGGGGGGGAGACATATTTGTGAATTTCTTGCATTATGCAGGGGGTTGGACTAGATGACCCTGGGGTCCCTTCTGACACTAGGATTCTAGCCTGCCTGAGCCTTGGTTCTGATCCAACAGAGCCACCCTTCTCTTTCGCTCTCCTCTAAGTGGCTCCCAAATTTCTCCAATGATGCAGTTCCTCGCAATGCACAATGTGGAAAATGTTGGCCCACCAATGGGGTGATTGCACTGCTAAAAAGTACCAGACATTGGCTATATTTTTAAACTTGGAACGGGTGAACTGCTTATTATTTCTGAATTGGGAATAATTGTCTCATGCCCCTGGCAAGACAGGATCTACGCTTGAGGTCCATTTTTGCTTTTTTAAAATAGCTTCTACTTAGTTTGCTTTTGTCCTTGATTTTTTTAGATCCCGTTGCGTGCACACAACTTTTGTCTCTTTTCTTTTGTTTGCGTCTTTGTATCTGGCCTTTCTCCTCCCCGCTGGTGACCCAGAGTGGGTGACCTCCTTCTCCTCTCTGCCATTTTATCCTCACAACAGCAACCCCTGTGTGAGGTGGGCTAAGCTGAGAACCTGTGACCGGCCCAAGGACAACCTGCGAGCTTCCATGGCAGAGATGGCGACTGGAATTGGGGTCTCCTGAATCTGGTCTGACTGCTGTACCACCCTGGCTCCATGTTGAGCATGCTGAATTTGCCAGGCAAAGCAAATATTGGCCCTCTGGAATCAGCGCGCTTTCACATTGTGTGTGTGTAAAATTATCTAATAGATCTGCGTTGCAAGATGCCCAAAGAACCTCAGGCATGCTTCCATAGACTACTAAATTTGCACGGGTTGTTCCAAGCGAGATGCGATCTTGGCTCTGCAAACAGTGGAATATACAAACTCCTTCCTCTTTGCACTTGCTGAACTTTGCATTAGCCCTGGTGCATTGCTGAGGCCCCGCTTCCATGGCCCAGGGCTGTCATGGAGAAGCTCTGGCAAGAGGCAAGTTCTTGGCTCTACCAGTTAACCCTTCAGCAGCAAGCCCACCTAACAAGCAGAGGGGAACAGAGCCTTAGAGAAGATGGCTCCATTCAAGTCCAGAAGCGCAAGTCCAGAGCCAGTTTTGTGTAGCGATTAAGTGTGTGGACTCTTATCTGGGAGAACCGAGTTTGATTCCCCACTCCTCCCCTTGCACCTGCTGGAATGGCCTTGGGTCAGCCAGAGCTCTCGCAGAGCTGTCTTTGAAAGGGCAGCTGCTGTGAGAGTCCTCTCAGCCCCACCCACCTCACAGGTTGTCTGTTGTAGGGGAGGAAGATAAAGAAGAAGAAGACGACGGCATTGGATTTATATTCCGCCCTCCACTCAAGAGTCTCAGAGCGGCTCACAATCTCCTTTATCTCCTTCCCCCACAACGGACACCCTGTGAGGTGGGTGGGGCTGAAAGGACTCTCACAGCATCTGCCCTTTCAAGGACAACCTCTGCCAGAGCTATGGCTGACCCAAGGCCATGCCAGCAGGTGCAATTGGAGGAGTGGGGAATCAAACCCAATTCTCCCAGATAAGAGTCTGCACACTTAACCACTACACCAAACTGGCTTTCTAAAGGAGATTGTGAGCCGCTCTTAGACTCTGAGTCTCAGAGTGGAGGGTGGATTATAAATCCAATATCATCATCATCATCATCATCATCATCATCATCATCACTTCAGAGAGATAAGGAGATTCGAATCCAGGAGAACCATAGAGACCGACAATATTTATTTATTTATTTATATTTCGATTTATATCCCGCCCTTCCCACCGAGGTGGCTCAGGGCGGCTCACAACACATAAAACTTACATAGGTTTTGGCTTAAAAACAATTACATAATAAGTAAGTAAAATTATTTTTATTTTTTTATTTGTATCCCGCCCTCCCCCGCTGAAGCAGGCTCAGGGCGGCTAATAATAACAGTTAAAACAATAAGTTAATAAAACATAGGACATAAAAAACCCATGCACATGCACATAAAAGTGGAGAAAAAAAGAACTGCATGGTGCCGTCATGTGGATGGCAGAAGACGGTTTCACCGCAGAGTGATTTGAATTGCAGTATGGCAGTCTGAGCGATAATATCCGGAACAACGATATTCAGAACAGAACCGGGTCAGAACAGGGCCTTGCTGTCTTAAGTCACTCTCAACTTGAGGTACAACAAACTATAATTTGTATTTAAATAAAATAAAAGAAACCCAAATGCATCACATGTTCAAAAGCACATCTATGGTTAACAATACATTTATCTCTGTATTGACCAAATAACATAACTGTGCAAGTCAGGCTCCGTTACAATAACTGCAATTTTTAACGTCTTTCATTTGTTGTCCATAATTAATCCCTTATGAATAAATACTGTTAACTAAACCAAATTCTTTGGTGGCCAACAAGGCTGTCTTTAAACAAGGCATTGGGAAGTAAAAAAAAAAAATATGTTGACTACAACAATATTGGGGGAGTATGAACTTTCAAGAGTCAGAACTCCCTTCCTCAGATATCAGTAGGAATGGCGAGACCCCTGAGTCCTTCTATCCCGGGCTGAAGGTGGGGAGGGAGTGGGGTTGGTTGCCAAGAAAGGAGTCTGGAGGCAGAGATGCAGAGCAAAGTGGAGTCAGCTTTGAAGGGATGGGACTTGCGGGAGTCTTCAGCTGTCATTTTGGCTTTTCCGAGGTTCCCTAACGCATCTTGAGAATGGAAACAAAAAAAAAATCTGACTTCGGAGTTGGAAAGCAAAAGGCTTTTAGCCTAGGTCCTCACGCCTGTTAAGAGCACCGTGGCGCAGAGTGGCAAAGCTGCAGTCCTAAGCTCTGCTTACAATCTGAGTTCGATTCCCTGGTGGAAGCTGGGTTTTTAGGTAGCTGGCTCAAGGTTGACTCAGCCTTCCACCCTTCCGAGGTCGGTAAAACGAGTCCCCAGTTTGCTGGGGGGGAAGCGCAGATGACTGGGGAAGGCAGTGGCAAACCACCCCTTAAAAAGTCTACTGTGGAAACGTTGTGAAAGCAACGGTCACCCCAGAGTCAGAAACTACTGCTGCTTGCACAGGGGACTACCTTTACCTTTTTCACACCTGACACGGGCAATGTTCCCTCGAAGCTGTCTTGGGAGCAAAAATTCTACTTTGCGAGCTACGGGCATTAAAGTGGTGAGCTCCTGCATCAATAAGTGTGCTCTGGGGTCCTCCTTCCTGAGCTAAGGCAAAAATGTGTGCGCTGGAGGCTAAACAGCTGTGAGCTAGCTCACGCTAACTCAGCTTAGAGGGAACACCAGTTACGGGGAACCGTTTCTTCCTGGCAGTGCATTGGGAGGTGGCCTAACACACTGATCACTTGGGAAGAAGAATAACATTTAGGAAGAAGGAGGACGTGTAGGATGAAAAAGGTGGGTGCCAGATGAGGAGCACCCAGCCCCCCTTTGAGCTGGCATTTTCTCTTGGGAAGGGCTGCTCGCTCCCATCGTGGCTCTTTCTCTTGTTCTCCAGGAAACGTCAAACTACAAGAAAAGGTTTCTCCCACTCCTCTTTGACTTCACTTCCCGGGAAACGCAAACTGGCCAAGCCCCATAAGGTAGCTTCTGTACCTCTGCAAAACTGCTGTGTCCTTTTTTTTGGGGGGGGGAGGGGGGGATATATCTATTTATACATCTAGAAATGCTTTTGATTCCCTTCTGGATTGCAATGATTTTCAGCCCCCCCCCCCCTCCCGCTGTTTCAACCCATAATGTGCTCCTGCGAGCTCTTAGAAATTCTCATTTCAAGGCGAGTGAGCAATTAATGAATATTGAACAAAGAAATTTGTTTTGGAACCAGGACATTAGAATACATTAGGCGTCGAGAAATCCGGGCAGCCCTGCGTACACCTGCCAGTTTTCTCTTTCTTGGCGTGTGAGGTTCCAGTCCGTAGGACTAAGCCACTCCTGGCAAGTTGGGCTTCAGACAGCTGCCGTTCGCTTGATGCTGGCTGCCAGTCGAATAGGGCAGCTGCCGCATGCGCCAAATCCTGGCTATTCCTCCCCCTCAACACCCCCGCTTATGTGAGATTGCAGAATCCGCTCATCCTGTCATTAGGCAGAAGACCAGCCTTCCAGCTCCTTTCCTTGCCTGTTTGGAAGTCTGCCACACATGTAGACAGGTCATTTGAACATATACGAGCATTTGAACATATGAAGCATCCTTCTACTGAATCAGATCCCCCTTGGTCCATCAAAGTCAGTCTTGTCTACTCAGACTGGCAGCAGCTCTCCAGGGTCTCCAGCGGAGGTTTTTCACACCTACTTGCCTGGACCCTTTTGAGTTGGAGATGCCGGGGATTGAACCTGGGACCTTCTGCTTAACAAGCAGATGCTCTACCACTGAGCAACCGTCCCTCCCCAAGATGAACACACACACACACACACACATATATATATATATATGAACATATGAAGCTGCCTTATTCTGAATCAGACTATCAAAGTCCATCAAAATCAGTCTTGTCTACTCAGACTGGCAGCGGCTCTCCAGGGTCTCCAGCAGAGGTTTTTATTTATTTTATTTATTTATTTCTGTGAATTTATATTCTGCCCTTTCCCCCTAAGGGCTCAGGGTGGATGCCAGCATATTAAACAGTTAAAAACCAACAATAAATAAACAGTAAAACAATTAAAACATATTAAAAATTTAAGACAGTTGAGCCGACAGTTTTCACACCTCTTTGCCTAGAGCCTTTTCAGTTGGAGATGCCAGGGATTGAACCTGGGACCTTCTGCTTACCAAGCAAATGCTCTACCACTGAGCCACCTTTCCACCCCAAGATGAACATATATATATATGAACATATGAAGCTGCCTTATACTGAATCAGACCCTTAGTCCATCAAAGTCAGTATTGTCTACTCAGACTGTCAGCAGCTCTTCAGGGTCTCAAGCTGAGGTTTTTCACACCTACTTGCCTGGACCCTTTTTAGTTGAAGATGCCAGGGATTGAACCTGGGACCTTCTGCTTACCAAGCAGATGCTCTACCACTAAGCCACCATCCCTCCCCAAGGTCAGGCATGTGGTCTGGCTTGGCTGTCTTCTACAAACGATAAGACGTTGTCCTTGAAAGGGCAGCTTTTGTTAGAGCTCTCTCAGCCCCACTCACCTCACAGGGTGTCTGTTGTGGGCGAGGAAGGGAAAGGAGATTGTAGGCCGCTCTGAGATTCAGAGTGAAGCTCTGAGATTCAGACCCAGCTTCAAATCGCCACTCACACCATGGAAGTTCACTGGGTGACCTCACACCAGTCACATTCTCTCAGCCTAACCTACCTCTGAGGGTTGTTGTGAGGATAAAATGAAAGAGAGGAGAGGGCTGTCAGCTGCTCCAGATCCCCATCGGGGAGAATGGTGGTGGGGTGTAAATGAATGAGCAATATTAATAAATAATGAAATAGATGGAGATATTCTCTCTCTCCTTTAATAGCTGAGCAATGAAATTGTTTGGAAAATTGGTTCAGGACAAACAAAAGAAGCTACTTCTTTGCTCTGTTGGGTAATTACCCTCCGGAAGTCACTGCCTGTGGAAGTAGTGATGGCCACAAGTGCTGATGACTTTAAGAGGTGGTTGGGCAGGTTCACGGAGGAGGAGAGGCCCATCAGTGGCTACTAGCTGGGGAGAATGAAGAAAACCTCTGTCTGCAGGAGTAATTAACCACTGAATCCCAGTGCATGAGAAAGCTGCGGCCTATTCCTGGTTGTTGGCAAGAGGCTGGACTAGATGGACCCTCACTGGTCTGATCCAGCAGGGCTCTTCTGAAGTTCTTACGAAGGTCTCGGCCTCTTTGCCCTCTTGTTGGCTCTCCAGAGGAACTGGTTGGCTACTGTGTGAGATGGAATGCTGGACTAGATGGACCCTCACTGGTCTGATCCAGCAGGGCTCTTCTGATGTTCTTCTCAGGGGAAGGCCTTGGCCTCTTTGCCCTGCTGTTGGCCCTCCAGAGAAAGTGGTTGACCACTGTGTGAGGCTGGAGGCTGGACCAGATGGACCCTCATTGGTCTGACCCAGCAGGGCTCTTCTGATGTTCTTCTCAGGGGAAGGCCTTGGCCTCTCTGCCCTGTTGTTGGCCCTCCAGATGAACCGGTTGGCCACCATGTGAGACAGTAGGCTGGACTAGATGGACCCTCATTGGTCTGATCCAGCAGGGCTCTTCTGATGTTCTTCTCAGGGGAAGGCCTCGGCCTCTCTGCCCTGTTGTTGGCCCTCCAGAGGAACTGCTTGGCCACTGTGTGAGATGGGATGCTGGACTAGATGGACCTTCACTGGTCTGGTCCCACAGGCCTATTATTTTGCTGTTATGTTCTTATAACTGTGCAACAGCTTATCCTTGGGAAGGTGGGTTTCTCTTTCTTAAGAAGAAACCTTTGCAAGAGAATGTCTTAGGCCCAGACTAGATGATGGGCAAGCAGATGTGAATAAAGCATAACATCTGTTTTGTATCCAGAAGTTCATGGGTTCAGTCCCTGGCATCTCCAAATAGTAAGAAAGGAAGTAGAAAGAAAGACCTTTCTCTGCCCTAGAAAGCTATTGCCGGTCAGAAAAGACAGTTCTGTCTTCGATAGACTTGCTATAAGTCAGCTTTGTGTGTTCCTCTGTTTTCGTGCTAAAATGATGTGCTAAAGCAGTAGTTCCAGCTTGCATATATGCATGTTTGTGCATGCACTTTCTCTTAAAAGCACAAAGGGAAGATCAGTACATTCTTTGACCTAGCAGAGTCATCAATGCAAACGCTGAAATGCTGTGAGAATGAATAGTCTTAAGCTGGGAATTGAAAGCTGTATCAAGATGCTGCTAGACATTTCCATAACTGTGGTGCCACCTGTGAGAAGGCCCAGACAGGAGCATTTGTGGAGCTTAGGTCTCTAATTAATGTCACCAATAGTAGATCCTCCCCAGCTGACCTGACAAGGGGTGAGGGGAAGGCACCTGTGAGTGTAGAACGAGGGTCCCCAAGCTTTTAAAGCCTGTGAGCATCTTAGGGATTCTGACACAGCACTGGGGACACAGCCACAAAATGGCTGCCTCAAAATGGCTGCTGCAGGAGGTGGAGCCAGCCGCAAAATGACTGCCACAGCTTGTCTTCAACCACATCGTGAAGATCCTTGTGCTGCAGTGGCGGTGGCTGCCAAAGTAACATTTTTGAAAATCTACACAGCCAATCAAATCTCCAGTGGCCAATCATAAACTTTCCTGAGCAAAAGTCTTACTTGGCCCCTCCCGCTTTCTAAAAACACTTGGCAGGCCCCACAAAAGGTATTGGTGGGCATTGTGGCACATGTTGGGGGTGGGAGGGGGCAAGTGTAGAACAAGTGTAATTGGATTGGTTCAGAAAGGGCATGATGGTTGCTATTAGACTGGCGTTTTGGGCTTACTCAGAGGCGCCTCTGAAATCCACCCGAAAAATCCTTCCACACGCAAACCTCATCTGCCCGTCCTCGCCCCGTCCTCACCTCATCCTCCAGCCTCCAGTGCACCTCAAATAGCTACCACTTCTGAAGTGGTAGCAAATACCTTAGCCGCACGCCAGTTGCCTCCTTGGCGTCTGGAAGCTGAAGGGCGCAAGCGAGGTGCCTTGGCGGTGTGCAGCTGCCAAGCCGCCCCAAGTCGCATTCAGCTTTTTAAAAAATGAAAACTGTTCAGTGTGCATCAGCACACGCCCGTAACTACCGGAAATATATGGAAGAAATGGGATGGGAATGGTGCGCAGCAGCCGTCTGAACATGCCCATGTCGCTCCACGGACGGGATTGAGACAGCTTGCAGGGGAGCGTGTGGAGACTTCAGGATGGCTCTTTCTGAGCTGGCCCCATTCAAGTCACCTCCCAACCACCCCAAAATGAAGAAGAAGATATTGGATTTATATCCCGCCCTCCACTCCGAAGAGTCTCAGAGCGGCTCACAATCTCCTTTCCCTTCCTCCCCCACAACAGACACCCTGTGAGGTAGATGAAGATATTGGATTTATATCCCGCCCTCCACTCCGAAGAGTCTCAGAGTGGCTCACAATCTCCTTTCCCTTCCTCCCCCACAACAGACACCCTGTGAGGTGGGTGGAGCTGAGAGAGTGCTGACAGCAGCTACCCTTTCAAGGACAACCTCTGCCAGAGCTATGGCTGACCCAAGGCCATGCCAGCAGGTGCAAGTGGAGGAGTGGGGAATCAAACCCGGTTCTCCCAGATAAGAGTCCGCACACTTCACCACTACACCAAACTGGCTGTGTCTTCTTTAAGGATGACAATAGAACTTGGTTGGTGTGGTGACATTTGCTCTATTAAGGGAGGGGGCTCTTTTACTGGCAGTCCTGGTCTCTGGATGGAGACTGTAACCCGTCAGCAAAATGTTTTCAGGCTTTCGCTGTATTTTTCTGCCTCCTTTCCCCCCCAACCTGCAGCTGACTCGGTCCTGTCAGAAGTTCTATTTTAACCGTCTATGTTTAGAAGTGAGAAAGCAACAGTGACGATGCAGCTCCAGATTATATTTGATACGCAGCCCTGCCTGACAGAGCTATTTGAGGCTCATGATCGCTGATGTCACTCGTTTGTAGTAAAGAAGTGTTTTCGAGTTCACGGTGGGGGGGGGGGGGTAGAGGGAGAAACCGCTGCCCTGGATGCTGGCATTTAAAGACCTCTGATCTGAAGGATGAACAAGCAGGGCTCTTGCTGGCATTTTTTCTCCCTGGGCCCTGCACAAACCTGCAACATGCCCCCTATGTAACATGATCCCATACATATAGGGTAACCAGCTCCAGGTTGGGAAATACCTGGAGATTTTGGGGGGACGGGTAGAATCTGGGTAGGGCAGGATTAGGGGAGGAGAGGGAACTCTGCAGAATATAATGCCCTGCAATCCACCCTCCAAAGCAGCCGTCTTCTCCAGGGGAGCTGATCTCTGTTGTCTGGAGATTGGTTCTAATTCCAGGAGGTCTCCAGGACCTTGGTCTGAATTCTCTCCACGTTCCTGACACCCATTTCTTTCACCAGGGCTCCTGTGTTCCAAAACTGAGGACAAATACCACAGAATGGAAGTCTTCTTCCTGGAGGTTGGCAGTCCTACACACACACACACACATGTTAACAATTCTGACTTGGGAAATTCTTGGAGATTTGAGAGTTTGGAGAAAGAAGAAATGGGTCCTTAGTGAGATATAATACCCAAGAGTCCACCCTCCAAAGCAGCCATTTTCTCGAGGGAAACTGACCTCTGTCTGGAGATCAGGTGTAATTCTGGGAGATCTCCAGGCCCCACTTGGAGGCTGGCAGTCCTCTAGGGTTGCCAATCCCCAGGTGGGGGCAGGGGATCCCCCGGTTTGGAGGCCCTCCCCCCGCTTCAGGGTCGTCAGAAAGCGGGGGGAGGGGAGGGAAATGTCTGCTGGGAACTCTATTATTCCCTAGGGAGATTTATTCACATAGAAAAGCATAGAGAATTGATCCACGGGTATCCGGGGCTCGCGGGGGGGGCTGTTTTTTGGGGTAGAGGCACCATATTTTCAATATAGCATCTAGTGCCTCTCCCCAAAATACCCCCCAAGTTTCAAAAGGATTGGACCAGGGGGTCCAATTCTATGAGCCCCAAAAGAAAGTGCCCCTATCCTTCATTATTTCATATGGAAGGAAGGCATCGAAAAGGTGTGCCATCCCTTTAAATGTGATGGCCAGAACTCCCTTTGGAGTTCAATTATGCTTGTCACAGCCTTGATCTTGGCTCCATCCCTAATGTCTCCTGGCTCCACCCCCAAAGTCCCCAGATATTTCTTAAATTGGACTTGGCAAACCTACAGTCCTCATTGACTCCCATAATCCACCAGGCTCTTCCTTGGCTCTGCCTCAGACTGCGCCAGTCAGCCCCAGCCCTGTGCCTCTCCTTCTGGAATCTTCTCCAGTCTCTGCTTGTGCCTCTTTCTACCTCCTCCCCCAACCCCCGGCCATGTGCAGGGTCTCAGCAGTTTCACAGTTGGCTGCCCTCACATCTGGTCAATGAAGGAGAGAAACGTCCAAGGTCTTGTGCCAGGGGGTGGCTCTCTGGACCCAGGTCTTAAAATGGCACCTTCCCCAAAACATCTCTCAGGGGCTCTCTTTGAAGGGTGCTGACACCATTTACTTGATTCGGAGAGTTCCAGCTCTTTCATGTTTTCGATGAACGGAGCCAGTCCAGTAATTGCCACCTCCCCAGACTCGTTTGCTCTCCCGGCTCCCGATTCTATTCGCTTTTTTGATTTGCAAGCAATCTATACGATGGGTTTTCGTCAGACTGTTTTTCTGCCTGATGACCTTGGGCTCCCACAGCATCTGCACTGTAAATGAGATGTGGCATCGCCGCATGTATCTTGATAAAATATATCAGTGGATGAATTGATTTTCATATTGATTTGCCGGGGCACGGAACAGCGTTTGTGGAGAAGAGAAAGCCAGGCCTCCCGACTTCTTAATGGCATATATTGAAGACCCCGCGGAACCGGAGGAGGCCTTCTCAAAAGCTGGTCAAGAGAAGAAGGCTTCTGTTCTGTGGTATTTGTTCTTGATTTGGGACACTGGAACCCTGGTGGCAGAAGTGGGTGTCAGGAACATGGAGAGAATTCAGACCAAGGACACCCGTGTTTTCCATGAAGTGAACAAAACCTCACTGTTGTGTGTCTCTGAGAAGCCCCATTAAGTGAGACAATTCCATTTCTCTACTTCTCAGCACTAAAATGTGGGGTTCACAGACTTGGGCCTGTGGAATTCTTGATCAAGCGGGGTCTGTTCATGGGCTAAAGTTGCCAACCTTCAGGTGGTGGCTGGAGATCTCCCAGAATTTCAGCTGTTCTCCAGGTGACAGGGAACGTCCTGTTTGGAGAAAAATGGCCCGTTTGGAAGGAGAACTCTATGGCTTTATACCCCATTGAAGCCCCTCCCCTTCCCAAACCCCACCCTCCTCAGGAACTAGTCCCGACATCTCCAGGTTATTTCCCATTTTGGAACTGGCAACCCTTTACTTTTCTTCCTTTCTCACAATACGAGAACTCATGGGCATTCAATTAAATTGTTGAGCAGTGGAGTTAGAACTGATATAAGGAAGTCTTTCTTCACCCAAAGGGTGATTCTCACATGGAATTCACTGCCACAGGAGGTGGTGGCAGCTACAAGCATGGATGGCTTCAAGAGGGCATTGGGAAAACATCTGGAGCAGAGGTCCATCAATGGCTATTAGCCACAGCGTATTGACGGAACTCTCTGTCTGGGGCAAGTGATGCTCTGTATTCTTGGTGCTTGGGGGAGGGACAGTGGGAGGGCTTCTAGTATCCTGGCCCCACTGATGGATCTCCTGATGGCACCTGGGGTTTTTTGGCCACTGTGTGTACAGGGTGTTGGACTGGATGAGCCATTGGCCTGGTCCAACATGGCTTCTCTTATGTTCTTATGCTTGGAGCAGTGATGCTCTGTATTCTTGGTGCTTGGCGGGGGGGCCACAGTGGGAGGACTTCTAGTGTCCTGGCACCACTGATGGACCTCCTGATGGCACCTGTTTTTTTTGGCAACTGTGTGACGCAAAGTGTTGGCCTGGATGGGCCATTGGTCTGGTCCGACATGGCTTCTCTTATGTTCTTATGCTTGGAGCAGTGATGCTCTGTATTCTTGGTGCTTGGGGGGGGGGCACAGTGGGAGGGCTTCTAGTATCCTGGTCCTACTGATGGACCTCCTGATGGCGCCTGGGTTTTTTTGGCCACTGTGTGTACAGAGTGTTGGACTGGATGGGCCATTGGCCCGGTCCAACATGGCTTCTCTTATGTTCTTATATCTAAAATACCTGTCTTTTCGCCCTGCCTCCAAACCCTTGAATCCCAGAACAGAGAAATCCATTCTCTATTCCTCACTCTGAAATGATGTAGAGGGCTTAGCTCAGGTGGTAATATAAGTTTACGGCTTTTGAAACCAGGCTTTAATTGTTCCACAAACTAGGACTTTAAGCTCTAGGGAAGTGCTTGCTCTTAGGTGTTTCTGGTGGACTTTGGTCCAAAGATCACTTGGTTCCAAGAGCTCTGGATGGATTTCAGATTTCAAAATTCTCAGGGTGGATTATGGCAATGTCACAAAATAGCAACCGCAGGAGGCCGCAGTTTCCATGGGGAAGGAGGGAATGACCTCTTTCTCCTGGACCAGTTCCCCAACCTCAGATGACCCCCTCGCTTGGCAGTCCACCCACCAGGGGAAATATATAGGCCCTGAAAAGGTTCCATGTATGTCTCAGGGAGGATGGGGGGCACAGACCACCTCCAGTGGGGTGTCTGAGGTCCTCAACATGACATAATAGAAAGTGGTGTTTTTTGGGGGGGGGGCGTGGGGGAATCCTCCGGCTTGTGCTGCAGTCACATCTATTTATAAAGCAAGAACATGTCCCAGGTCTGCAAGTATTCGGTGTCAATTGGCTCTTCATTCTGGTTGTAGTGGGAGGAAATGTAATTCTGACCTTCAGGAATGTTGTGTCTGAAATACTTAAGAACATAAGAGAAGCCATGTCCAACACTCTATGTCACATAAGAACATCAGAGAAGCCCTGTTGGATCAGGCCAGTGGCCCCTCCAGTCCAACACTCTATGTCACATAAGAACATCAGAGAAGCCATGTTGGATCAGGCCAATGGCCCATCCAGTCCAACACTCTGTGTCACACAGTGGCAAAAAAATTTATATATATACACACACACACACACACACACACTGTGGCTAATAGCCACTGATGGACCTGTGCTCCATATTTTTATCTAAACCCCTCTTGAAGCTGGCTATGCTTGTGGCCGCCACCACCTCCCGTGGCAGTGAATTCCACACGTTAATCACCCTTTGGGTGAAGAAGTACTTCCTTTTATCCGTTTTAACCTGTCTGCTCAGCAATTTCATCGAATGCCCGCTTCTTCTACCTGGGACCAAGAGGTCTCTCGGGAGGTCAGGTTGACTTGCTCAGTCGCGACAGCCTGTGATGCCCAGTGAACAGCACCATCTTTTGAACTGTGAATATTCCACAATTTTGGGGTGGCTTTTACTGATAATTCCAAGTCCCAGACCCCCCTAGTAGCAGCATCAGTGTTTTCGTGCTTGTCTCTAGCAAACTCCCCTCCCTTGTTAAACATGGAACTTTTTGCAGTATCATTGCCTTTGAATTGTCTTTAAAAAAAAAAAAAAACCCTTCTGCGACCATATATGGCAGCAGTGTTTTTTCTGAGCAGGAATGCAGTCCCGGCTGGCTTGGCATCAGGGGGTGTGGCTTAATATGCAAATGAGTTCCGGCTGGGCTTTTCCTGCAAAACTCAGTGTGCAGCAACGGTGCCATCAGGGGGTGTGGCCTAATATGCAAATGAGCTTCTACTGTGCTTTTTCTACAAAAAAAAAGCCCTGTTCAGCAGTAGCTGTGCAGAAGGGAGATGCACCCCATCAAGACACATGAAGCTGCCTTCGGTCTTGGGCCCATTGGTATTGTCTACTCAGACCGGCAGCAGCTCTCCAGAGTCTCAGGTGGAGGAATTTGACATCACGTCCTGTCAGATCCTTTAACTGGAGGTGCTGCTGGAGACTGAACCTGGGACCTTCTGCATGCCAAGCAGATGCTCTATCACTGAGCCATGGTCCCTCCCAAATAGCATAAGCCACGGACCCATGAAACTGCCTTCAACTGAATCAGGCCATTGGCCCATCGGCATTGTCTATCACTCTGGCAGCAGCTCTCCAGGGTCTCAGGCAGAGAAGTCTTTACATCTCCTAGGTCCTTTTTAACTGGAGATGTGGGGAATTGAAGCTGAGACCTTCTGCATGCCAAACAAAGGCTCTGCCCCGGAGCCTCTGAGCCTTTCCACCCCAGCAAGGCAGCAGCATATACCTTGTATATGCTTAAACATGCATTGCTTAAGTTATCCACACTTCTAAACTTCTCGCCATATTTTTTTTTCTGATAACTCAGTCCTCACCCTGATCTGCACCTTGCAAGCCGAGCTTCGTTTCTGGATGAAGATATGAAATTGTGTGTCACCTTCACATTCTGAAAACAGTTGTCTCCTAAGAAACCTTTAGAATGCCTTGGACCAGCCCAAGGACATGGCAAAGCATGACCTAAACAGAAAATGGAGACTGCTGCCAGAAACAGAGTTTTGTGTGTGGTGTGAAGATGCCATTACATTTCAAGTGAATGACCCAATGTGTACTGCTTACTTCTCAGCAGAACAGCTTTGGCCCTCTCAGAGAATCCTGGGAAGTGGAGGATAGGGTAGTGGACACCATCACAAAATGGCTCTCAGGGCCCAACATATGGTGAGACTTCAATCCGCCTAGTGTCTTCCAATTGTGAAGGCAACTGAACGTATGAACATATGAAGCTGCCTTCTACTGAGTCAGACCTTTGTCTTCTCAGACTGGCAGCGGCTCTCCATGGTCTCAAGCTGAGGTTTTTCACACCTATTTGCCTGGACCCTTTTTTGGAGATGCCGGGGATTGAACCTGGGACCTTCTGCTTCCCAAGCAGATGCTCTACCACTGAGCCACCGTCTATCCCCTTATCCCCTGATGTGCTTCCTGGGCACAAGAGACTATGGGAGGTTGGCTTTGGCTCTTGGTTGGGGGTAGGGATGCATTTTGGTTTCACTTTAAAAAAAATAAGAAGATTCGCTCTGTGCATGTCCCAGGGGGAGGTTTCCAAGCCCAGAAATGTGCATAAGTTTGTACGTGTAACCAAGCTGAAGGTGGAAGGGCTGTGGGTCAGTGGTAGAGCATCTGCTTGGCATGCAGAAGGTCCCATATTCAATCCTCCGACATCTCCAATTGAAAAGAGCAGGTAGGAAATTATATGAAAGACCTCTACCTAAGACCCTAGAGTTTGTAGTTTGGGGTAAACAAGACTGACCTTGAAGGATCAAGGGTTTGATTGATTAGAAGGCAGCTTCATGTGTTCAAGGTATGTGGTTCAGAGATGAGTTCAGCATTTTGTTAGTCAGTCTGTACAGGAAGACTGAGAGCTCCCCTTTTTCTCCTGTTCCATTCAAAACCCAAACTCAGACTTATCCTCCAAAGTCAAGCTGGCAGAGCTGGAACAGGTCCAGAGGAGGGCAACGAAGATGCTGAGGGGTCTGGAGACCAAGTCCTATGAAGAAAGGTTGAAGGAGCTGGGCATGTTTAGCCAGGAGTGGAGGCAGCTGAGAGGTGATAGGATCACTATCTTCCAGTACTTAAAGGGCTGTCATCTAGAGGATTGTGTGGAATTGTTTTCTGTGGCCGCAGAAGGTAGGACCAGAACCAATGGGTTGAAATTAAATCAAAAGAGTTTCTGGCTCAACATTAGGAAGAACTTCCTGACCATTAGAGCGGTTCCTCAGTTGAACACGCTTCCTCCTTGGGAGGTGGTGGGCTCTCCTTCCTTGGAGGTTTTTAAACAGAGGCTAGATGGCCATCTGACAGCAATGAGGATCTTGTGAATTTGGGGAGCGGTATTTGTGAGTTTCCTGCATTGTGCAGGGGGTTGGACTAGATGACCCTGGAGGTCCCTTCCGACTCTATTATTCTATGATTCAGGAAGCAAGTGGGCACCAAGAAACATATTGGTAGCCATCATGGTGCCCCCCAAATGCCACAACGGGGATCGTTGTTCTGATTGCTTCTTTTCTGTTTGCCTGTTTTTGACATTACAAACCATTCATGCAAAACTGAAATAACTATTTCTAGGAGAATCAGGGTTATGGCCATACCTTTGTAAGCTTGGTCTTCCCTCCCTGGGTCCCATAAGCAATAGAGATATTTTTAAGTCTTTGCTCGGCATAAACATCTCAGCTGACAGTCCATTTGTTTTTATTAAGATGAGTGAGTTTAAATTTCAGAATCTCTTTATTTACAGCCCGTGTTTGTACAAATCATCATAAAGGATCCATGACGCGGTGCGGCGTGTGCCTATTTTAAAACGTAACAGGGAGGTTTTTTTATTTTTTTGTTCTCTCAAAGATTATTTTATCCATTTGTCATTTTTAAAATGCAAGCCCGAAGCCCGCATGCATAATGGTGCTGGTTTTCCGGTGTTACACTTGAGCCCTTCCAAACCTTTGATAGAGCAACGTATTTATAGCCCGATATAAATAAAATCAGAAGGCTCCTATAAAACTCTGTTATTACTGCAGTACCAAGTTAGCCAAAGCTTGAGGTTTCAGCTCTTTGGCACTTGCATGCTGCAATGAATATTTTATAGGGAAGGAAATACTTAGCATTGGACTCTTTTTATAGTGCTGCTGCTTGCAAGGTTGGTAAGCTTCCAGATCAGATAGGCCACCGCTGCTCCCCCTTTTGAGTATCTGCATCAGGGGTCTGTAGCATAGTGCCTGCCAACACCTGTTCTGACGCCCAGTTTTTTAGAATTGGGTGGGGCCACTTTGGTGTAGTGGTTAAGTGTGTGGACTCTTATCTGGGAGAACCGGGTTTGATTCACCCCTCCTCCACTTGCACCTGCTGGAATGGCCTTGGGGCAGCCATAGCTCTGGCAGAGCTGTCCTTGAAAGGGCAGCTGCTCTGAGAGCTCTCTCAGCCCCACCTACCTCACGGGGCATCTGTTGTGGAGGAGGAAGGGAAAGAAGATTGTGAGCTGCTCTGAGACTCTGATATTCAGAGTGGAAGGAGGAGTATAAATCCAGTATATTCTTAGAGAGCCAGTTTGGTGTAGAGAGAGCCAGTTTGATGTAGTGGTTAAATGTGTGGACTCTCATCTGGGAGAGCCTGTGAGACTGTGAGATTCAGAGTGGAGGGCAAAATATACATCCAATATTGGCGTCTTCTTTTTAGGCAGAGCAGCCTGGGAGTATCTTGTGGGGTGGCAAGAACGCAGAGTGGAGGTGATGGGCTAAGGTATTCCACCCATTTCATCATTTGGTTTTTGAGGGCATGACTGTTGAAACTCCTATTTATTCCATAAAACTGGGCACGACTGCTGCATGTACAGCCATAAAGCCAACTTTACAAGTGGCTCAGAGCAGAACTGTTGCATGTCATGGCACCTGCCAAGTACTTACAAAAAGTGGGTGGGACCAGGTGGAGCTCTTGACCAGGAAAGCTTCTGATTGGCCATTTAAGATCCCTGCCTGGTCCCACCCACTTTCTGTCAACAGAGCCAGTGTGGTGTCGTGGTTAAGTGTGTGGACTCTTATCTGGGAGAACCAGGTTTGATTCCCCACTCCTCCAGTTGCAGCTGCTGGAATGGCCTTGGGTTAGCCATAGCTCTTGCAGGAGTTGTCCTTGAATGGGCAGCTTCTGGGAGAGCTCTCTCAGCCCCACCTACCTCGCAGGGTCTGTTGTGGGGGGAGAAGATATAAGAGATTGTAAGCCGCTCTGTGTCTCTGATTCAGAGAGGAGGGCGGGGTATAAATCTATAGTCGTCTTCTTCTAACATTTGGCAAATGCTAGCAAGGCAGGGAGTCCCAGTTTTTATTATTATTATTATTATTATTATTATTATTATTATTATTATTATTATTATTATTATTATTATTATTATTATTATTATTATACCTTGTGGGCACCTTTGGGATTCTGGCATGGGGTGGTGGGTACATTCAGGCAACCCCTGGGAAACTATGGGCATTTCCTCCTGCAGAATTGGCTAAGGCAAATGTAGGAAGTCCCATTTCTCCCTTCCTCCTCCTCCTCGAAAAGCAAATGCTGGAAAGGATTAGTGAGTTGGCTATAAAATTAACTGGTCCAACAGGTATTTAGCAAATCTGTACAGCAGCAAATCAGTCAGCTCTCAAATAAACTTTTCCTCTCCTTCCCCTCTGCAATCTTTCTCCCAGTAGCTGCCTATCTTGCCAAGTCTGCATGCAAGCCTTGAAATGACAAAGGACCCTTTAGTTAATTGCGCGACGGATCGCCCAGAGTTAAAAGTTCTGATTTATATGACTGTAGCTCTAACTGCTCAATAACCCGGGCCTGTAATCTACTTTCATTTCAAACAGAACGGTGATTTATGGGGCGGCATGCCGTTTTAGCTCAGAAATGAGGTGTTCAACATATGCTCTGTTGACATAAATTTGGAATTTATGGCTCTTGTCAAAACTGCCTGTTGGACAAAGGTGCGTATTAAGGCAATAAATGACTGGGAATAGTTTTCTGTCAAATTTCCTAACCATTGCATTCAGTCTGTTTAGGGGTGAGGGAAGGAGTTATGTAGGCACACATATACGCATGCAGGCTCAAACTTAATATATATATATATATATATATATATCAAATGCCTCGCACCGTGTGCCTCTTTTTGGCTTTAAGCCTTCCTAGAGGAAGAAGATCTTGTGCAAAGTTAGAGACCAGATTTCTACCTCCCCCTCCTCCTTTCGTTCTCATTACATGTGAAAAAGGGGAGCATGGCGTGGGGGTGGGGTGGGGGGAAGGAGAGCTCATTAATTAAATATAGAAGGCGTTTTTATGTGCCATTTTAAGTAGAGGACTTAGAACCTGGAGCTGTTAGCAAATACAGTTTTGTTTACAATGGGATAAAACGTGCAAGCCCCCTCACTTGTTGTGGGAGGGGGGAAAGAGCGAATGAAATGCGGCAAAGCAGCGGCCACGGGGCAATGACCACGAAGCTATGCCCAAAAAGCCCTTCGTTGTCTCTCTTACATCCTGCAAAATCAGTAACCAGCCTTTCCAGCTTTCCATGGCACTGGGAACAAAATCATAATTTTTGAGAAGCTAACCACTAATCTCTAGGTCCTGTGTGACCAGGTAGCTCGAATTTCCTCCGTTCCTGCAAGAAAAAGTATTATTGTTTTCTAAAGACCGACTAGAAACCAACAATAACAGCAATCCATGCTTCTAGATGGGGGCTCTATGCAGATTTTTTTTTTGTTAAATCAAAACAAATACAATCTTGGCACGCTGATGTTATCTGCCTTTCTTGTGGAGAGTCAAGGTGGATTACGAAATGTAAATGAATGCCGTCAACACACTGCAGTATCTAATCAGCAGCGTGATAGGACCGAGATTGCAGAAATCTAAACAATGCAGAAGTATTAAACCGGACATGCGAAAAAAAAGGGTAAATGTAGGGTTGCCAGGTAACCCCTGGCAACCAGGGTGGGGATGGGTCCCACTTCCTGGGAGCAAAGACAGGCGTAGGCCAGCATTGCCAGTGATGTCACTTCTGGTGCACACTCCCGCCCTGCGATGATGTCACTTCCAGTGTACACATCACTGTTTTGCTAGCAACACAGGCCTAGATCTCCTTTGTTGAACAGCAGATTGCCGCTGGAGGGGGAGGGGCCCTGGATCATGGGATCCCTTTCCCTAGCAGGGGCCGAGCATGCCTATGTTTGGTGTAGTGGTTAAGTCTGCGGACTCTTATCTGGGAGAACCGGGTTTGACTTTCCCCTCCTCCACTTGCAGCTGCTGGAATGGCCTTGGGTCAGCCAGAGCTCTCTTATCTGGGAGAACCGGGTTTGATTCCCCACTCCTCCACTTACAGCTGCTGGAGTGGCCTTGGGTCAGCCATAGCTCTCTTATCTGGGAGAACCGGGTTTGATTCCCCATTCCTCCACTTGCAGCTGCTGGAATGGCCTTGGGTCAGCCACAGCTCTCTTATCTGGGTGAACCGGGTTTGATTCCCCACTCCTCCACTTGCAGCTGCTGTAATGACCTTGAGTCAGCCATGGCTCTCTTATCTGGGAGAACCGGGTTTGATTCCCCCCTCCTCCACTTGCAGCTGCTGGAATGGCCTTGGGTCAGCCATAGCTCTTTTATCTGGGAGAACCGGGTTTGATTCCCCACTCCTCCACTTGCAGCTGCTGGAATGGCCTTGGATCAGAGGTTGTCCTTGAAAGGGCAGCTGCTGTGAGAGCCCTCTCAGCCCCACCCACCTCACAGGGTGTCTGTTGTTGGGGAGGAAGAGAAAGGAGATTGTGAGCCTCTCTGAGACCGTTTTCCCATCACCTTACGCCGGTCTCAAGATTCTCTTCTCAGCGGGGCTTCCCTCTGATTTTATACTATCTGGCTTTTTTTTGCACGGCAAAGAGAAACCTCTAAAAACCAGTTTCTCTTTACTATGAAAAAGCTGGCTGAAGCTGTGGGGCAAATAGTGTGAAATCGGAGGGAAGGCGAATGGGAGATCGGTCTGAGCCTTTGAGATTTGGAGTGGAGGGTGAGATATAAATCCAATATCTTCTTCTTCTATGTAAACGGTATTTGCAGAGCCCTGTTGCATTCATTGACACTTCTCCTGGACTGTTAAGAACATAAGAGAAGCCATGTTAGATCAGGCTAATGGCCCATCCAGTCCAACATTCTGTGTCACATAAGAACATAAGAGAAGCCCTGTTGGATCAGGCCAGTGGCCCCTTCAGTCCAACACTCTGTGTCACATAAGAACAGAAGAGAAGCCCTGTTGGATCAGGCCAGTGGCCCCTTCAGTCCAACACTCTGTGTCACATAAGAACAGAAGAGAAGCCCTGTTGGATCAGGCCAGTGGCCCCTTCAGTCCAACACTCTGTGTCACATAAGAACAGAAGAGAAGCCCTGTTGGATCAGGCCAATGCCCCCTTCAGTCCAACACTGTGTCACGTAAGAACATAAGAGAAGCCATGTTGGATCAGGCCAACGGCCCATCCAGCCCAACACTCTGTGTCACACAGTGGCAAAAAAATTATATATATATATATACACACACACACACACACACTGTGGCTAATAGCCACTGATGGACCTCTGCTCCATATTTTTATCTAACCCCTTCTTGAAGGTGGCTATGCTTGTAACCGCCACCACCTTCTGTGGCAGTGAATTCCACATGTTAATAACCCTTTGGGTGAAGAAGTACTTCCTTTTATCCATTTTAACCTGACTGCTCAGCAATTTCATTGAATGCCCACGTGTTCTTGTATTGTGAGAAAGGGAGAAAAGTACTTCTTTCTTTTCTTTCTCCATCCCATGCATTATCTTGTAAACCTCTCTCATGTCACCCCATGATGTTGGTGTACTATAGCCCTGTCCTTTATAAAAATGCCCTCCTGGACAGTTCCGTTTGACCTCGTTTGTGGAGTGCCAGAAGCCCAGAGCCTTCCTGCATTTTAGACTCTCAAACAAAAATGCAGAAACTTTTCAACCCAGCTCGCAAGTCACTTGGAATCAGGGGCCGGCCTTTGGAAACTGCTCTATAACATTTGCATTTGGTGGAGGCGAACAAACCTGATCTCCGTATCCGCAAATGAAGCGTGAAATTATGATAGAATTCATAGATGTTAACAAGAAAATGAAACCTGTAAAACCATTTATGTTTGTAATATATAGCTGGAATTAAACCTTCGCTTCCGCCCGGCCACAACCGCCCTTTCTCATTCCAAATCCTGCAATTCCTGCTATTTCAGGGAGGAGATCAGCTCTTCTTCCCACCTCCAATTTGAGATTCGATCCAGACCATCATTTAAATGCCAACTGTGTTAATAAGGAGCGTGAGTCCTTAGCATCCATTGCATGAGATGGCACCGTATCGATAGCCCATTATAGATTTTTAATATTATTGACAAGCTGAAGAAACGCAGCCAAGATTAACCCGCAAAAGGCTGGATTGCCGTATGCAGGGGTGGAATTCTAGCAGGAGCTCCTTTGCATATTAGGCCACACACCCCTGATGTAGCCAATCCTCCAAGAGTTTACCAAAAAGAGCCTTGTACACTCTTGGAGGATTGGCTACAACGGGGTGCATGGCCTAATATGCAAAGGAGCTCCTGCTAGAATTCCACCCCTGGCTGTATGGGCAGGAGGTCTGGAGAAGGAGACCTGCTCACCCACCTCCCCACCCCCAGCAAGCTGGCATTTGACAGAAATGGGAGCCTTGGGCGAGTGGACTTGCTTGGATTCACGTACGTCCGCCGGGGGGGGGGAGGGGGGGAGCTAGATTGGGCATTTGGAATTTGGTGGGTGATGTCAGGGGGTGTGGCCTAATATGCAATGAGTTCCTGCTGGGCCTTCTCTACCAAAAAGCCCTGTGTGGAACAATGGTGACATCAGGGGGGGGGGGGGGTGACCTAATATGCAGATAAGTTCCTGCTGGACTTTTTGGTGACACAATGGTCATGGCAGGGGGTGTGGCCTGATATGCAAATGAGTCCCTGTTGACCCTTTTCTACAAAAAACAAAAGCCCTGCAGATTGGTATTGCTCAGCAGCTGCCCCCTCTTGTGATTCCAGTAATTTTTGTCACTCCCAGGTTTTCCTCAGCAGGCAGGCTAAGGGATGTATCGAGTGGCAGGCAGGTCACGCAATGTTCTAGTATCCACCTGCATGCTGCACCAATGCTCCTTGGTCTGTAATTTTTTGTTTTTGTTTTTAAAGCCATGGCCTGGTTTTATTCCAAAAAGTTATGTGGTGTGTTTTGGGGGGATCTCCGCAGGACCTCTTCTTACTGAGCCCTCTGTCAACAATTTGCTACCTTTTGCTCAGAGTCCACTGTTATTGTATTTGAAATGGCTTGGGAAGTGCAATCTCTGTCCTCTCTTTCAAACCCTGGAGGTTGGCAACATCCAGTGACTAACAGGATCCAGATGGACAAAAGCAAAGGATTCTTTCACACTCTGGGTAGCTTTTGGGGTTCACAAACACAAGTGGCGGTGATGGGTTTGAAAGGATTAGACACATCCATTCATTTATTTGTTTATTTTTAAAACTCTGCTGCCTTTCTACCCAAATAGCATCTTCAAGGCAATGGACATCCAACCATTAAAACATTTAAAACATCAAAATGGCATTTAATTTAAAATATTTATATAAGAACATAAGAGAAGCCATGTTGGATCAGGCCAATGGCCCATCCAGTCCAACACTCTGTGTCACATAAGAACATAAGAGAAGCCCTGTTGGATCAGGCCAATGGCCCATCCAGACCAACACTCTGTGTCACATAAGAACATAAGAGAAGCCATGTTGGATCAGGCCAGTGGCCCATCCAGTCCAACACTCTGTGTCACGCAGTGGCCAATACACACACACTGTGGCTAATAGCCACTAATGGACCTCTGCTCCATATTTTTATTCAATCCCCTCTTGAAGCTGGCTATTAGGGTTGCCAATATTAGGCCCTCCCCCCACTTCAGGGTCGTCGGAAAGCGGGGGGAGGGGAGGGAAATGTCTTCTGGGAACTCTATTATTCCCTATGGAGATTTAGTCCCATAGAAAATCATGGAGAATTGATCCACGGGCATCTGGGGCTCTGGGGGGGCTGTTTTTGGGGTAGAGGCACTGAATTTTCAGTATAGCATCTAGTACCTCTACCCCAAAAACAGCCCCCCAAGTTTCAAAAAGATTGGACCAGGGGGTCCAATTCTATGAGCCCCAAAAGAAGGTGCCCCTATCCTTCATTATTTTCTATGGAAGGAAGGCATTTAAAAGATGTGCCGTCCCTTTAAATGTGATGGCCAGAACTCCCTTTGGAGTTCAATTAGGCTTGTCACAGCCTTGATCTTGGCTCCACCCCTAATGTCTCCTGGCTCCACTCCCAAAGTCCCCAGATATATCTTGAATTGGACTTGGCAACCCTACTGGCGATGCTTGTAGCCGCCACCACCTCCTGTGGCAGTGAATTCCACATGTTATCACCCTTTGGGTGAAGAAGTACTTCCTTTTATCCATTTTAACCTGTCTGCTCAGCAACTTCATTGAATGCCCACGAGTTCTCGTATTGTGAGAAAGGGAGAAAAGTACTTCTTTCCTCTACTTTCTCCATCCCATGCATAATCTTGTAAACCTCTCTCATGTCACCTCGCAGTCAGCATTTCTCCAAGCTAAAGAGTCCCAAGCGTTTCAACCTTTCTTCATAGGGAAAGTGTTCCAAACCTTTAATCATTCTAGTTGCCCTTTTCTGGACTTTTTCCAATGCTATAATGTCCTTTTTGGAAAAAGTCCAGGGAAGGGCAACTAGAATATAATTCGATAAAAGCATGCAAACATATAAACACAACACAGTCGGGGAGGAGAGCCAATAAATGCCGTCTATAGGCTTGCTGAAATGAGGATCCGCCTGTGGCATTTTGCATTGCTTAATGTGTCATTTTAATCACTTCTGCCTTGCTTGGGTCCTGTTTCGTGGCTTCTGGTTGGTTCTGCAGCCCTGACTCTCTTGCATTGTTTATTGGATGTCCCGTCTGTCAGTTGTCTGGACTCTGCGTAATCCGCCTTCTGCCCAAGTGAGACAGGCGGACTGTAGCGAATGAAACGAACTAAATAACATAAATAAATCCATGCCAGAGAGGTCTATCAGTGGCTATTTGCCGAGCTAGCTCAGTGGAACTTGCATGTGCAAAGGCGCTCTACCGCTAAATGCCAGATGCTTGGCAGAAATAGAGGAGGGGGCTGTTTGCTGTATGCCTTCTTTTCAGATTTTGCCGGGGAGCTTGCGCCACCACTGTTGCAAATGGTGCTAGCCTAGATGGGCTTTTGGTCTGACCCAGCTGGGTGGTTCTTGTCTCTCCTGGATCAACTTTGCAGGGTGGCGTCTCCACTTCTGGCTGGGCCAGCCATGACTTCTCCGGCTCGCTTGGAACAAAGACCCCAGTGAGAGAAAGCCGTGTGTGAGATGCTTTCTCCTCTTTCCCCCCCTACTGTTCCTGTGTACGGGTGGATTCGGTCTGTGTTGATAAATGCCTGTGCACACCCATTGTGTACGCGCAAACATAAAAATCCCCCAAATGGTGCCAAATCACTTGCCACCAATCCAGCCGCTCTTTCACACAAAGCCCCCCGTTGGGAAAACTCATAATTTTTACACCACACAGTCTTGACTGGTCAGTGCTGGAATTACTGTCTCTTTGAAGTGCTTCTCTCTCTCGCTCTCTTTTTTTTGCTGGAGATTTTACAGGCCTTTTTAATTACCTGCAGCTTGCAAGAGGCCGCCTTCCAGTCCAGCGTTTGATGGCTTGCTCTCCCCAGTCTGCCTGCTCAGAAGTGCGGCACTTCTTCCACTTTCCACCCCGCCCTGGCCATCCCCTGTGTCTAAAAGAGGGTCCTGATCCATGCTTCTTGCAGACAAAGAGCATCTTCAGAGCTTTTGCTGTAAGCCCCCCAAGTGCCTGGGATTCCGGACTGGTTACGAGCTAGATACGGGGCTGAAGAAAACCCTTGTCCAATTCCAGTAGCCAAGTCAAAAAAAAAGCCCGAGTACTGTTTCTAGGCACTGCTAGTGCTGCCAACTCGTGCTTAGGAAATTCCTGGAGATTTTTTGGGAGGTGGGGTTTGTGGGGAGTGGCCTTAGCAGGGTATGATGCTATAGAGCAGGGATGGCCAAATTTGCTTAACATAAGAGCCACACAGAATAAACATCAAATGTTTGAGAGCCACAAGACATGAACATCAGAGATATCGGAGAGAAGAAGAAGATATTGGATTTATATCTCGCCCTTCACTCCGAAGAGTCTCAGAGTGGCTCACAATCTCCTTTACCTTCCTTCCCTACGACAGACACCCGTGAGGTGGGTGGGGCTGGAGAGGGCTCTCACAGCAGCTGCCCTTTCAAGGACAACCTCTACCAGAGCTATGGCTGACCCAAGGCCATGCCAGCAGGTACAAGTGGAGGAGTGGGGAATCAAACCCGGTTCTCCCAGATAAGAGTCCGCGCACTTCACCACTACACCAAACTGGCTCTCAGGAAGGAAAGAAGGCAGGCAGGAAGGCAGGCAGGCAAATATATGGGAGGAGGGAGAGCTGGAAAGAAAGCAACTTTCTCCAAGCCTCTGACTAGCTTGGTGTGGAGAAGTGATTTGAAGAGACAAATGCCTCCTTCCAAGCTAGCTAGCAGGACAGTGGGGGCCTTGAGAGCCACACAATACATGTGAAAGAGCCACATGTGACTTCTGAGCCACAATTTGGCCACCACTGCTATAGAGGCTGTTCTCCAAAGCAGGTTTTTTCTCCAGGGGTCCTGATCTCTGCGGTCTGCAGCCTAATGGAGGGACTTCGGTCTGGTCTTCTTTGATTGTCCAGGACAGACATAAGTTCTCCACAGTTCAGTCATCTCTCTTGATACTTACCTGGGGTCTCCTCCACTGACCTTTACATGCCAGGTGAAAACACTGTTATTTGCCCAGAGCTGCTGGCTTTGGGTTAGGAAATACCTGGAGGTTTTGGAGGTGGAGCCTGAGAAAGGAAGGGTTTGGGGAGGGGAAGGACTCCAGTGGGTCTATTGTCACAGAGTCTACCTTCCAAAGTGGTCGTTTTGTCCAGGGGGACTGATGTCTGTTAGCTGGAGATCATAGAATCATAGAGTTGGCAGGGTCATCTAGTCCAACCCCCTGCACAATGCAGGAAACTCACAAACATCTCCCCCTAAATTCACAGGATCTTCATTGCTGTCAGAAAGCCGTCTAGCCTCTGTTTAAAAACCTAGAATCTTAAAGTTGGAAGGGACCTCCAGGGTCACCTAGTCTAACCCCCTGCACAAGCAGGAAACTCACAAACACCTCCCCACCTAAATTCACAGGATCTTCATTGCTGTCAGATGGCCATCTAGCCTCTTTTTAAAAACCTCCAAGGAAGGAGAGCCCACCACCTCCCGAGGAAGCCTGTTTTGCTGAGGAATCTCTCTAATGGTCAGGAAGTTCTTCCTAGTGTTGAGCCGGAAACTCTTTTGATTTAATTTCAACCCACTGGTTCTGGTCCTACCTTCCGGGGCCACAGAAAACAATTCCACACCATCCTCTATAGGACAGCCCTTCAAGTACTTGAAGATGGTGATCCTATCACCTCTCAGCTGCCTCCTCTCCAGGCTAAACAGGCCCAGCTCCTTCAACCTTTCCTCCTAGGACTTGGTCTCCAGACCCCTCACCATCTTTGTCGCCCTCCTCTGGACCTGTTCCAGCTTGTCTATATCCTTTTAAAATGTGGAGATCAGAAGATATTGGATTTATATCCCTCCCTCCACTGCGAAGAGTCTCAGAGCGGCTCACAATCTCCTTTCCCTTCCTCCCCCACAACAGACACCCTGTGGGGTGGATGAGGCTGAGAGGGCTCTCACAGCAGCTGCCCTTTCAAGGACAGCTTCT
Source organism: Heteronotia binoei (assembly GCF_032191835.1). NCBI lineage: Eukaryota > Metazoa > Chordata > Lepidosauria > Squamata > Gekkonidae > Heteronotia > Heteronotia binoei. The sequence goes on from NC_083234.1 coordinate 5,129,571, forward strand.
GTGAGAGCTCTGGCTGACCCAAGGCCATTCCAGCAGCTGCAAGTGGAGGAGTGGGGAATCAAACCTGGTTCTCCCAGATAAGAGTCTGCACACTTCACCACTACACCAAACTGGCTCTCAGTTGTAATAGTAGATCTCCAGCCAGCACCTGGAGTTTTGTCAACCCTGTTATTTATCCAGGCTGCGAACTGAACCTTTTGCTCTTGCCATCTTTTCTTCTGCTTTGATGCTTTCGCTTTTTGGCTGATTTTACTGGTTGCTGTTTTAAAATACTGCCGGAGCACTGCAGCTGTACTAATTTGCTAAGTTTTAATACATTTCTTGTTGATACACACAAATGCATGCGTGATACGATTTATTGTTTCACTTTGTATTAGCTTCATGAGGCAATCTCCGGAGCCTGTAGGATAGAAATCTTTTAAAGAAAGAAATGTTCAGGGCTAGGAGAATATTTTGAATTTCTAGACTTCAGCCTCTCTCTTCAGAGGGGTGGGGTGTCTGACAGGCTAGAATCGGGGATGTCCAGCCTTGGCTGCAATTTTGGTTTGATTTTGTACCAGACTCTCTTTATTCAGTCAAGCAGAACAGGTGATACTTTCATGTTAGCGGATGACACGTAACCTTTTGAAAATACCGCTTTCATGCTTTTAAATGTGAAAAACACATCACTTTTTTGCTGCTTTAATTTGCTTAGAGGCCCTTTAGAAATAGAAGGTATGAAAAGGTTTGGAATTTATTACGCTGAATATTAAAGTACAGTTCATCTTTTCTGTACTCCTAAATTTTGGACAGTATAATTGGGAATCAATATGTGTGTGCGCTTTTAACTTTTTTTTTTTCCTTTTGGTTGTTTTTCTTCTTAGAAGTACAACTTCTGTGAAAACTGCGGGCTTGTCTATTGATCTTTCTTTCAGATCTTAACAGCACGAGTGGCTATAAAACCTTGCTTACATCTGCTAGATTTCCCCCCCTTTTTTTTCACAACATCACGTTAATCCAGTGAGCATAAATAGAACATTTCAATCATATTTTGCTACCAAGAGCTTGGGAGATAAAGTGGTTTAAGACCTTGCTGAAAGAGACTGTATGAGATGGAGCGCGATAACATCATCCTATAAGCAGCCGCCAAATGGAAAACTTTTGTCCCTGCTGAAATTTGTTGATAGAGATATTTCAAATAAATTACTTGCCGAAAGCCAGATCGTTGTTATTTTTTAAAACAATGGGTCAGTTATGTAACCGCTGGCAGCGCTGAGGCTGGAGAGCTGATTGCCACGTAGATCTCAAGGTGAGGTGTTGGGTGTAGTAAGATTAATGCATTCCTTTGTCATTTCTGACATCCCGTTGCGATGCCTCATTTGGGGCGATGGGGCGGGAAGAAGGGGATGTCTTATCTGGAGACGCTTGGCTGAGGCAATGGCTGGCCTCCAATGCTCTTGCGTGTCCGTACAGTTATCAGGAGCCAAATGAACGGACGCATTTCGGAAGGCAAACATAGACTTCTGCAGCTTTGGGGGCTGACGAGGATCTCTGTGTCTGTCTTCTGAAAAATAGCGCATGTAAAGCTGGGCTCCCCAAATCTGTTTGCCCACATTGGCAATAGAAGGATTTCAAGAGATTGAAACGTTAAACTTCCCCTGCCTCTCCCAAAATGCTAGAACTTGAGGGCATCCACTGAAGTTGATGGCGGTAGATTCGGGACAAATCAAAGGAACTACTTTACACAGACAGTAAGAACATAAGAGAAGCCATGTTGGATCAGGCCAGTGGCCCATCCAGTCCAACACTCTGTGTCACATAAGAACATAAGAGAAGCCATGTTGGATCAGGCCAGTGGCCCATCCAGTCCAACACTCTGTGTCACATATGAACATAAGAGAAGCCATGTTGGATCAGGCCAATGGCCCATCCAGTCCAACACTCTGTGTCACATAAGAACATAAGAGAAGCCATGTTGGATCAGGCCATTGGCCCATCCAGTCCAACACTTCATGTCATGTAAGAACATAACAGAAGCCATGTTGGATCAGACCAATGGCCCATCCAGTCCAACACTCTGTGTCACACAGTGGCCAAAAAACCCAGGTGCCATCAGGAGATCCATCGGTGGGGCCAGGATAGTGCCAGCAGAAGTAATAAAAATAACAGCTGAATCCGACGATAAAAGAGAAATGTCATATAACCAACTGCTCAAGATTCGAGGAGATAAAATTGAATTAAAATCTTCGGAAGAGCTAGACAATAAATATGATTGGTTTCAAATGCAACAAATTAAAAGCTTGTTGGAAAATGATATAAAATTGGAAGGAATTAGACGAGAACAAACAGAATTGGAAAGGGTCCTGCTTGGTGATAATGAAAAATTGATATCAAAAGTATATAAGTTATTATTGAAATGGTCTACAGAAGAAGAAGTAGTAAAATCTCAAATGGTCAAATGGGCAATCAATGTGAATAGAGAAATACAAATGGATGCATGGGAATACCTTTGGAAGAACTCAATGAAGATATCAACTTGTCAGAGCATAAAAGAAAATTGTTTTAAGATGATGTACAGGTGGTATATGACCCCGAAAAAATTGGCTAAGATGAGCAAGAAAATGTCGGATAGATGTTGGAAGTGTAAAAAACATGAAGGTTCTTTCTTCCATATGTGGTGGACATGTGAAAAAGCGAAAGAGTATTGGAAGATGATACAACAAGAAATCTCCAAAATATTGGGTTACGACTTTAAGAAAATTGCAGAGACATTTTTGCTTGGATTACAATTAGAAAAATATCCAAAGGAAGATAGGACTCTAATTTGGTACCTGCTATCAGCTGCTAGGACATTGTATGCGCAGCTTTGGAAGCAAGAAAAAATACCGGATAAATGGGATTGGACTATGAAAGTTCTATCGTGGAGTGAAATGGATAAATTAACTAGAACATTAAGAGACTATGATTTGGAGATATTTAAAAAAGAGTGGAGGAAGTTTAAAGAATACATAGAGAAAGAGTCGAATGTAAGAAGACATTGGACAATTTTTTAGTAATAATGGGGGAAAAAAAAAACGAAGAAGCAAGAAGGGGGGAAAATATTTATATAACGAATTTTGATTAGTCAGATGTATCTTTAGTATTGAATTAGAATCTATAACCTCGGGGAAGCCTATATTGGAGGGAGGGGGGATTGAAAAGTCATATGGGTTAGTATTGAAGCAACGAAGGGAAATTAAGTTCTGTAACCATATGCTGTCAATAAATTGGTTAAAACATAAAATGTGGAATTTGTCACCAGAGAATGTAGTGATGGCCACAACAAGTATAGGTGGCTTTAAAAGGGGTTAGACAGATTCCTGGAGGAGACATCATATCAGTGGCTGCTAACCATGGGGACTAAATAGAATCTCTGTGTTCAGAAGTAGTCAACCTCTGAATCCTGGTGGCAGGAGGCTATGAACATATGAAGCTGCCTTATACTGAATCAGACCCTCGGTCCATCAAAGTCAGTATTGTCTACTCAGACTGGCAGCAGCTCTCCAGAGTCTCAAGCTGAGGTTTATCACACCTATTTGCCTGGACCCTTTTTAGTTGGAGATGCCGGGGATTGAACCTGGGACCTTCTGCTTACCAAGCTCTACCACTGAGCCACCGTCCCTCCCAATGTCAGGGGAAGGCCTCCTCCTCCTCTGTGCTCTGCTGTTGGCTCCTGTGTGAGACAGGATGCTAGACTAGATGGACCACTGCTCAGATCCAGCAGGGCTCTTCTGATGCTCTTCTCAGGGGAAGGCCTCAGCCTATCTGCCCTGTTGTTGGCCCTCCAAAGAAACTGGTTGGCCCCTGTGTGAGATGGGATGCTGGATTAGAGGGGCCCTCTCTGGTCTGATCCAGCAGGGCTCTTCTGAAGTTCTTCTCAGAGGAAGGCCTTGGCCTCTCTGCCCTATTGTGGGCCCTCCAGAGGAACTGGCTGGCCACTGTGTGAGACAGGAGGCTGGACTAGATGGGTCCTCACTGGTCTGATCCAGCAGAGTTCTTCTGAAGTTCTTCTCAAGGGAGGGCCTTGGCCTCTCTGCCCCGTTGTTCGTCCTTCAGGGGGACTGGATGGCTGCTTTGTGAGACAGGATGCAGGACTAGATGGACCGCTGGCCTGATCCAGCAGGCTTCTTTTTATGTCCTTAAACCATTTGACGTGGAAGACTGTTAATTCTGTTACAGATTTTAAAACTGTCTCGGAGTGATTTACTCCACAACACTTGATCCTTCCAGTGTGAAGCAGCAAATTCAGAACTGGTCTTTGCAAAGGATGGAGTTAGACCTTCTGCCACCAGGCAGTTAAATGGGCTTGAATTTCTTTCCATGTGCAGCCATGTCCATCACCTTCTAGGGAAACTGTGACTTTTTAATTTATTTACCTTAGATTTATATCCCACCCTCTCTGGGAATGGGCTTTACCTTAGATTTATATCCCACCCTCTCTGCGAGTGGGCTCACTATTGGGTCTTTCCACTATTGGGTTGTTCTGGACAAGTGGTAGTGTATAGAACAGGTAGCCATGAGAGGATAAGACAGGGGTGGTAGCCAAACTTGCTTAATGTAAGAGCCACATAGAATAAATATCAGATGTTTGAGAGCTGCAAGACATGAATGTCAGATGTTTGAGAGCGGCAAGGAAGGGAGGGAGGAAGGGAGGTGGGGGAGGGAGGAAGAGGTGGAAAGAAAGCAACTTTAACTTTAAATGCATTCTCCAGGCCACGGTTGGCTTTTCGTAGAGAAGTGATTTAAAGAGAGAAATGTCTTCTCCAAGTCAGCCAGTGTGTGTGTGTGTGGGGGGGGGGGGGGTTGAGAGCCACACACTATGTGTGAAAGAGCCACATGTGACTCCCAAGCTTCAGCTTGGCCATCGTTGGGATAAGATAAGAGGTGGAAGAGATGGAGTGGGACAGGGAACTGGAGGAAGAGTCAACTGGATTGAGGAGGGACTAGAAAACGTGGCCAACAGAAAGCAAATGATGTGTACTGAGGAGGTGCTGGGGTTGGGCAAGGCATCTGAGTAGACGATTTAGAAAGGGTGGTGTACAGGAGGCCAAGGTGTCCAGATCTGGTCTCCTGTTCGGGCAGAAAAGATGGCTGGGAGCTCCAATGATTTGATCCTTCTTGGGGAGGAGCATTTTCCATGTAACACAACTCTCCTGCCTCTCCAATCCTGACCCAAGTTCTGCTCTTCTGTCTGCAGTTATGACACGCTGCAGCCTCTCAATCTGTTTGACTTTCCGCTGTTTACGAGGGTGAGACTGGTGCAGTTGCTCGGCTTTTGGCTGGGAAGTATCGCTTGCAGAAACACTCAATGCCTCTCTTCCTGCAAGAGGGATCCTGTTTGTTTGTGGATGAACCCGATGGGGTTCCCCCCCCCCCCCCCAGAAGAAGCTTAAAACAAGCACGTGCTTATGTCACTGGATGACTTCAAGCTTCTTCTGAAAGATCAGGTTCATTCACAAAAACAAAACAAAACAGGGCAGTAAGCACAAACAACACAGGTTATGACACATCGGCTGGGATCACACACACTAAATAATGCACTTTCGATCCACTTTGCAACTGGATTTTACTGTGTGAGCTTGCAAAATCCAGTTGGAAAATGGACTGAAAGTGGATTGAAAGTGCATTATTTAGCGTGGGTGCTCACAGTCATTGAGTGACAGGACAATCAAAATTCATTTTCTGGTCCTTTTACTGACACTGTTGTGAGTTTCCCAACCGTGGTCGGTCTAGAGAGTGCAATACCTGTGATGTACTCTCCTTCACCAGGAGCTCCTCAGTTGCCATCTGCATCAAGGTTTGGAAGAGCCAGGTTTGAATCTCTACGGCCGTTTTCGCACTCACGTTTTACTGGCGCCACGACCATCCTGACGCCGGCGAATCTGCATGGCTTTCGCACCAGAAGCTCCGGCGCTCCCAGAAGCGCCGGCTACTTCCGTCGCTAAGCCAGCGCAAACGGAAATCGCAAAGATGCAGGAAAACGTTTGCGCTGGCTTAGCGACGGAAAGCGCCGGCGCTTCTGGGAGCGCCGGCGCTTCTGTTGCGAAATCCATGCAGATTCGCCGGCGTCAGGAGGGTCGTGGCGCCAGTAAAACGTGAGTGCGAAAACACCCTACGTGACGTGGAAGCCCCATGAGCGACCATGGGCCAGTGACACCTCCCTTCTTCATGAAATTGTTGTGAAGACACCGTGGAGGAGAGAAGAATAGTGTAAACTGGTCTGAGTGGCCACTGGAGAGACAGGCGGGGCATGAATGAAGCAAATAAATAAACATAACCTTTTGCAAATGTCAGCTTTTGTTGATTTGAACCTTTCTCATGGTTAATCTGTTGCCCTATGTGTTTGACAGTCATTGTGCACCAGTTCTCAACCAGCAGGACGTTCAAAGCCGTTCCCCATAACGATATAACAGTATTTAAATATAATTTGTTAATGAACAATAGGTTTATTTATTTATTTACCTTCAATCTGTATCCCGCTCATTCCAAAACAGACGCAGGGCGGCTAACAGTCATAATAAAACCAACATCTCAATTACAGGCATAAAACAATAAAACATAAACAATTTACCATTTAAGAACAAAATATTGGTGCTATGCAGAGTTTTAAAGCATAGGTGGATCAGATTGTATTAGATCTTCTATTTATCTGTCGGTGGTCCTTCTGGTGGAATTGGCCAGCAGCATAGAAGCGGCAGCCTTCTCCCACTAGTTACTATTGGCCTGTTTAAAAAGTTTGGTTTTACAAGCCCTGCAGAATTGGGAGAGATCCTGCAGGGCTCTTATGGCCTTAGGGAGAGCATTCCACAGCATTGGTGCTGCCACTGAGGATGCCCTGGCCCATGTGTTTGCAGAGCTTCACTTCCCAGCTGCAGTTCCTGGGATTTTTTCCAAGGCTGCCCCATCTAACGTTTAGTCTAGCTATAATAGAATTGCCAACTTCCAGGCGGCAGGCGGAAATCTCCTGCTATTGCAACTGAGATCGGTTCTCCTGGAGAAAAAGGCTGCTTTGGAAGGTGAACTCTGTGGCATTAGACCCTATTGAAGTCTTCCTACCCAAGCCCCGCCCTCCCAGGCTCCACATCCCCACCCACCCCCAATCTCCAGGTATTTTCCCAGTGCAGAGCTGGCAACTCAAGATACAACCAAAGTAATAAATGACAGCAACAAGGTCCAGCAGCTGCTGCTTATTCTTCTCCTCCTCCTTCTTCTTCTCCTTCACCTCCTCCTCTTCTTCTTCTCCTCCTCCTTCTTCTTCTCCTCTTCCTCCTCCTCTTCTTCTTCTCCTTCTCCTCCTCTTCCTTCTCCTTTTTCTCTTGCTCTTTCTCCTCCCCCTCCTTCTTCACCTCCTCTTCTTCTTCTCCTCCTCTTCTCCTCCTCTTCTTCTTCTTCTCCGTCTCTTCCTCCTCCTTCTTCTCCTCCTCCTCTTCTTCTTCTCCTCCTCTTTCTCCTTCTCCTCCTCCTTCTTCTCCTCCTCCTCCTCTTCTTCTTCTCCTCCTCCTCCTCTTCCTCCTCTTCTTCTCCTCCTTCTCTCCTCCTCCTCTTCTTCTTCTCCTCCTTCTCCTCCTCTTCCTCCTCCTTCTTCTCCTCCTCCTCCTCTTCTTCCTCCTCCTTCTTCTCTTTCTCTTTCTTCTCCTCCTCCTCCTTCTCCTCCTCTTCTTCTTCTCCTCTTCCTCCTCCTCCTTTTCCTTCTTCTTCTTCTTGGTTTGAAATAATCTTTATTCCAGTCCAAAACTACAATGAATGTATCATTAAAATCAAAACACATAACATTTCTCTGAAAATAAGGCAGAATTCACAAAAATATTATACATACATTACATATATAAACAAGGTGAATGAAGTGCCATTAACAAGAGAGAGATTCTTCTTGTGTTACTGCTTGACAACATGCAGTATTCCAGTGAAGGAAAGGTTCCCACTTACGGCGTCAGTAAGAGTGGGTTCGAGTGACTTCTTTCCTAAGTTTATATTCAGTTATCTTGTCCAGAAGAAAATACTCGCATAACTTAAGTGCCCGCATATGAATGGAGGGAGGAGAGGATGACCGCCACTGAACAGCAATGGCATATTTAGCTGTAGGCGGGGCTTTTTTTTGTAGCAGGAGCTCCTTTGCCTATTAAGCCACACCCCGCTGATGTGGCCAATCCTCCTGAAGCTTACAGTAGGCCATGCACTAAGAGCCCTGTAAGCTTTTGGAGGATTGGCTACACCAGGAGGCACGGCCTAATATGCAAAGGAACTCCTGCTACAAAAAAAGAAAAAGCCCGGGCTGCAGTGAATATACTGGACGCTTCTGGCGGAGGAACTCAAGTTGGTAAAAATCCCCCAAGGCCACAGCCTCAGGTGTCTCCAGAGAAGAAAGGCGGAGTATGGATACAGGGTTTGGGGTTTTTTTATTATTATTTTAAGACTTGCCATAAGAATCTGCCCTTGGGTTGAGAACTCATTCTCTTTTTTTTCGTGAAAACAATTTTTATTATTCTGCAATATATTGTAATAATACTCATCCTCTATTGTTGAAAAGGTAATACCAATACGTTACATTTTTCTCCTCCCTCCCCCCCTTTTCATGACTCCCGACGGTGTATTTTAATGCTAAAGAAAAATAAAAGGTAATTTTATCAATTTAAGAATCTTCATAGAAAAAGTCTTAAAACAAGGAGAGAGAGAGAAAAAAAGACCATGTGTTATAATTATAATCCATCTTCATTATAATCCTTTAGTCCTTATCACAAAAAAATATGTTCACATAGTCTCACGTTTTGACTATAGTCCATTTATTATTCCTCTAACGTTCAACAATTGTCAAAAATCACCAAGTATTCTTTTACCTTCCATTATTTGTCAACATATATTTTTTAAATTTTCCCCACTCATTTTTATACTTCTCCAAATCATATTATTTTAAGATTCTTGTAAGCTGGTCCATTTCACTCCAATCCATAACTTTTAAAATCCAGTCCCACTTTTCTGGTATTTTATCTTGCTTCCACATCTGCGCATATAATGTCCGTGCAGCTGATTGAAAACTCATTCTCTACCTGTATTCCTCAGTTGTTTCTGCAGTGATACCGAATCCATGGCTAATGCAGGAATGGGGCACTTTTTAAAACACTGGCTTTGTCCTCTCTGCCTCTGGCCCTTCCTGCCAAGGAGCTGAGGATCCTGTCATTGGAAGTTGTCTTCTTTTCTCCTGGCAACGGGGAGAGGAGCCGCTGCTGGTGCACAGCCCCCCAGCCAGCTTCTCATTTGGGACTTCTCTCATCCTGTGCTCTCCTCCTCTTTGTTGTCCTGTGCCCCAGCCCGCAGGGAAGGCGGCCCTGCTGCCCTGGGAGAGTTCTCTGCAGCTTGTGGCAGTTCTGTGCAACCCCTTCCCCGGTGTACTGTGCATAGTTAGGTCGTGGGGAGGGAGACTTCCTCAGGCTGGGGAGGGAGTGGGAGAAAGTGTCATGCCAGCTGTGGCAGAGAGGAGTCTCCGAGGGCCAACTGGAGTTGGATTTTGTAGCCAAAATCTTAAATCTGGTGGGGTCACAGGAAGGTTTTTTTATTTAGGGAGACCGAGGGGCCGGGCTCTAGGGTTGCCAAGTCCCCTGTGGGCTCCGACTGGGGACTTATTGTACCATAGAGTTTTCCCTCCCAAATTGCTAAAGCATCCAGGAAAACCATAGAGCTATGCTGAAAATTTGGTGCCTCTACTAAAAAAAAAAAGAGTCAGACACGACTGTGCAACTGAACAACAACTAAAAAAAACCCAGCCTCCCCAGAGCCTCAGATACCCGCGGATTAATTCTCCATTATACCCTATGGGAGTGTGTCTCCATAGGGTATAATGTAGTGCCCAACAGACATTTCCCTCCCCTTGCCCCCGCACTTTCTGATAACCCTGAAGTGGGGGGAGGGCCTCCAAATTGGGGGATCTCCTGCCCGCAACTGGGGATTGGCAACCGTAACAGATTCCAGGATTCTGTTTGTTTTTTCTTTTTTTGCCAGTCATTAGATAGCTAAGTGCAGGGCTTTTCTTTTAGCAGTATGAACTCCTGTGCATATTAGGCCACACACCCCTGATGTAGCCAGTTCTCCAAGAGTTTACAGGGCTCTTATCGCAGAGCCTACTGTAAGCTCCAGCAGGACTGGCTACATCAGGAGCGTGTGGCCTAATATGCAAAGCAGTTCCTGCTACAAAAAAAAGCCCTGGTGAAGTGTGTATGGGGGAGGGCAGTCAATGATCCATGGAAGTGTCTTTGTTTGTCCTCTCTGGGTCACCTTCTTTTAGGCAGGGTAAGTATCTAGTAGTATTGAAAGGCAAAGCCAAGCTGTTCAGGGGTGTTTTGTTTTTTTTTGCTGGGGGATATCTGGGGTTATTCTCACTCCAGCCCCACAGACTTCCCTGTTGCCCAGTAAGGAGCACCCACAGTTTGAGGTGCCATCGCCCATTGATGATGGAGACTGCCATCTCTTGACCCCCTGCCTGTGGGGCTTTTGTTCCCCCATCTGGGAGACTGGATGGTGTTTGTGTCTTACGATCTCTCTTAGAATCTCCGGCAGACTCGGCTGGCATCCGCTCCGTAAAGGCTCGTGCCAGCTTTAGAGCCTGCTGTGTTGTTCCTAAGAAATGATAAATGGATCATCCTTTGACATTATGAAATAATCCAAGAACAGGAATACTTGTTTTTCTTGCTTAATGTTTTTTCTCATAATTCCGGCTGGCCAAACAACTGCTCATGTGTGGTTTGGGTTTGCTTCTTTAAAGGGAAGCCAGATTTTCTTTTCTTTTTTTTACGACTGTTCTCTCTGTTGTTGGAGCGTACATCTCTGCTCACTTTTTAAAATAGCAGCGTTTGATGCCCTTTAGCAAAGCAACTTTCTCTCAACCGTTATGCAGGGACAGGGCATCTCTGAGGAGACTGAAGAGCTTTTTCTACAAAAACTGGGATCTCCTTATTAGAATCCTGGCTCTCCTCAGAATTTGTTGAACCTTTCCTTCAAACAGGAACCTGGAAATTTGCACTGAAATTTCACTTTTGGTGAAATTCTGTGTCATCTCTAGATATTCGTTTGCTACTGCTGGATTAGATTCCTTTGTCTCTTTTTCGTATTTAAATCCATCTGTGAGAAATGTAAAAAATAGGGTTCAAGAAGTATCAGATTCCAGGATTCTTTCTGCCAACCTTTGAATTCTGCAATATGAACCATTTTACACTTAAACCCTATGGATTTCAAGGGACTATTCTCCATGTGCAGAGTTTTTCCCCCCCTTGCTATGTCAGTAAGACTGAAAAGTGATTTGATTGGCTGGAGCGTGTCCATTACAATTTTTTAAGCATATGTTTGAAAATTTAAAATATGTGCGCAATATACAGTTTTGCAAATGTGGTTTCACCGGCTAGTTCAATGTACCCAGATTTCCACAAAGTAATGAGTGAAATGATCTTTAACATACCGGCCTGCCAGAGCTTATGGTTTTAACCGGGAGAGTCTGCATAAATATGAAATGATCGTGCCCTTCCATTCCATTCCAGCAAAGCGGCTGGCTTAAGAAGGATAGTAACAACAGACAATTGGCATGAGTTACAAGACTCAGCTCAGATTCTAGTCCCCTGTGCACGGAATATGAATGCTCAGTGGTGTGCGGTGTAGTGGTTAAGTGTGTGGACTCTTATCTGGGAGAACCGGGTTTGATTCCGCACTCCTCCACTTGCAGCTGCTGGAATGGCCTTGGGTCAGCCATAGCTCTCGCAGGAGTTGTCCTTGAAAGGGCAGCTGCTATAAAGAGCTCTCTCAGCCCCACCTACCTCACAGGGTGTCTGTTGCGGTGGGGGAGGTAAAGGAGATTTTAACCACTCTGAGATTCAGAGTATAGGGCAGGATATAAATCCAGTATATAGATATAAACATATATAAACATATGGAGCAGAGGTCCATAAGTGGCTATTTGCCACAGTGTATTGTTGGAACTGTCTTGGGCAGTGATGCTCTGTATTCTTGGTGCTTGGGGGAGCACAGTGGGAGGGCTTCTAGTGTCCTGACCGCACTGGTGGACCTCCTAATGGCACTTGGTTTTTTTGGCCACTGTGTGACACAGAGTGTTGGACTGGATGGGCCACTGGCCTGATCCAACATGGCTTCCCTTATGTTCACTATCTTCTTCTTCCAGCCGCCTCCACTATGCAAGCATTATACTGCCCATTTTTCTCAAGCTGGCATTGTATGGGGACCATGGCTCCGTGGAAGAGCCTCTGTTTGGCAAATAGAAAGTCCCAGGGTCAATCCCCGGCATCTCCAGCTAAAATGGTCAGGTGATAGGAGATGTGAAAGACCTCTGCCCGGGACCATGGAATGCCAGTCTGAGTAGACAGTACTAATCTGGAGGGACCAGAGCTCTGAATCACTAGAAGGCAGCTTCGTCTGGATGTCCTTTATAAAGTTTATCTCTTTGCTCCCTGGCATTGCATTTTATGATGGACATAGCCTGGCCCAACAAGGTATCATTTATGTCAGATCTGTCCCTTAGCGTAAATGAGTTTGACACCCTTGATCTAGACACTGGTGCGTTTCCATCACTTTGAGGCTGGTTAATAAAGGGCTGTATCTGAAGGGAAACTTGGGCTAAGAAGAAGAAGAAGAAGAAATTGGATTTATATCCCGCCCTCCACTCCAAATCTGAGTCTCAGAGAGGCTCACAATCTCCTCTATCTTCCTTCTCCACAACAGACACCCTGTGAGGTGGGTGGGGCTGAGAGGACTCTCACAGCAGCTGCCCTTTCAAGGACAACTTCCACGAGAGCTATGGCTGACCCAAGGCCATTCCAGCAGGAACATAAGAGAAGCCGTGTTGGATCAGGCCAGCGGCCCATCCAGTCCAACACTCTGTGACATACAGTGGCCAAAAAAACCCAGGCACCATCAGGATGTCCATCAGTGGGACCAGGACACCAGAAGCCCTCCCACTGTGCCTCCCCACAAGCGCCAAGAATACAGAGCATCACTGCCCCAGACAGAGAGTTCCAACAATACACTGTAGCTAAGAGCCACTGATGACCTCTGCTCCAGATGTTCCGAATGTCCTGAGTTTTGCAAGGTTTTGCAAGGTCTGCACATCAGTCTAGTTTGTAGACCTTTGCCATGGGGAGCATGTTTGGATGTGGATGGGTGAATGCATGGATTTCACTGACAGGTATTAGTACGATAAAGCCGGATATTTCTTCCTCTTTCTAATTTGGGCACTTCTGCCAGCCCCCTTGGTGCAGAGTGGAGTCTGCTAAATATCATTGGGGCCTGGCAAATGGTGTGGGGACTTGCCACTTCACTCTTGCTTGGGCAGCTGCTTTCTCAAGGAGATGGCGCACCCGCCCAGCTGGAAAGGCCTTGAATGGGGGCCTTTCATCACTTGGCTTGGGAAAGCGTCTAGATTCACAGCCTGGGGTTAGTTGCAGCGATGGAAGCAGGGGAATCAATCTTTCGGGGTGTTGACGCCTATCATTCAGTTTACATTGCTGCCTTCTTCGTTCTTGCCTGTTTGTGTTCCTGGCTGCCAGTCAGGGCAAAAGCAGTCTCGATTTTGACTCTCTGCTGGTAGGGTTGCCAACCTGCAGCTGGGGGCTGGAGACCTCTCACTATTACAGGGATCAGTTCCAGGGATGGAATTCTAGCAGGAGCCCTTTGCATATTAGGCCACACCCCCTGATGTAGCCAATCCTCCAAGAGCTTACAAAAAAGAGCCTTGTAAGGTGCAGGAGGATTGGCTACATCAGGGGTGTGTGGCCTAATATGCAAAGGGGCTCCTGCTAGAATTCCACCCCTGATCATTTCCTTTGGGGAAAGTGGCTGCTTGGAGGGAGGATTCCATGGCATTGTACCCTCCCCTCTCCTGACTCTGCCCTCCCCAAACTCCACCCACCAAATATCCAGGTGTTTGCCCACCCAGAGCTGTCAACCCTGGCTGCCAGCCATCCAAAATGGTATGGCACCAACAGACTGGAAAGTGCCACTATCAGCCCACCTGAGGTTTCTCCAGTTCTGGTCGCTCGAGTTCTCAGGCTAAAAGCAAGGCTACAAAAACCAGAAAGGGACTGAGCAAGGATATGAACTCAAGTCCACCCCGCTTCTATTCTTCTCTCCAGAACTGTGGGTTAAAAAACTTCCCTGGCTTTTTTAAGGTGCTTCTTCTAGGAGCAGACGAGATTGGTTAAAATCCTGACCTGCAGTAGGAGGATCTTGTCCCGCCTTCACTTTCCTCTCTCCGCTAATGAGATTTCCGAGGCTGGCAAGAGCCAGTTTGGTGTAGTGGTTAAGTGCGCGGACTCTTATCTGGGAGAACCGGGTTTGATTCCCCACTCCTCCACTTGCAGCTGCTGGAATGGCCTTGGGTCAGCCAGAGCTCTCTTATCTGGGAGAACCGGGTTTGATTCCCCACTCCTCCACTTGCAGCTGCTGGAATGGCCTTGGGTCAGCCAGAGATCTCTTATCTGGGAGAACCGGGTTTGATTCCCCACTCCTCCACTTGCAGCTGCTGGAATGGCCTTGGGTCAGCCATAGCTCTAGTAGGAGTTGTCCTTGAAAGTCCCACCTACCTCACAGGGTGTCTGTTGTAGGGGGAGGAAAGTAAAGGAGATTTTGAACGCTCTGAGATTCAGAGTATAGGGCGGGATATAAATCCAATATCTTCTTCCCTGGAAACTCCATGGGGATTTCATGATAAGAGAAATTCAGAGACGGCTTGCCATTGGCTGCCTTTATGCCATGACCCTGGCATTCGTCGGTGGCCTCCAAGTTTGGTGAGTCAGTTTGGTGTAGTGGTTAAGTGTGCGGACTCTTATCTGGGAGAACCGGGTTTGAATCCCCACTCCTCCATTTGCAGCTGCTGGAATGGCCTTGGGTCAGCCATAGCTCTCGTAGAGAGCCAGTTTGGTGTAGTGGTTAAGTGAGTGGACTCTTATCTGGGAGAACCGGGTTTGATTCCCCACTCCTCCACTTGCAGCTGCTGGAATCGTCTTGGGTCAGCCACAGCTCTGGCAGAGGTTGTCCTTGAAAGGGCAGCTGCTGTGAGAGCCCTCTCAGCCCCACCCACCTCACAGGGTGTCTGTTGTGGGGGAGGAAGAGAAAGGAGATTGTGAGCTGCTCTGAGACTCTGAGATTCAGAATATAGGGTGCAGGACATAAATCCAATGTCGTCGTCTTCTTCTTCTTCCCCTGCAAGCCCCTCCCCCATAACAGATTATGGGTGGGGCTATTGAAATAATCCAGCTACTCCCCTTCAGAGCTTGCTTTAAGTCTTCACCTCCTCCCCTTACTGCCTCAGCCTCTGCACATGAGCTGGTGAGAACATCTTAGGGAAAGTATTACCGGGCCCGAGCACAGATACATTGCATTCACCGCAGCCATCCCGTTCCTGACTCGGTTGCTAGAGAAGGTTCACTGATTCTCTCTCTCTCTCTGTTGTTTGTCTTTCTGTAGAAAACTGCATAGTGGAATGAAGACATACGGGTGCGAATTATGCGGGAAAAGGTTCCTGGACAGTCTGCGCCTCCGGATGCACTTATTGGCTCATTCAGGTAGGTCTGGAGAGGTCTTTGGGAGAGGTCTCTTCTTCCCTCTACCCATCCTGCTTTAAGCCTGTTAGAACTTGGCCAGAAATTTGGAATTTTCATTGAAACCCTGGCCTAGGAGCTGGCCCGTAGGGTGCCCCTGTGCACACAGGAAGATGGGACATGATCCTGGCCAAACTTGGCCGTTCTGCAGGGAACTCTGCGCTCATGCAGCATCTTGCTCCAAACTCCTTTTCTCAGGTAGGAAGACTCAGGTGCAGTGAGACTCTGCAAGACTGCAAATCTCATAGAAATGAGCCCATTTAAAGATCTCGTTGGGATGAAACGGCTTTGCTCACTTTGCATAGATCCTCCTTCTTCCGATAATCAAACTGTGGGCAGTCTAAGGTAGAAAATGAGAAGAGAAAGGTCTGGAGGTGATGTTTTGCTTTTACTTAAGTGCTTTTAATTGTGGCTGGAGCGGCGCCATGTTGCAATCGTTACAACAATCCTGCAAAGCAGGCCAGTGCAATTATTCCCCCGCTGCACGTCAAGGTGAAGTCTGCAAGAGAGAAGCCTGCCCAGGGCCATGCAGGAGATTCAACGCCAAGGCAGGATTTGAACCAAAGTTGTCCTCGAAGCTGTCTGGCTGTACTGGAGAAGTAGAGCCAGACAGGATCGTGGAATGGAAGACGAAGGGCTCATTTAGGATCTGGGAGGTCCATCCTATGCAGGTCTGTCCTGCCCTGCTGTGAGAGTTCTGTGGGAACAGTTCTTGCTATCATAAGGACTAGAAACTTGGCTTTTGAAAACACACTTTGTGTCCTCGTAGTACAAAAACATGAGGCACACTTTAGGTTTGCAGTGCAGAGGCATGAAATTCAATATCCTCTTGCCCTTTCACCTTGTCTTTCACAGGGCTTTTTTTTTTGTAGCAGGAACTCCTTTGCATATTAGGCCACACACTCCTGGTGTAGCCAATCCTCCAAGAGCTTACCAGGCTCTTCTTTTAGGGCCAATAGTAAGCTCTTGAAGGACTGGCTACATCAAGGGTGTGTGGCCTAAGATGCAAAGGAGTTCCTGCTACAAAAAAAACCCCAGGTATCAACTTAACCGATTGCCCTTATTCTGGATGGCCCAACGGTTTCTAAGCTTGCTCTTGTAGTTTCTGGGGGTTGTTCTTAGCTCCCAAATTGTACAGATGCTAAATCACATCCCTAAACTGCAGACTTTGAATCCTCAGTAACTGATAACCATTCGATGCCGTCCTTCAACTTCCAGGGAGTTTAGGTGCTTGTATTCCCGCACCTCCCACCCCCCCCATTGTCAGTTTCTCCAACAAAGTGTTTTGTATTTCCGCATGTGTCCCAAATACAGTGCTTTCCACCTTTGAGCAGCCACCGAAGTTTCATTAGCAAAACTGTTGCAGAATTAGTAGCGCTCGCTACCTTTAATGAATCTCACTATTGGGTCCAAATTATGCAGGGTCCTTTAATTAAATAGACATAGAGGGGGTTGGAATGCAAAGCTGGCGAGCGGGCATTCCTCTGCAAGTTAATTCCGTCTCAAGACTTTTCTTCCACGTGCAGCTCCATGCACAATTAGTTTTGGGTCTGGGGGCTTCTCCCTACACAGAAATTCACAGAAAAGCCAGCAGTTGCTGGATTTCCACAGAACTTGATGTTAATCATATGAAGAAGACTGCAGATTTATACCCTGCCCTTCTCTGTGAATCAGAGTCTCAGAGCAGTTTACAATCTCCTTTATCTCCTTCCACTACAACAGACACTCTGTAAGGTGGGTGGGGCTGAGAGAGCTCTTCCAGAAGCTGCCCTTTCAAAGACAATTCCTACAAGAGCTATGGCTAACCCAAGGCCATTCCAGCGGCTGCAAGTGGAGAAGCAGGGAATCAAACCCCGTTCTCCCAGATAAGAGTCCACGCACTTCACCACTACACCAAACTTAACAGAGTTAAGGGGTGCCCAGCTGGGTTGGACCCAAGATCCATTTAACCCAGTATCCTGTTTCACACAGCAGCCAACCAGATATCCCAGAAAGCCACTAGCAGGGCCTGGAGGCTAATGTTTGCCTTTGTTGCTGCAGAGCCTCTGAACATGGAGGTACATTTAGCCATCATCACTAATGCCCATTAGTAGACCTCTCCTCTTAAAGATGATAGTGGCTGCCACTGTGTCATCTGACAGGGAGTGCCACAAGTTAATCATGGACCTTTTGTTCCTGTATGTACTTCACTGGGTTGTAGTATCTGGGAAGGAAGAAAACAATATCTCTATCCTAACCCAATTCTGAATGGTTTTCAGACGTTTAGAGAGCGTCTGTACCAGAAAGGACGTGCGTTTCCCCTTCTTGGAAAGGTCTTTATTTATAGACAGAGGGGATTTCTCTATAACAGTTTCCTGTGTAAGCACCAGCCCTTGCAGGTCCGTGCAGGTAGCCAGATATGCTGAGCTTACAGTTGTAGGGAGAGAGAACACGGAAGACCATGTGCCAACACATTTGCCGCTTGTTTTTGAGAGCCAGCTTGGTGTGGTGATTAAGTCTGCCGGACTAGGATCCAGAGACTCAAGTTCAAGTCCCCAGTCTGCCATGGCAGCTCACTGGGTGACCGTGGGCCATTCACACACTCTCAGCTTAGCCTACCTCACAGAGCTGTTGGGAGGAGAAAATGGAGGAGAAGAGAAGGTTGTCAGCTGCTTTGGGTCCCTGAGGGGAAGAAAGGCGGGGTCAAAATAAATAAGGAGCTTTGGGGTGGTTCTGCCTTTGTGAGTTCCAGGGGTGGAATTCTAGCAGGAGCTCCTTTGCATATTAGGCCACGCACCTTTATGTAGCCACTCCTCCAAGAGTTTACAAAAAAGAGCCTTGTAAGCTCTTGGAGGATTGGCTACATCATGCCCAGCCGTTTCGTTTTCCCCAGGGTCTTAGGCTCAGAGCATTGAGCATGAGATTTCGGTAATGAATGTCAATAAATCCAAAGTAGATTTGCATACAAAATATTGCAAGAGTGCTAATCCTTTAAGCATATTTTATTTTAAATGCTTGAAAAAGCTTTAATTGTGTTTGTCTGTGTCCTTTATAAAGTTTATATCTCCGCTACCTGGCATTACATTTTATGACACCCACGGCCCGGCCCGACGAGATCGCCTTTATGACAGATCCAGCCTTCATAACAAATGAGTTTGATGCCCCCCATAGGCACCTTTGGGTCCCATCTGGAGAGAAAGGGGGATATAAATGAGGTTTAAAAATATGCAGGGAGGTGGCAGTTAGAGAACCAGTTCGGTGTAGTGGTTAAGTGTGCGGACTCTTATCTGGGAGAACCGGGTTTGATTCCCCACTCCCATCACTTGCAGCTGCTGGAATGGCCTTGGGTCAGCCATAGCTCTGAAAGGAGCTGTCCTTGAAAGGGCAGCTGCCGTGAAAGCCCTCTTGGCCCCACCCACCTCACAGGGTGTCTGTTGTGGGGAAAGAAGATACAAGAGATTGTAAGCTGCTCCGTGTCTCTGATTCAGGTAGGGTTGCCAAGTCCAATTCAAGAAATATCTGGGGACTTTGGGGGTGGAGCCAGGAGACTTTGGGGGTGGAGCCAGGAGACGTTAAGGGTGGAGCCAAGATCAAGGATGTGACAAGCATCGTTGAACTCCAAAGGGAGTTCTGGCCATCACATTTAAAGGGACGGCACACCTTTTCAATTCCTTCCTTCCATAGGAAATAATGAAGGATAGGGGCACTTTCTTTTGGGGCTCATAGAATTGGACTTCCTGGTCTAATCTTTTTGAAACTTGGGGGTTATTTCGGGGAGAGGCACTAGATGCTATACTGAAAATTTGGTGCCTCTACCCCAAAAAACAACACCCCCCCCAAGAGCCCCAGTAACCCACGAATCAATTCTCCATAATTTTCTATGGGAATAAATCTCCATAGGGAATAATAGAGTTCCCAGCAGACATTTCCCTCCCCTCCCCCTGCTTTCTGACGACCCTGAAGCAGGGGGAGGACCTCCAAACCGGAGGATCCCCTGCCCCCACCTGGGGATTGGCAACCCTAGATTCAGGGAGAAGGGCGGGGTATAAATCTGCAGTCTTCTTCTTCTTCTTCATCTCATTACCTCTCTAGCACAAGAAACTAAAAACCCGGCTGCACCCCAGGTGCCAGCAATTTCCAAATAAATGCTCAGCCATGTTGTGCTTTTTTGTCTGCTCAGAGGGCTGCCGGGCTGCCGGCCGCGTGTGTGGAGCACTCTCTGCCTCTCAGCTGTGCATCCCCTCCCTCCTCTCCGGCGCACGCTGGCTGTGTTTGTTGTAGTCCTCTTGGTCCAACGCCAAGGCCTGGCTGGCTGCCCGCCTGCTTTGCGGGTACAGTATGTACAGTGAGCGCAGAGCCAAGTTTGTCATCATGAAAGAATTTTTCTCTCTCTCTCTCTTCCTGCTCGGGTTGGGGGGAGGAGGGCAGAGCGGCTGTGATGCTCGAAAACAGCCGAGTGAAATTCCAGGGCTCTTGTTTACCAAGGCTTTTTGGCTCGGGCCTCCCCTGCTCCCTTCCTCCTCCCCTTCCCCTCCCGGCACATGAGTCCAGCTAGTCCTTCTGCCTTGGCTGAATGAGGGCCTCCATGCCATGCCCCAAGAGTGGGTTTTTAGCAGGGGTCATTTTGTAGAAAAATAGGTGGTGGAGCTCATCCAGGGATTCTTAGAGAGCCAGTTTGGTGTACTGGTTAAGTGTGCGAACTATTATCTGGGAGAACCAGGTTTGATTCCCCACTCCTCCACTTGCACCTGCTGGAATGGCCTTGGGTTAGCCATAGCACTCTTATCTGGGAGAACCGGGTTTGATTCCCCACTCCTCCACTTGCACCTGCTGGAATGGCTTTGGGTCAGCCATAGCTCTGGCAGAGGTTGTCCTTGAAAGGGCAGCTGCTGTGAGAGCCCTCTCCAGCCCCACCCACCTCACAGGCTGTCTGTTGTGGGGGGAGAAGAGATGGGAGATTGTAAGCCGCTCTGAGTCTCTGATTCAGAGAGAAGGGCGGGGTGTAAATCTGCAGTCTTCTTTTTCTTCTTAAGTGTGCTGACTCTTAACTGGGAGAACTGGATTTGATTCCTCACTCCTCCACTTGCAGCTGCTGGAATGGCCTTGGGTCACCCATAGCTCTCACAGGAGTTGTCCTTGAAAGGGCAGCTGCTGTGAGAGCCCTCTCAGCCTCACCCACCTCACAGGGTGTCTGCTGTTGGGGGAGAAGATATAGGAGATTGTAAACGTAAGCTGCTCTGAGTCTCTGATTCAGAGAGAAGGGCGGGGTATAAATCTGCAATCCTTCTTATGCAGCTGCACCTGCTATTCAATGGAGAAGGTAGATAGGTGGGGAGGAAGAGGGGGGACCCTCAGAAAGGTTCAGGAGCTCTTGTTGAAGGAATGGTGGTCTGGAGGCTTCGGGTTACAAGCCTCCAGATGGGGCTGGTACTGGAGACCTACCAGAATTATAATTGACCTCCAGAATGTAGAGATCAGTTCCCCTGGAGAAAACAGCCACTTTGGAAGGTGGACTTTATGGGATTATAATACCTAGTTGAGGTAATCTCCTTCCCAAGCCTTTCTGCTCTGGCTCTGCCCCAAACCTCTTGGCATTTCTTGAGCCCGAACTGGGTGTGTAAAAAGATTCACTGCTTGTAAAATTAACCCCTCAGCTCCCGGCCTCTCATTTAACCCCACTTCTTCCTCCCATTTTGGGGGGCTCTTGATGGTCGCTGTGAAACCTGGAGCTGAACCGACAGTTTGCTTTTTGCTCCTTTCCCCTCTTTTTATTTTTATTTTATTTTAATTATAAAAAGTTTCTGTTGGGTTCCAATGGGCACCAGGCCAGGTGCAGAGAGAGAAGAACCAGGTTTTGGGCTGAGTTCTGGGTGGCTGGAAGAGTTCACTGCTCAGCTTCTGGGGGTACAGAAGGAAAAAAAGGGAAGAGGGGAAGTATGAATTCATCAATATTTTTTCAAATTTTATGAATGGTTACAAAGTAAAACCAACTGTTTAATAAAACGTTATCAAGAAAACATCCTCATTACAATATTTTGAAGTGAGCTCTCTCTTTTTTATTTATTTAGTTTATTTCATTTATTTTAGTATATTTCTATTCTGTCCATTCCTTGTAGGGCTCAGGGCGGAGTATAACATATGATAAAATGATAAAATACAAGAAAAAAGGTTTTATAAACAAACACTCAACAGCACTCAGAAAATGTTATCTATTAAAATAATAGTTGCAATTTTTTTGAATGTGATATTCCGTTAATGATGCTTGTCCTAAATTTAAACCATCCCAAAAAACCTAGATATTGTCTTAGTCATTTAATAATTTCAATTGTAAGAAAAGATAATAATACATTATTATTACAGTATTTGAGGTGAATTCTCTCTTTAAAAGAATAATCCAGAACTTTCTTAGTTTCAATATACTGTTAGCAATAAAAGGGTTACATCACTTACAATTAATTAAATTTTAATGCTAAATTTAAACCATCCTTAGTATTGTTTTAAACATTTAACAATTTCTATGTCTTATTCTTACAGAGTATGTAAATGCTGGTAGAATACTGAGTACTAAAAAGACTTATAACTGTGATCAATATATTCATCATCTCTAATATGCATAATAGTTTCCGGAATGAAAATATTTAACTGTTCCCATAATTTTAGTAATAGGCTTGCCATTTCTATTGAAATTCTTTCAGAGGTCTTCTGTTTATATAATTAGTTAGCTTAGCTATTTTTGCATATGCCGCTAGGTTTTTCATTCCTTTTGATGTGAATTAAATAATCAGGTGTTTACAAGCGATTATTGATAGAAAGTTGTATATATATATATGTTTTTCAATTAATGAGGGGCAAGGTCACAAATTAAGCAACAGGATCGATCTGGGCTGCCTGCTGAGGTCACTACACTGTAAAAAGAAACACAGGAGGGGGGGGTGTATACGGGGGTGTGTGCGCATGGGCCAAGAATTGAATTGATGCTGGACTTTGTGATGTTTGAGGACAGAAGTCGCTGTTGGACTCCAAAGGGCACCAACCCAGGTGCAGAGAGAGAAGAACCGGGTTTTGGTCTGGGTTCTGGGTGGCCAGAAGAGTTCACCACTTAGCTTCTCTTTTGGATGACTTGGGAGATGCTTCTTGTTTGGCATGTTTTTGGGAAGGGGGGAGTTTCTCCCTAGATCCAATGCATGGTTAGTGTACAGGTATCCCCGCCCCGCCCCCCCCCCCCCCCGTTTTACAGAAACAGAAAAAAAAACTAGTAGTAATTGTAGAGGTCTCTGAGATAATAA
The DNA here is from genome assembly GCF_032191835.1 of Heteronotia binoei. NCBI lineage: Eukaryota > Metazoa > Chordata > Lepidosauria > Squamata > Gekkonidae > Heteronotia > Heteronotia binoei. The sequence continues at coordinate 5,152,444 of NC_083234.1, forward strand.
GAACATAGGAGAAGCCATGTTGGATCAGGCCAGTGGCCCATCCAGTCCAACACCCTGTGTCACACAGTGGGCAAAAAACTCAGGTGCCAGTTATCATCTGAGGGAATTTCAAAGGGAGACTAGAAAGAGAAACTACTGAATTGCAACCTATGAAGCTTGAGACGATGCATCCACCTGGACAGAATCAAGACCTAGGTTTCCTGTCTCGTTACCGATGCTGATTTCAACATGCCTACGGCCTCTCTGCGTATCACACCTAATCCAATCACGCCTACTGTTGTCATTTGCCTGCTAACGTCATTTGGCATCTGAAATCACTCCACTTTCCAATATGTAGGACAGATGGACTCTCGTTACAGCTGTATCTGAGGAAGTGAGCAGTGACTCACAAAAACCCGTACCCTGCCACCAATTTTGTTAGTCTTGAAGGTGCTCCTGGGCTCTTACTCTTTTCTCTTGGGCCACCTAAAGTCCTTGTTGCCTGATTCAGTGCTGGTGCCTGAATCAAGCAATAAAAGGTGAAGCGGTTGCACATGATGCTCTTGTGCGTGTGCGCCCTTCATTTTAACATCAGCACAAGCAACCGATATCTGCCTTTTTCTGACCTAACTCCAGATTAGTTCATGCGCATTGAAAAGGACCTAAAAACAAACCATCAACGAACATCCATGGGCCGCTTGTCCTTCCAGGATGCCCTTTTCCTTGCCTTTGCATTTGCAAACCCGCCTGCGAGGTTGTTCAAGCTGTTACAAGATCACCCACTAAGCTGTTATGGCTGAGGGGGGATTTGAACTCAGGACTCCCCTTTCCTAGCCTGGCCATTTAACCACCATAGTGTACCATGCAGAAACTGCAGTCAGGCAGTTGTCATAAGCAAATAAGGAAAAACAGCCTCTCTGAGACAGGGTGATGTGTAGAACATCCTTTGGTGAGTGGCAAGTCACCACAGTGAGATCAGAAGAACATCAGAAGAGCCCTGCTGGATCAGACCAGTAAGGGTCCATCTAGTCCAGCATCCTGTCTCACACATTGAACAACCAGTTCCTCTGGAGGGCCAACAACATAGCAGAGAGGCCGAGGCCTTCATAAGAACATCAGAAGAGCCATGCTAGATCAGACCAGTGAGGGCCCATCTAGTCCAGCATTGTGTCTCACACGGAGGCCTGCCAGTTCCTCTGGTGGGCCAACAACAGGGCAGAGAGGCCGAGGCCTTCATAAGAACATCAGAAGAGCCATGCTAGATCAGACCAGTGAGGGCCCATCTAGTCCAGCATTGTGTCTCACACAGAGGCCTGCCAGTTCCTCTGGTGGGCCAACAACAGGGCAGAGAGGCCGAGGCCTTCATAAGAACATCAGAAGAGCCATGCTGGGTCAGACCAGTGAGGGTCCATCTAGTCCAGCATCCTGTCTCAGACAGTGGCCAGCCAGTTCCTCTGGAGGGACAACAACAGGGCAGAGAAGCTGAGGCCTTCATAAAAACATCAGAAGAGCCCTGCTGGATCAGACCAGTGGTCCATCTAGTCCAGCATCTTCTCTCAAACAGAGGCCAACCAGTTCCTCCAGAGGGACAACAACAGGGCGGAGAGGCTGAGACCTTCATAAAAACATCAGAAGAGCCCTGCTGGATCAAACCAGTGGTCCATCTAGTCCAGGGGTGGCCAAACCGTTGCTCAGGAGCCAAATGTGGCTCTACCCACACATATTGTATGGCTCTTGAAGCCCCTGCCACCCCATCAGCTGGCTTGGAGAAGGCATTTGTCTCTTTACATCACTTCTTCAAGCCGGCCAGCAGCTTGGAGAATGCATTTAAAGTTAAAGTTGCTTTCTTTCCGCTTCTCCTCACCTTCCCCATCTATTTATTTCCTTCCTTCCTTCTTTCCCTCCCTCCCTCTCTCCTTCGTTACAGCTCTCAAACATTCTGACATTTATTTTATGTGGCTCTTCTGTTAAGCAAGTTTGGCCACTCCTGATCTAGTCCAACATCCTGTCTCACATATATGAACATAGGAACGTAGGAGGCTGCCTTCTACTGAATCAGACTCTTGGTCCATCAAAGTCAGTATTGTCTACTCAGGCTGGCAGCAGCTCTCCTGAGTCTCAAGCTGAGGTTTTTCACACCTACTTGCCTGGACCCTTTTGAGTTGGAGATGCCAGGGATTGAACCTGGGACCTTCTGCTTACCAAGCAGATGCTCTACCACTGAGCCACTGTCCCTCCCCATATAAATGAACGTATGAAGCTGCCTTTTACTGGGTCCATCAAAGTCAATATTGTCTACTCAGACTGGCAGCGGCTCTCCAGGGTCTCAAGCTGAAGTTTTTCGCACCTACTTGCCTGGACCCTTTTTAGTTGGAGATGCTGGGGATTGAACCTGGGACCTTCTGCTTACCAAGCAGATGCTCTACCACTGAGCCACCGTCCCTCCCCTAACTGACAGCGGCTCTCCAGGGTCTCAAGCTGAAGTTTTTCACGCCTACTTGCCTGGACGCTTTTTAGTTGGAGATGCCAGGGATTGAACCTGGGACCTTCTGCTTACCAAGCAGATACTCTACCACTGAGCCACCGTCCCTCCCCTAACTGACAGCGGCTCTCCAGGGTCACAAGCTGAAGTTTTTCACGCCTACTTGCCTGGACCCTTTTTAGTTGGAGATGCCGGGGATTGAACCTGGGACCTTCTGCTTACCAAGCAGATGCTCTACCACTGAGCCACAAAGGACACTGCCTTCTGGCGCTGGGATTCAGAAGCTGACTGCCTCTGGACGTGGAGATTCCCTTTAACCCCCATGGCTAGTAGCCCCTGACAGACCTCTCCTCCAGGAATCTATCTAATCGCTGTTTAAAGCGGTCTGTGCCCATGACCATCACTGCCTTCTCTGGCAGCAAATTCTGTATTTTAATCATTCAGTCGAGTCTTGCATTTTTAAAATGTGTGGTTCATTTTCTGACAGAGGCAGCACTCACAGGTGGTAACAGGTGAAGCTGCCTTATACCAGATCAGACAATCACTCCATTGGGATCAGTATTTGCTACTCAGACTGCCAGTGGCTCTCCAGCATCTCAGGCAGAGAAGACCACAGATTTATACCCTGCCCTTCTCTCTAAATCAGAGACTCAGAGTGGCTCGCAATCTCCTTTATCTCCTTCCCTCACAACAGGCACCCTGTGAGGTGGATGGTGCTGAGAGAGCTCTCACAGCAGCTGGCCTTTCAAGGACAACTCCTACGAGAGCTATGGCTGACCCAAGGCCGTTCCAGCAGCTGCAAGTGGAGGAGTGGGGAATCTAACCTGGTTCTCCCAGATAAGAGTCCTCATGCTTAACCACTACATCAAACTGGCTCTCTACAGTCTTTTTCATCATCTGCTACCTGGTTCTTCTAACTAGAGATGCCGGGGATTGAACCTGAAATCTTCCACATGCAAATAACCAGGAGCCATGAAACAAGTTTCCTGATCCCGGGGCCGCTTAGGTCCTAGTCTGGGGCATTCAGGGGCTTTCCCGTGATATTTTCAACATCACCAGCAGCAGGGCCTTCTTGGTGCAGGCACCTGATGTCGTGCTCACTGGCAAGAACTTCGCTGGTGCAGGGACGGAGCTTTGGATCAGCAGTACTGAGCACATTTGGGCCCACAGAAGGATGCCCGTCCCTGATCTTCTTGCATCCTATAAGTGTGATTCCACCTTTGTGTGAGTTGTGTACCTGTAATGCTTTTCTCTTCAGCTTCTGAGCATTTGGGGAGATCCAGCGATCACCCTGTGATCTTTGCTGCTTGCATCGCTTGACACCCAGAGGTGCCTTTTCCTAGCTGGTTCCTTGCATGACATGTGTTCTGCACACAACATGTTATCCCGAGGGGCAAGCTGCAACAACCCGTGCTCAGGCAGGGTTATGAAATGTGTTGCCACAGGAGGAGCAAGTGGAGAAATTCCTTGGAACGAGGGACTGTTGCCAATAAAATTGCTGCCTTAACATCTGACGGCTGTGTGGGTGTTTTCTCATGGCGGCGTTTAAGGTGACTCTTTCATCTGTGCATGGAATAATTATGGCTATCTGAAGAAGGGCGCACACGCCCCTGTTTGTTAACCTGGACACATGGCAGGTGGGGAACGGAGTCTTGGAAAGGTGGAATTCCCACGAGACCTTGGGAGGCAGATGGCCCTCTGGAGCAGGGGGGGCCAAACTGTGTCTTGAGAGCCGCATGTGGCTCTTTCACACATATTGTGTGGCTCTCGAAGCCCCCACTGCCCCGTCAGCTGGCTTGGAGAAGGCATTTCCCTCTTTAAATCACTTCTCCCAGCCAAGCCAGCCAGCAGCTTGGAGAAGGCATTTAAAGTTGCTTTCTTTCCACTTCTCCCTCCCCCTCCCCATCTATTTCCTTCCTTCCTTCCTTCCTTCCTTCCTTCCTTCCTTCCTTCCTTCCTTCCTTCCTTCCTTCCTTCCTTCCTTCCTTCCTTCCTTCCTTCCTTCCTTGTTGTGTGGCTCTCAAGCACCTGACGATCCTGCCTTACAGCTCTCAAACAGCTGACGTTCATGTCTTGCGGCTCTCAAACATCTGATATTTATTTTATGTGGCTCTTCTTTTAAACAAGTTTGGCCACTCCTGCTCTGGAGCCAGGTCTGGCCTTGCTGTTTGGCCTGCGGATCCATATGTGCCTCTCCACTGGCTGTCTTTTTTCCCTCCATCCGCCTTTGAACGGCAGCAGCCGAATTCCAGGGAGAGGAAGCCAGCAATGGAGCCACAAAGATGGCCCTTGCTGCACTGGAGGAGAAAAGTGCCACTTAGCCATAACTGACCGGCACTGAGGGGTCTGGTTAATTTGATTTGAAAGAGAGACGTCTGCGGTCTAGCTACAGATGAATGGCATTTGGCAAGATGCTGTGCATGCACACGGGCCTTATGCTGTGGTTTTCTCCTGCAGTGTGGTGTGGTGTTTCTACTCCGAGAGCTGGGACTCAGTGGCGAAATCTGCTGTTCGGGTTGAGTTAACAGCTGGCAGCCCAAAGCGAGGGGATGGATTTAACTAAGCACTGAAGCAATGATTCTCAGGGCCATTTTATACTGTATATGTCACAATCAGTGATCATGACTCTTTAACTGGAGATGCCAGGGATTGAACCTGGGATCTTTTGCATGCCAAGCAGAGGCTCTAGTGAAGAAGAAGAAGAAGAAGAAGATGATGATATTGGATTTATGCCCCAAACTTCACTCTGAATCTCAGAGTCCCAGAGCGGCTTACAACAATCTCCTTTCCTTTCCTCCCCCACAACAGACACCTTGTGAGGTAGGTGGGGCTGAGAGAGCTCTCCCAGAAGCTGGCCTTTCAAGGACAACTCTGCAAGAGTTATGGTTGACCCAAGGCCATTCCAGCAGGTGCAACTGGAGGCGTGGGGAATCAAACGCGGTTCTCCCAGCCAAGAGTCTGCACACTTCACCACTACACCAAACTGATCCAGAGCCCCTCCCTCCCTGTGGCCCAAATGATCCATCCCTGCCCCATGGAATTTACGATCAAACTATGGCTACATGGAAAGCCTCCAGCATGGATGTTTCTTCCCATTATGTATCGTATCCGTGGCAGATTCCAGGACTCTGCCTGCTTCCTCCAGGGCTTGGGTTGGAGGTGGGCTTTGGGAATTTGTGAGCCTCTTCCCTACTCTCCTTTTGACCTTCTCTTGTTGTGGTGACCTCCCTCTCTCGAAGGCTGGGAGCCTGGTTCCATGCCTCAGCCTCCTTGTCTTCCGTCTGATGTGCGATCCGGACGGCAGGGAGGCGAGATATCGCCAGCTTTCTGACTTCAGCTGTTTGTGTGACAAGAATAGAGAAGCGACCCGCTAGACAGACGGCTGGATTCCAGGGGCCTGGCATAAGCGAGGACGCAGGAGTGGGGGGCAAGCAGCAGCCGTGCGCCTCGGCCAACAAAAGAAGGGCCAGCGAGTCACTCGGCTGGCTCATTGGGATGCAAGACCCTTCCCCAAATCCCGTGGGTCCTGGGATAATTGTAGGGGCCGCCTTCCTCCTGTCCAGCAACAGTCACTGGCTTTTTTTTTTCTCTTTTGCTGAAGAGCTAAAAAAAAAAAAGTTAAAAAAAATCGGCTTCGGAGATGGGGAGCGTTTGTGTGGAGGGAACAGCCTCCCTTCCTGCTCCACCATCTCGCCCCATGGGCCTCCATCTGCTTCACTCCTCAGCCCTGCCTTTGTGGGTAGAATTGCAGCCCTCTTGCCCTCCATATCTCCCCCCTCCCCATCTTGCCGGTGGTTCACTTCCAGAAACTGCTCTGGATGTCAGCATTCTGTGTGTCCACCCCCCCCCTTCCCGCTCCTCACCTGGAACAGTAGGAATGTGTATGAATATTCCGTGTTCGCTACCTTTAAAATGATTCATTGATAACGGTGGCATCTTTTTTCCCCTGTGCCCCTCCCTCTTTTCTTGTTCCCCAAAAACCTATTCCCCAGTTAACCTGAAATTAATTTGCCAGTCGTAGATGACCCCTCCCCTTAAAATCTATTTTTCTCTCTCTCTCGAACTCATTGGTGGCATCGAAGTTTTTTAAGAGGAAAGGGAAGCGCTCATTTTATTTTGGGCGTTCCCCCTCCCCTCCTTGCCCTCCCCTTCTCACCGCCTCAGATTTTGGCCGCTGTCCCACATTTATTCCCAGAGTGATGTCATCGGCTTGCCGGCAGGTCTGGATGTTCTGCCAGCTTTCCAGAGAGTTTATGATCGCTCGCAGATGTGCATCCAAGAACACACTGTACCCAGAGCAGAAATTAATGCGGCTTGAGTGCCGTCCAACCCCCAGACACAGGAGAGAAGAGAGAAAGAAAACACAAACTGTTTAATACTGTTTATAAATTATACACTTGCTGATGAAAAATACATTTCTTTCTCCCTCCCCCCCTCACCACACTCCCCTTCCTTCTTTTTTTTCCTGCCTCAAGAGTTTAAGCTGACTGAAATAATGTTTTTCCCTCCCTTTTTTTGCTCCCGTTTTGGCACGAATCTTAACTCCTGTTGTTGTAGTGCAGCCAGTGTATTTCTTGCTCGATCTCTCCCCGCCCCCCCCCCTCAGCACCCTTTACCTGATGAAATATATTTTATTTCACCGTGCTGCCGTTTATGGAGCAGAGGTCCATCAGTGGCTCTTAGCCACAGCATATTGTTGGAACTGTCTGGGGCAGTGATGCTCTGTATTCTTGATGCTTTGGGGGGGCAAAGTGGAAGGGCTTCTAGCCCCACTTGTGAACCTCCTTTTTTTTTTTTTAGCCGCTGTGTGACACAGAGTGTTGGACTGGATGGGCCATTGGCCTGATCCAACATGACTTCTCTTATGTCTGGGGCAGTGATGCTCTGTATGCTTGGTGCTTGGGGGGGGGGGGTGGAAGAGTGGGAGGGCTTCTAGTGTCCTGGCCCCACTAGTGGACCTCCTGATGGTGCCTAGTTTTTTTGGCCCCTGTGTGACACAGAGTGTTGGACTGGATGGACCATTGGCCTGATCCAGCATGGCTTCTCTGATGTTCTTATGTGACACAGAGTGTTGGATTGGATGGGCCACTGGCCTGATCCAACATGGCTTCCCTTATGTTCTTATGTGACACAGAGTGTTGGACTGCAGGGGCCATTGGCCTGATCCAACATGGCTTCTCTGGTGTTCTTATGTGACACAGAGTGTTGGACTGGATTGGCCATTGGCCTGATCCAACATGGCTTCTCTGATGTTCTCTTATGTTCTTAATTGTTCTTTTTAAAGCTCCTTTCCTTTTTCTATTCTTTTTTTGGCTGCTTTCTGCGGTCCTGAAGGCGAAGCCAAGGAAACAAATAAATCGCAGCCCCATCTGTCTGGTGCTCACAGCTGATGGTAAAACTCCCAACTTGGTCTGGTTTATAGGTTGTAGTCCTTCGTTCAAGGGAGAGACAGTAACACAAACATGCACGCAAAGAAAGCGGCCTTCTGCTGAATCAAACCCTTAGTCAGTGGAGACCAGTATTGTCTACTCAGACTGGCAGCAGCCATCGAAGGTATGAGGCAGAGGTCTTTCCTCCTCCCTGGCCCTTTTAACTGGAGATGCTGAGGATTGAACCTGGGACCTTCTGCGTGCCAAGCAGATGTTCTTCCACTGAGCCACAGTCTCTCCGCACTAGAGTTTTGGGGGTTTAACATGGGGCCTTCTGCATGCCAAGCCGATACTCCACCACTGAGCGTGACTCTTCAAAGTTCTCAAAGTTCAGGCCGCTGTAAAACATCCCCCCCCCCATCCTCTTGTGCGGGGGGGGGGGAGAGGAGTATTCAGACATGTCTGTGGCTAGCAGCTGTAGCTTCAGCGAGCTGATTTATCCCAAACCTCTGCCTTGTTCCGTCCCCCCCACCCGCCCTTTTGAGACACGCTATCCAAAATGCTCTCTCCATTTTTGCATGGCTTTTGTCGTATTTCTTTCTTTCTTTTTTTTCAAAAATGCACCAAAAGGAGAAAAAAAAAACCTGCTAATGTTTATCATTTGCCCAACAGGCTCGACAGATTTCTGTTTCCTGTCGCGCATCTCAGCTTTAAAGCCCCCTGGTTGCTAAGTAGCAGGCCTCCCCTGTACTGTAATGGGCTGATTGTGTATTCCGTTCGACACTGGATCTTATTTTTGTATGCAAGGCAAAGTGTTTTGATGGAGGACGATTGCCGAAGTGTCTGGAGGCTGTTTGGGGAGGTTTATAGGCCGTACAGTACACTGTGTGCCTTCTGAAACAGAACACAGGCTGTTGGGGTTTTTGGATTCGGTTTGTCATTTCCCCCCCCCCCCTCCGACCGCATAGAACATTCCCGGGGGGGGGGGGGCTGGCAATTATGTAATCGCCCTTGATTTCTCTCTTCTCTTCCCACCTCACTTTGTGTGTGTGTGTGTGTGTGTTGATAAAACCACAATGATAAATGGACCCCAAACAGAAATTCTCCCCGCACCCCTCCCTCCCTTTCTTTTCCCCTGCTTGACGTACAGTTGTGAATTTCTTAAGCACCCATGTTGAGTTCCTGCCTTGAGGAGTCTCTTTCTTGGGACAGGTTGCGCCTCATCCTGTAGGGCTGCCAACTCCAGGCAGGGAAATTCCTGGATATTTGGGGATGAAGCCTGGGGAGGGGAGAGATCTCTGCGGGGTACAAGGCCAGAGAGTCCCCTCTCCACAGCAAGCATTTTCTCCAGGGCAACTGGCCTCTGTAATTCCAGGAGATGCCCAGGCCCTGCCTGGAGGTTGGCAACCCTAAACGTTGCATGTGTTGAAATTCTACCTGTGCTCTCCCTTTTTTGTCCCCCCCCCCCCTTGTTCGCTTGGATAGAATTTTTGTTTAAGGAGGACGGCCGTGTGTGTGAGTGTGTTTGTGCATGGAGGCTCTCTCGTTTGTCTGAAAGGAATCAAGAAGCAGAATTGATGTCTCGGGGTTCTGCTGGAAGAGCTCTCCAGCCTCCCTTGCTGTCTGCTCCCAGGGACGGGGGTGGGGGCTTGAGAGGCAGCGGCCAGATTGCCCGTGACACTGGAGTGCTCGTCCGTCTTCAGGCCCAGGTTGGCGTAAGAGATCACGGCTGCAGCCTGGTGCCTGGGTGGAACAAGGCCCAGCCAGGGAAGAGGCCCAGGGTGTGGTGTGCTGCCCAGCCCAGCCCGGAGAGCATGACCTGCAAAGTTCCTGGCTCTAATCCCTCTCCCATGTATTCAGTACCTGGATATAAAGAAGTGATTAACATGTGGAATTCACTGCCACAGGAGGTGGCGCCGGCTACAAGCATTGCCAGCTTCAAGAGAGATTGGATAAACATAAGGAGCAGAGGTCCATCAGTGGCTATTAGCCACAGTGTATTGTTGGAACTCTCCGTCTGGGGCAAGTGATGCTCTGTATTCTTGGTGCTTGTGGGGGGGCAAACAGTGGGAGGACTTCTAGTGTCCTGGCCCCACTGGTGGACCTCCTGATGGCACTTATTTTTTTTGGCCACTGTGTGACCCAGAGTGTTGGACTGGATGGGCCATTGGCCTGATCCAACATGGCTTCCCATATGTTCTTATGTGTGGGGCAGTAATGCTCTGTATTCTGGGTGCTTGAGGGAGGGGCAACAGTGGGAGGGCTTCTAGTGTCCTGGCCCCACTGATGGACCTTCTGATGGCACCTGGGTTTTTGGCCACTGTGTGACACAGAGTGTTGGACTGGATGGGCCACTGGCCTGATCCAACATGGCTTCTCTTATGTTCTTACCTCACTTTAACCCATCTCTCTGCCATTTTCCTGTTTCTGCTCCTCCCACTAGAGGAGGGGTCTGCTGCAGAACAGTCTGGGTATTCTGGTGATGATGCATCCTAGACAAGAAGCTACGGGTAGGATCCAAAGGAGAACCAGATTTGAATCCCTGCTTTGCCGTGGCGGCTCTCTGGATGACTGGGGGCCGGTCCCACACGGTCAGCCTAGCCTCCTTCGCAGGGCTGTTGTGAGGATAAAATGGAGGAGAGGGAAACGACATGACCCATCACACAGATAAACAACATAGTATTAGCCACAGCTTATTATTGGAACTCTCTGTCTGGGGTAGTGATGCTCTGTATCCTTGTGCTGGGCGGGGCACAGTGGGAGGGCTTCTAGCGCCACTGGTGGACCTCCTGATGGCACTTGGGTTTTTGGCCACTTTGTGACACAGAATGTTGGACTGGATGGGCCATTGGCCTGATCCAGCATGGCTTCTCTTATGTTCTTGTGTCTGGGGCAGTGATGCTCTGTATTCTTGGTGCTTGGGAGGGGCAACCGTGGGAGGGCTTCTAGTGCCCCAGCCCCACTGGTGGACCTCCTGTGGCACTTGGGTTTTTTGGCCACTGTGTGACACAGAGTGTTGGACTGGATGGGCCATTGACCTGATCCAACATGGCTTCTCGTATGTTCTTATGATATAAGCGAGCTCAATGAAGATTCCGCAAGCACCTCTCCCAAAGACCCCCTGTGCCGGTTCTGCTACATGAATGGGTCTGGCAGAGCAGCAGGCTTCTTGTTTGCAAGTGCATCTCTCACTCTTTCTAGCAGGGCTCCTCTGAGGGACGTCTTCATGAGGTTCTCTTAGACCAGCACAGGGCTTTAAAAATAAACCCAGAGAGCAGAAGAGGATGGTCTCGTACCGATGTTAGGGTTGCCAACCAGCAAGTAGGGGCTTGAGATCCACCAGAATTACAGGCGGTCTCCAGACAGAGATCATGGCAGGGGTGGCCAAACTATGTGGCACTTTCACATGTATTGTGTGGCTCTCAAAGCTACCACTTCCACGTTGGCCGGCTTAGAGAAGGCGTTTCTCTCTTTAAATCACTTCTCCAAGCCGAGCCGGCTGGTGGCTTGGAGACTGCATTTAAAGTTAAAGTTGCTTTCTTTCTACCTCTCCCTCCTCCCTCCCTCCCCATCTATTTTCCTTCCTCCCTCCCTTCCTCCTCAAACATCTGACGTTCATGACTTGCAGCTCTCAAACATCTGATGTTTATTTTGTGTGGCTCTTGCATTAAGCAAGTTTGGTCACCACGACACACAGATGAGATCCCTGCACCTCTTCAAGCTCTTACTTCCCCAGCCCCCCCCCCAACAAAAAAAACCCTCCAGGAATTTCCCACCCTGGATCTGGCAACCCGATTGGCCATTCACACCCCATTTAAAAGTTGTCTCTCAGCCAATCCGTAAATTCAATGGAAAGGGTTGTGCTTCTATAATTTGTTACCGTCTGTATGTTAAATCACAAGGGGGAAGTCTTCTTGTCTTGAGAAATGCAGGGAAGGGGTTGGTATTTCATCTCAGCTCTTTTTTTAATAAATAAAATGGTATTTTAATAAGTTATCTCTTCTACTTTAGGTGGATTTGGAGGGGGGAGGAGAGAAAGACAGAAAGAAAACCAGACCAAACCCAGTGGCTTTTTGTGGGCAACAGAAGAAAACAAGGAATGGGGGGAGAGAACAGGCTAAATTTAAAATTGTAATTGGCTGACTTCCACAAGCTTGCGGGTGTTTTAATGACTCATAATAACTTCATTTAAAACCAGCTGAGCAGAAAATAGATTGGAGAGGAGCCTCAGGCCATTATGGATTTCTGTGGGTTTTTTCCCCTCTCTCTCTTTCTCTTTTTCTTTTCCTCCTCTTATTTTATTTTTTTTGACAAGCACCGTTTTTCGGCAGCCAGGAAGGGCACTCCGAAAACTTGGCTCTTTGCTCTCTCCTGGGGTTGGTGGTCTGCCCATGAGAGATTGTCTAGGATCTGGGTAAAGGTTTATTTAAAAAAAAAAAAAAAAGACTGATTAAAAATAGATGCCTTGAGGTATTATTTCGGCATCAGTGTGAGGAGAATGCTCCCCCCCCCTCTTCTTCTTTGCACTTTTTGATGTGGTAAATGGAACATAAATAAAATTGTTTTTTGAAATTACTGAATTAATTAGGTAGTAAGCTGACAGGGGTGCATAAATTTCCCTTCCCACTTTTTGTTTTGTTTGCAAATCTATATTCCTCCCCTCCCCTTCTTTTTGTGTTCGTTGCAACACTCATATCATAATGCCAAAGCCCACATTTTGTTTTAATTATTCTCACCCGGGCGGTCCACCGGCTAGCGAGGAAGGGGAGCTGTGTGGAGCGGGTGACATATCTGAGAATTGCAGCGTCAGAAATATGTGAGTTATGAGACTGTGCTTGGAAGGGAATGGAGCGGAGAGTCATGGCTGGCGGTAACTCGACAACAGGGCCGCTGCCAAAAACGTGACTATTCGATTCATGTCTCTCATAATGTAAACAGGCAAAAATATGTCGGAAGGCTGCGTGTGCGTGTGACAAAGAGAGAGCTTAGTCCCTGATCTGTTTTTATGGTATGGGCCGTCCATGTTTTAGACTAGCAAAATGGTCCGCACATAATGCTGAGTGAGTGGTGGCAAAAAGGTCAGCAATTGGACACACCCTGGTCCCAAAATAGGACCCAGTCCCCTGCTCTGGGCTGAGGGCCCCAGTCTAGAGGGTCCTTGACGTATTCTGAGGGTTGCCAAACTCCAAATGAGGCCTACAGAGCTCCCAGAATTACATCTGATCTGCATGGCTTTTTTTGTAGCAGGAACTCCTTTGCATATTAGGCCACACACCCCTGATGTAGCCAATCCTCCAAGAGCTTCCAGGGCCTTTCTTACAGGGCCTACTGTAAGCTCCAGGAGGATTGGCTACATCAGGGACTAACATGCAAAGGAGTTCCTGCTACAAAAAAAAGCTCTGCAGATCTCCAAACTACAGAGGATGCTTTGGAGGGCTGACTTGATGGCACTATACCCCACTGAGACCCCATTCTCCACCCCCAAAACTCCAGGAGTTGGCAATCACTTAAAGATGTCCATGGAAGGAAAATAGGACTTCCAAGGATTCTCCTGCCCTGGAGGTTCCCAACCTGCCGGCTCACATTGGGCCAGTGGGGGGATCCTCCCCTAACATCGCTGGCGTGATGACATCACTTCTGAGCTGGCCACTCTAGGAGCGTGCCGGCCACTCTAGGAGCATCCTGGAAAACTCTATGGTTTTCCCAGACTCTCTAGCAATTTGGGAGGAAAACTCCATGGAGGCTGCAGGGGACTTGGCAACCCTAAGGGAAAACCTCCCCCACCCCCCACCCCAGATAATTAGTTCCTTTGCTGAGCTAGTCTCTCCATCAGGAAGCTTTGCCAACCATAATCCACACTCCTTCTTTTGGGGCTCATAGAATTGGACCCCATGGTCCAATTGTTTTGAAACTTGGGGGATACTTTGGGGAGAGTCACTAGATAGTATACTGAAAATTTGGTGCCTCTACCTCAAAAAACAGCGCCCCCAGAGCCCCCGAAACCTCCAGATCAATTCCCCATTATACCCTATGAGAATCGATCTCCACATAGAGAATAATGAAGTACTCAGCAGACTCCTCGCCCCCCCCCCCATTTCTGGCAACACTGAAGGGGGATTGGCCTCTCTACTCACGAGTTGCTGCCAGCTTCTTCAAAGTAACACAGACACCCCATCCCAAGAGGAAGCCTTTCAATCAGCGACTGAAGCCTCCGGAGGTAGAAACACACATGGTCCTCTGGGGACGGAGCTCCCCCCCCTCTGACAGCCAGACTCCCCGAGGAGACGCCTGTGGCAGCCGGAGAGGACACAAGGACTACGAGTCCCAGCATGCACCTCGCGAAGGGAGGCCGGACTGGAGCGAATAGCAGGCTGGCGGGGGGCGGGTCTTTGTGACCCGGAGGAAGGGAGAAGCCTAAAGCCTGCAAGGGAGGGAGGCAGGCAGACTCCCCCCCACCCCGCTTCCACATTTTTGGAGAGCGGGGGATGAGGCTGCTAATCCAGGGGTCCCTCGGCAGGGCGGGGGGGGGGGTTGGGAAGCCTAGAATGCACCCTAATTGTACCATTTTGCTGTTGGATTCTAACTCTGCAGCACTTTGCGTTCTTTACCACTGCTCTCCAGCTTTATGTAACTCTGCTCACTGTGCCCCATTCCATTGAAGTGTGCCCGATGAAGCATGCATGCACACGAAAGCTTACATTCTAAATCAAACTTCGTCGGTCTTAAAGGTGCTACTGGACTCCTACTTTGTTCTGCTGCTTCAGACCCACACAGCTGCCCACCTGGATCTTTCTACACTCCTGTTCTGCAAGCCCTCCAGAGATGGCAAGCTCATTTGTTACAAGGGCCGTCTCTGACATAAATGTAATGCCGGGCGCCAGAGATACAAACTTTGTAAAGGACGCAGCAAACCGAACTAGCACCATTCTTTTTTTACTCAAAGTACAAACGCACTTTAAACATTAACACTCTTACATCATTTCCTTATAGAATCTCCCTGATGCCCCCCTCCCACTTCCACCACTCAGTACTCATTAGCCCTGGGACAGTATGCAGGGCTATAATGCCCAGTTTCTGCCATCTGGCAATAAAGGTGGCTTGCGGACTGGGTAGGAGCTCCGGATTGGCCAGTTCCGGCCCGTGGGCCGTATGTTTGACACTCCTGTTTTAGCTATGGAGCAGAAGGCAACAAGCCTTTGCCCTCTTCCATGTGGCAGACCTTTGGGTATTTGAACAGCACGGGCATGCTCTCCCACCTCCTCATGCTTCCTTCTCTAGACTAAAAGTACACAGTTCTTTCCACCATTCCTCATAGAACATCTCATCTAGAAGAAGAAGATGATATTGGATATTATATTGGATTGGATTTATATTTTGGGATATTGGATTTATATCCCGCCCTCCACTCCGAAGCTCAGAGAGCAGCTCACAATCTCCTTTATCTTCTTTCCCCACAACAGATAACCCTGTTGGGAGGGTGGGGGGGGGGCAGTTGTGACTCAGTGGCAGATCACCTGCTTGGCATGCAGGTCCCAAGTTCAATCCCTGGCATCTCCAGTTGAAAGGTCCAGAGAACAGATGATGCTAAAGATTCAGTTTGAGACCCTGGAGAGCCACTGGGCATTTCTGGGTTCAGCATAAGTTGGTAGAGGATTTACTTAGTGGTCCTGATCCATGCCAATGTTGTTGTTGTAGTTCTTAATGTTGTTGATGCCTGTTGAAAGTCAACTTGCATCTTCTGGGGGAAAGACAGGATGTGACTATTTTAAATCCATTATCCCGTTCATTTAAAAGGGCTTGTGCAAGATCAGCTCACTGGCAGGTTATGCCAATAACTTATGGGCTCACTGGCATGTTATGCCCACTGGCAGGTTGTACCCGTAAGTTCCTCAAAGCACCTTCGGAACAAATAACTTCCGGTGACCTGAATCAGGAATCAAACCCCACCCTGTATGGGGAAGCAATGTAAAGAATAGACTTGAACATTGATTTTATTTCATTTTATTGGATTTATATCCCGCCCTCCACTCCGAATCTCAGAGAGCAGCTCACAATCTCCTTTATCTTCTTCCCCCGCAACAGACACCCTGTTGGGAGGGGGTTGTGGCTCAGTGGCAGATCACCTGCTTGGCATGCAGAAGATCCCAAGTTCAATCCCCGGCATCTCCAGTTGAAAGGTCCAGAGAACAGATGATGCACAAGATTCCGTTTGAGACCCTGGAGAGCCACTGCCAGTCTAAGTAGGCAATACTGACATGGATCTGATTCAGTTTAAAGCAGCTTCAGATGTTTATCTGGATGTTCAAGAGATCTTGGGCAGGCCTATAACAGGGAGCATTTCGCTGAGAATCCAAAGCTGGACTTGAGGACATTGGTGGGCATTTCTGGGTTCAGCATAGATTGGTAGTGGGTTTACTTAGTGGTCCTGATCCATGCCGATGTTGTTGTTGTTGTTCTTAATGTTGTTGATGCCTGTTGAAAGTCAACTTGCATCTTCTGGGGGAAAGACAGGATGTGAATATTTTAAATCCATTATCCCGTTCATTTAAAAGGGCTTGCGCAAGATCAGCTCACTGGCAGGCTATGCCCACTGGCAGTTTGTACCCGTAAGTTCCTCAAAGCACCGTCAGAACAAATCACTTCCGGCGACCTGAATTAGGAGTCAAACCCCACCCTGTATGGGGAAGCAATGTAAAGAATAGACTTGAACATTTATTTTATTTTGTTGTATTTCTCTCCCGCCCTCCCCGCCGAAGCAGACTCAGGGCAGCTCGCAACAGTAAAAACATGTACAGGTTAAACATTAACTAATTAAAATCTTACAATAAAACAATTAAAACATTTTAAAAACAGTTTGGTGCTGATAATAATAATAATACATAATTTGAGGTGATAGAGTGCAGTGTTCTTTATTGAAAACTGAAAATCTGTTAATAAAAATCTGATTAATTAATAATAATAATAATAATAATACATTCCAGTAATTTCAGTCTTCTTGAGTACCCTCGTAAGTGGCTATCCATTAAAAGCAAGTTGAAATAAAGGTGTCTTGCAAGCCTTGTGGAACTGAGCAAGGTCCCGCAAGACTCTTGCTCCTTCCGGAAGTTGTTTCCACCAATGGGGGGGCCGCTATAGAGAAGGCTCTCTCCCGAGTGGTCTTCAGTCTTGCCTCCCTCAGCCCAGGGATCGATAGCAGGTTCCGTGTCCCCAACCTGAGTACCCTCTGGGGAACATATGGGAAGAGACGGCCCCTAAGGTAGACAGGTCCTCGGCCATATAGGGCTTTCAAGGTAATAACCAGCACCTTGTAGCAAATCCGTTACACTATTGGTAGCCAGTGCAGTTCCCGCAGCCCAGGCTGTATGTGCTCCTGCATGGGGAGCCCCAATAACAGCCTAGCCGCCGCATTCTGCACCAGCTGCAGTCTCTGGACTTGCGACAAGGGCAGCCCCATGTAGAGGGCGTTACAGTAGTCCAATCTCGAGGTGACCTTAAGCGTGGATCACCATTGCCAGGTCACCACAGTCAAGGAAAGGGACTAACTACCTTGCTTGCCTAAGGTGGAAAAAGGCAGATTTGGCAGTGGCTGCTATCTGGGTCTCCATTGTCAGTGAAGGTTCCAGTAGCATTCCCAAGCTTCTGACCCCAAGCTTCTGACCTCAAGCACCATCAAAACCTGGTAGGGGAATCTCCTTCCCAGGCCATTGTGGCTCAGGCTCAGAACCTCTGTCTTTGTCGGATTCAGCTTCAGTCGACTCAGCTTAAGCCACCCTGCCATGGCCTTCAGCACCAAGTCCAGATTTTCTGGGGTACAGGTAGACCGGCTGTCCATCAGTAGATAGAGCTGGGTGTCATCAGTGTACTGACGGCAACCCAACTCATACCTCCTGGCAATCTGGGCAAGGGGGCGCATATAGATGTTAAACAGCATCGGAGAGAGCACCGCCCCCTGAGGCAGACCACAGTTAAGTGGGTGTCTCCAAGATGTCTGTACCCCAATCTCCACCCTCGAAGGCGTGAAGAGGCCTCGCCATTTTCGTACTTCTGTATACCAAAATACCTGTGTATCTTAAGAATGGGGGAGGGTGCAAGGTGCGCTGTCCAGTGTAACAATCACAAGTATCCATTTTCTACCCTTTGGAGGAGACTGAAGCTCACACTGCTTAATGCTTAGGGAATGAAAAGTGTTGGTGGGAACCAGTTTGTTCTGCTTTGCAGAGGCTTTTTGCACTGTACTTTTGGGGGGCTGCATAACGGCCCCAGATAACTACTGGCCACCCCCAAAGGTGAGCCAGTTCTGACACAGACATGTATCACTACTGTTTCTGTCTGTCAATAAAGCCAGCTTTCTGACTACACTGGAAGTCTTCTTTACTTGAGGATAGTCCCAGAGCTGACTAGAAGGTGCCAAACTCTAAATCAGACCCTTGGTCCTTCAAAGTCAGTACTGTCTACTCAGATGGTCTGTGACTCTCCAGGGTCTCAGGCTGAGTTCTTTCACATCACTTGCTACCTGATCCTTTTAACTAGAATGCCAGGAATCGAATCCAGTACCTTCTGTGAGCCATGGCCTCACATACGAAGCTGCCTTCTTTTGAATCAGACCCTTGGTCCATCAGAGTCCGTATTGCCTTCTCAGCAGCTCTCCAGAGTCTCAGACTGAGGTCTTTCACACCACCTGCCACCTTTAACTGAAGATGCCAGGGATTGAACCTGGGACCTTCTGTATCAGAGGTGGCAAAACTTGCTTGACGTAAGAGCCACACAGGATAAACATTAGATGTTTGAGAGTCACAAGGAAGGAAGGAAGGAAGGAAGGAAGGAAGGAAGGAAGGAAGGAAGGAAGGAAGGAAGGAAGGAAGGAAGGAAGGAAGGAAGGAAGGAAGGAAGGAAGGAAGGAAGGAAGGAAGGAAGATGGATGGATGGATGGATGGATGGATGGATGGATGGATGGATGGATGAATGGGTGGGTGGACGGATGGATGTGGGAGGGGAGATGGATAGAGAGCTACTTTAACTTTAAAGCATTCTACAAGCCAGCCAATGGGGCAGTGGGATCTTCAAGTACCACACAATATGTGTGAAAGAGCCACATGTGGCTCCTGATCCAGTTTGGCCACCCCAGTTCTATATGCTAAGGAGATGCTCTGCTACTAAGCCGAAGCCCTTTTGCACATCCCAGGGAACCTCGGATATCAGTCAGACCTTCAGGGTGAGGGGATGCCGTCCCTCGTGCCTCCCAGAAGCTGACCGCAAGCTGAATCTCATCACGATCATCAACCAACTCGTTCAGTGGCTTTTAGTTGATCTGTGCTGGATGTGTAATCAGTCGGCTTATGAGATGCTCCATCCACTCATAACTTGCTCAACACACAACAATAAAGCAACAGGGGAAAGGAGTTTGGACCAGGACAAATTTGCTGATCTGAGCACCTGAACTTCAGACTAGTAACCTGCGGCAGATGACAGTCAGTGTTGGCTGTGACATAACCCTTACAAAACACTCGCTCTGTATTTTGTGCCATTGCTGGCACAAAACACGTAACACAGATTGGTCCCATTATTTGTTTGGCTCAAGCTGGGGACATCTGGTTACTCCTACCATTAAATGTTTGTGGGTCTCTGCTCTTGTGACTGGCATGGACACCATCACCTCTTTCCGGATATGAACCCATTTTTTCCCCAAAAGGAATCAACCGGCTTGCACAGAAGGATCTTTCTAGAAACACAAGCCGCCCTGCATGCTTTTCTTTTGGTATCCATCCGAGGGCTGAGTCTCTTGCTCAGGCCGATGAGTTCCAGAAGGCTGAAGGCCGACAGTTCATTCGCTGCGGGCACTGATGGAAGACACGTGGGGATTATAGAAACGTAGATCTGGTGACTTTCTGAAGCATGCAAAAGCCAGCCGGAGCAATAAATACTCATTTTCATAGAGACCTCTTGGCAAGATAGGTGCAAAAGGGCCATATTGTTGCGTGGAGGAGGTGATAGACTTTGTGTTGCCTTATGTCACACCTGAGACTTTGTCCCATACTATCCTTGCCATGGATCCCTCACTGCTGAAGGACTTGCTAGTCCCTCGAACTGCAGCGCATCAAACACTTGCGACGTTTATCCCACTTCTGTCAACACTGACAATCTGCCGTTTTGGGAGGCTGTTACCTTCCCTGTTCCTTGTCTCGCTTTCGGTCTACTGTCACGGCTCTCTTTCCCTCTGTTCACTCGCTGTTCTCCTCATAGAAGTTTACCGCAATCAGGAACAGTTAAAGATGACTCCAAGAAAAGGGTGCTTTGTGGAATTTTAAAATTAGTTGCTTCGGATAGTTAATGAGCCACCTTTTATCCAGGGAAAGCCAGTTTGGGGCAGGCAGTGGGGGGGGCGGGATCCAGGGATTTTTTTGGTAGCAGGAACTCCTTTGCATATTAGGCCACACACCCCTGATGTAGCCAATCCTCCTGGAGCTTACAATAGGCCCTGCAATAACAGCCCTGTAAGCTCTTGGAGGATTGGCTGCATCAGGGGGGCATGGCCTAATATGCAAAGGAGCTCATGCTAGAATTCCACCCCTGGGCCACACACCCCTGATGTAGCCGGTCCTCCTGGAGCTTACAGTAGGCTCTGCAATAACAGCCCTGTAAGCTCTTGGAAGATTGGCTACATCAGGGGTGTGTGGCCTAATATGCAAAGGAGCTCTTGCTAGAATTCCACCCCTGGGCCACACACCCCTGATGTAGCCAATCCCCCGGAGTTTACAGTAGGCCCTGTACTAACAGCCCTGTAAACTCCTGGAGGATTGGCTGCATCAGGGGTGTATGGCCTAATATGCAAAGGAGCTCATGCTAGAATTCCACCCCTGGGCCACACACCCCTGATGTAGCCAATCCCCCTGGAGCTTACAGTAGGCTCTGTACTAAGAGCCCTGTAAGCTCTTGGAGGATTGGCTGCATCAGGGGTGTATGGCCTAATATGCAAAGGAGCTCATGCTAGAATTCCACCCCTGGGCCACACACCCCTGATGCAGCCAATTCCCCTGGAGCTTACAGTAGGCCCTGTACTAAGAGCCTTGTAAGCTCTTGGAGGATTGGCTGCATCAGGGGGGCGTGGCCTAATATGCAAAGGAGCTCATGCTAGAATTCCACCCCTGGGCCACACACCCCTGATGTAGCCGGTCCTCCTGGAGCTTACAGTAGGCCCTGCAATAACAGCCCTGTAAGCTCTTGGAAGATTGGCTACATCAGGGGTGTGTGGCCTAATATGCAAAGGAGTTCCTGCTACAAAAAAAGCCCTGGGGAGCTTAATCAAAGGGAGGGGGAGCACACCAAGGCTCTTTCAGGGTCTGAACAGATGTTCTTCTCGATAACACGGTAAATCAGGATTGGCAAGGGGGAGCTGGGAGGTGCTTGGAGTTGAAACCATCTTGTTGGTTTTTTTGTGGCAAGTAGACTGCGTTCCGAGCCTAGCGCCCAGCGCCGCCTTCCCCCGTCTTTGTAGCTCCTGTTGTCCCTCCCCCAGCAAATTAAATGAATGGTGGTCAGAGAGCAGTGGTGGGGTTTGTTGGACGAAGCCCAGTCTTTCCCCCAAAAGATTTCGAATGGAAAGAGTTGTAAATCATCGGTTCTATTTTCTCTGTATTACCCATTTCAGGCCCTCTATTATAGTCCAAAGCATTCCCCTCTCCCAGGCAGCAATTCAGATGTCATTTTAGTTGTCAGGTGCACTTTAATAATGTTCAGGTAATAATACAGTAAAAGCCATTCCGTACGCCGCCTTCTTGCATGGCCTAAAATGAAGCTGGAGTGGGGGGGGGGGGGGTGGGGAGAGAATTGGGAGGAGGGGATAAGGCAAAGACAAATCACTGTGCCAATTGGTAAAGTTCTTTTTTGGGGGGGAGGGAGCGTGTGTGTGGGAAGCTCCTTGGCTTCAAACCCTGTGGGGTGGGTGGGTAGGTGGGTCACCCCCTTTCTGAAATGTCAGCTGCAGTCCTGTGCAACATAACGCCTCAATTATGGAGAGAAGAAGGTAGAAATCAAAGCGACGAGGGAAAAGAAAAGGAGGGGAAAAAAAAAACCCAGCTAGGATCTTTACATCCAGCAGCCGTGGTGACAATTAAAGTCTTAGACACGCCAAAGGCAATTGGGCAAGTGTCATTTTTAACCAGTTAGAACATTTTTACTACTTCCTAACATCTGAAGCGCTAAAAAGGAGAGAGCCTCACTCTGTGTCCTCAATAAAGCCATTAAACCGGCTGGGTCTTGGGACGTACTCCTAGGCTGACAAGTGTCTAATAATAGCTGAGCTCTGTGGTTTTTTTTTCAGAGGGACAGGAGTGTGACAGGCCTGGCCGCAGGGGTTGGCTCTTTCTTTTGGTATCCCTTGGCCAGTTGGGTGTTTGTGACTATTTGGGTGTTTTGGGGGAGGTGCAGACGGGTATGAAAGGCTCCGTGTGGGTCTTGGTTTATTCCGAGGAGCTGAAGCCCGTAGCTGGCAGGTGATCAATGGCTTCTGCATTTTTCAGTGCA
Source organism: Heteronotia binoei (assembly GCF_032191835.1). Taxonomy (NCBI): domain Eukaryota; kingdom Metazoa; phylum Chordata; class Lepidosauria; order Squamata; family Gekkonidae; genus Heteronotia; species Heteronotia binoei. The sequence continues at coordinate 5,174,794 of NC_083234.1, forward strand.
GAAGCCCAGGGGAGGTGGAGAGAATCTATTTTTCCTGTTAAGCTAATGCAAAAGAGAGCAGGATTTGTGGAGGTCCAGGTGCTAGCCTTTTCCTAGAAAGGGGTGGGAGATGGAGTGGGGAAGTTGGGTGTTCAAGGCCACAAAGGGGCTTCTTTCCATCTGGCATCTAGAGTGGACAGCTCTGGGTTGGGAAATACCTGGATATTCGGAGGTGGGGTGGAGTCTGGGGTGGGGCCTCAGTTTGGTGTCATGGTTAAGTGTGCGGACTTTTATCTGGGAGAACCAGGATGGATTCCCCACTCCTCCACTTGCAGCTGCTGGAATGGCCTTGGGTCAGCCAACTCTCGCAGGAGTTGTCCTTGAAAAGGCAGCTTCTGGGAGAGCTCTCTCAGCCCCACCCACTTCACTGTTGTGCGGGAAGAAGATAAAGGAGATTGTAAGCCACTCTGAGACTCTGATTCAGAGAGAAGGGTGGGGTATAAATCTGCGGTTGTTTTCTTCTCAGTGGGGTAGAATTCCAAAGATCCCATCTTCCAAAGCAGCCATTTTCTCCAGTGAGCTGATCTCTGTCATGTGGGAACTAGTGGTAATTCTGGAAGATCTTCAACCACTACCTGGAGAGTGGCACTTTTATATACCCCAGCTTTCTCCCCAATGGGAACATAAAGTAGTTTACATAGTTCTCCTTTCCTCCATATTATCCTGATAACAGCCTTGGGAGGTAAGTTAGGATGAGAGTGTAAGAACCGGCCCACATTGGCCCAGCAGGCTTCCAGGGTGGTAGTTCAAGCGATACGCCCTGAGGTTGCCCCGTACTTGGGGAACGTGCATATGAAGACCTCCAAAGGCCAAACGTGTCTTTTGGATATGTCAAGCAGGGCCAGTGAGACATCTGCGTGTGTTCCCTTCTAGCTGGGCCCTGTTCTAGTCAAAAGCAGGCCACTGTGAGGGTCAATTTTTGTTTGACCCACAGGGTGAGGTGGGTCCTTCTGCCATCCTGCCTCATCTCCTTGGTGTAGTCGTGGTTGAGTGTACGGACTCTTATCGGGGAGAACTGGGTTTGATTCCCCACTCCTCCACTTGCAGCTGCTGGAATGGCCTTGGATCAGCCATAGCTCTGGCAGAGGTTGTCCTTGTGAGAGCCAGTTTGGTGTAGTGGTTAAGTGTGCGGACTCTTATCTGGAAGAACCGGGTTTGATTCCCCACTCCTCCACTTGCAGCTGCTGGAATGGTTTTGGTTTAGCCATAGCTCTCGCAGAGCTGTCCTTGAAAGGGCAGCTTCTGGGAGAGCTTCTCTCAGCCCCACCCACCTCACAGGGTGTCTGTTGTGAGGAAGGAAGATAAAGGAGATTGTGACCACTCTGAGATTCAAAATATAGGGCGGGATATAAATCCAACTTCTTTCTTCTTCTTCTTCTTCTTCTTCTTCTTCTTCTTCTTCTTCTTCTTCTTCTTCTTCTTCTTCTTCTTCTTCTTCTTCTTCTTCTTCTTCTTCTTCTTCTTCTTCTTCTTCTTCTGTCAGAAGAAGATGGGTTTGGATGTAAAGAGTTTTTGACACCAGGTGAAGGGGAGGAACTTCTGCTGACTCCATGCTTCATTTAATTTAAAAAAAAATCAGCCTCAATCTTCATTTTTTTGCAAGTCCAATGAAGTACCTGGGATGGAACCCTTTGGCATCTTGCTTGGCCTTTCTGGTTTGGGCTGGTCAGTTGGGGCCAAGGACCGTTGGTGCTGGTTCAGTCTTTCTTTCAGGACCTTTGAGAGAGTTAGCATCCAGATGTTCTGCTGGCCTTCTTGCTTTCTGTGTCGAAACCTCAGCTCCTCGGACTTTGGATTGCCGGCATCAAGATGGGGCCTGGAGATCTCCCAGAATTACAACTGGTCTCCAGACAATAAAGCGCTCTTCCCTTGGAGAAAATGGCCACTTTGGAAGGTAGAAGTATGGCATTAAACCCTGCTGAGGAGTGTGGTTTTCTTTTTTGCAGCAGGAACTGCTTTGCATATTAGGTCACACACCCCTGATGTAACCAATCTTCCAAGAGCTTACAGGGCTCTTAGTAGAAGGCCTACTGTAAGCTCCAGGAGTTTTGGCTACATCAGGTGTGGCCTGATATGCAAAGGAGTACCTGCCACCAAAAAAGCCCTGTGGTTCAGCACTGAGACGGTTGGTCAGTGGGAAAAAAAAGCCTTGATTAAATATGGTCACCCTTCAGGGCTCTTTGTCCAGCCTCCAGCTGTGTGGTCTTTGCAGACCCAGCTTAGATATTGAATGGCTCCCCAGGACCTCCAGTTAAAACGGGCGGGGAACCTTTTTTCTGCCAAGGGCCATATGGATATTTATAACATCATTTGCGGGCCATAAAAAATTATCAACTTAAAAAACAGTGCTCCGCCAAGGGAGAATGATTCAGGCCAGCAAAATTAATGCACGTAATTGTTTTTCTATTTTAAGTCATGTGGGGAGAGCCTAATCTGGCACACACCCGGCCCGCCACCCTAAGCAAATGCATAGGTCCAGGGGATTTTGTAGAAAAAGCCCAGCAAGACTCAGTAGCATATTAGACCACATCCTCTAATATTAGCATATTAGGTCACAACATCTGGGATAATCAAGTGGAAACTGAACGATGACAGTAACTTTTCCAGGCTCTGCAGCAATTCTGGCCAGCCAGCCAAGCCCCAGGGAGGCTGCCGCACAGTACATCTGGGCCCTGTGACTTCCTTTTATCCATTCTAACCCGACTGCTCAGCAATTTCATCGAATGCCCACGAGTTCTTGTATTGTGAGAAAGGGAGAAAAGTACTTCTTTCTCTACTTTCTCCATCCCATGCATAATCTTGTAAACCTCTATCATGTCACCCCGCAGTCAACGTTTCTCCAAGCTAAAGAGCCCCAAGCGTTTCAACCTTTCTTCATAGGGGAAAGTGTTCCATCCCTTTAATCATCCTAGTTGCCCTTTTCTGCACTTTTTCCAATGCTATAATATCCTTGTTGAGGTGCGGTGACCGGAATTTCACGCAGTATTCCAAATGAGACCGCACCATCGATTTATACAGGGGCATGATGATACTGGCTGATTTGTTTTCAGTTCCCTTCCTAATAATTCCCAGCATGGCGTTGGCCTTTTTTATTGCAATCCCACACTGTCTTGACATTTTCAGTGAGTTCTCTACCACGAAGCCAGCCCAGGGCCCCTAAAAGCATGGGGGCCCATAGGCCACTGTCTACTTGGCCTAATTGTTAATCCGGCTCTGGCAGGCAGCGTGTTGCAGGAGTGGAAATTCAGCTTTGAGAGCGCAGTGTCTTGGGGCTTTGGTGAAGGGGTGTCACAAAGCAAAGGGAGGGGGGGGCGCTTGCCCTGCGTTTCAAGGGAGGCCGAGGGATCGAGACTTGGGCAGAGCTCCGGATAGGGGCCGCCTTTCCTGTATTCCAGAGAGCTGAAATGACTCTGCAGAATCCTGAAGCTCTGTTTTCCCCAGCTGTCTGAAGAAAGTATCTTTATTAGGCAGGGGGGCTATAAATTTTGCTTGTGCAAACAGCAGCGGAGGGCCAGGCAGCCAGGGCTGCGGTGCCAGTGATGAGGCATGTTTTCGAACATGCGGCAAACTCTTGGCAGCACACAGGGTCCCGTCCACTCCTCCAGGGTCAGTCATCGGAAGATCTCTTTATACTGTAGGCGAGCTGAGACGGCTGGCTAAAAATACCGCTGTTCGTCCTTTCCTTCCTTCTGCCATCCTGTTCCCCCCCCCCTCCCAAATTCTTGTTTACATTCAAGCTGTTGGCTTCAAGGGGTAGATTCTTTTGATTTTTTCCCCCCTTCTCCAGAACCTAAATAACCGCTCCTTGATGTCTCGCTGTGGAGTGCTTTTTAAAATAAAAAAAATCTATAATAAATATCTCTTCTTGTTTTTCTAAAAACCTTGGCTTATTAAGCACTGATGCTGGCTGACATTTTCCTTGTGACTCACATAGTAAAATTAACCTTGAACTATTTGCATATTCAATCGCTGTGTTCCTTTGCCTTGTCTTTTCAAAAATCCCCCCTCCCCTTTTATGCCTGTGTACATTACAAGATTCCTGGCACAGGTTCACTTTTTGTTTTGCCGATTTGACCGGGGGGGGGGGGGGGGAGAGGAATAATCTGCCGGCCTGAAGCACACATCCACTTGAGCGAAAGAAAGAACACCCAGTCCTAGCCTTTGGAAATTGGCAGGCCGCGCGTTGTTCCCTGTCTGATAAGAGGTACTGTAAATAAAACTGTACTGTGGAGCCTGTCGTAAGATGCCCCCCGTCTGCACTGATTGTTCTGACAGCTTTTGCTTTTTTCGGGTCGGCTGTTTTGGTACACTCTGTACTTCCCTTATGTAACCAAGCATGCATATCTCATTGGAACATTCAAGATGTTTATTTTAAAATCACTACACTTCCCCCCCCCCACTCCCCCACACACCCTTCGTTCTGAAAACCTCCTCGGTCTGTGGTGGCAAAACTCAGCTTGTTGTTATTAATCCCCGATAGCACCCTCACTCCCCCTAAAGTTTGGTGGGCTGTTATGGCTTATGGCATTTGGAAGATGATCTAGGGGCCTTCTGACCAGTTCTGCAAAGCAGAATTCTTCACCTGTCTACTGATGGACCTAATGAAACCTCCTCAAACTTCATTGCAGGATGGCAGGGTATAAATTGCAAATTAAATTAAAGTGGTTCTACTAGGAGAAAGGCACAGTAGTTTCGTGGATGGAAGCTCTGGGAGACTCAGGTTCAAATCACATGTTAAAAATGAAGCTGCCTTCTGCTCTGTCAGACCAGCACTGTATCCTCATCAAGACCAGCTTGGTGTCCTCATCAAGACCAGCACTGTATCCTCATCAAAACCAGCACTGCATCCTCATCATGAACAGTGCTGTATCCTCATCAAGACCAGCACTGCATCCTCATCAAGAACAGTGCTGTATCCTCCTCAAGACCAGTGCTATATCCTCATCAAGACCAGTGCTGTATCCTCATGAAGACCAGCGCTGTATCCTCATCAAGACCAGTGCTGCATCCTCATCAAGACCAGCACTGCATCCTCATCAAGACCAGTGCTATATCCTCATGAAGACCAGCGCTGTATCCTCATCAAGACCAGCTCTGTATCCTCATCAAGACCAGTGCTATATCCTCATCAAGACCAGTGCTGTATCCTCATCAAGACCAGAACTGCATCCTCATCAAGACCAGTGCTGCATCCTCATCAAGACCAGCGCTGTATCCTCATCAAGACCAGAGCTGTATCCTCATCAAGACCAGTGCTGTATCCTCATCAAGAACAGCACTGCATCCTCATCAAGACCAGCACTGTATCCTCATCAAGACCAGCACTGCATCCTCATCAAGACCAGCACTGTATCCTCATCAAGACCAGCACTGCATCCTCATCAAGACCAGCACTGTATCCTCATCAAGACCAGCACTGTATCCTCATCAAGACCAGCACTGCATCCTCATCAAGACCACAGCTGTATCCTCATCAAGACCAGCACTGCATCCTCATCAAGACCAGCGCTGTATCCTCATCAAGACCAGTGCTGCATCCTCATCAAGACCAGCGCTGCATCTTTATTAAGACCAGAGCTGTATCCTCATCAAGACCAGCACTGCATCCTCATCAAGACCAGTGCTATATCCTCATGAATACCAGCGCTGTATCCTCATCAAGACCAGCTCTGTATCCTCATCAAGACCAGTGCTATATCCTCATCAAGACCAGTGCTGTATCCTCATCAAGACCAGAACTGCATCCTCATCAAGACCAGTGCTGCATCCTCATCAAGACCAGCACTGTATCCTCATCAAGACCAGAGCTGTATCCTCATCAAGACCAGTGCTGTATCCTCATCAAGAACAGCACTGCATCCTCATCAAGACCAGCACTGCATCCTCATCAAGACCAGCACTGCATCCTCATCAAGACCAGCACTGTATCCTCATCAAGACCAGCACTGTATCCTCATCAAGACCAGCACTGCATCCTCATCAAGACCACAGCTGTATCCTCATCAAGACCAGCACTGTATCCTCATCAAGACCAGTGCTGTATCCTCATCAAGACCAGTGCTATATCCTCATCAAGACCAGCGCTGCATCTTTATTAAGACCAGAGCTGTATCCTCATCAAGACCAGCGCTGTATCCTCATCAAGACCAGCGCTGTATCCTCATCAAGACCAGTGCTGCATCCTCATCAAGACCAGTGCTGCATCCTCATCAAGACCAGTGCTCTATCCTCATCAAGACCAGCACTGCATCTTTATTAAGACCAGAGCTGTATCCTCATCAAGACAGAGCAGTATCCTCATCAAGAACAGCACTGTATCCTCATCAAGACCGGTGCTGTATCCTCATCAAGAACAGTACTGTATCCCCATCAAGACCAGCACTGCATCCTCATCAAGACAAGCACTGTATCCTCATCAAGACCAGTGCTGTATCCTCATCAAGACCAGCACTGCATCCTTATCAAGACCAGAGCTGTATCCTCATCAAGACCAGAGCTGTATCCTCATCAAGACCAGCGCTGTATCCTCATCAAGACCAGTGCTGCATCCTCATCAAGACCAGTGCTATATCCTCATCAAGACCAGCACTGCATCTTTATTAAGACCAGAGCTGTATCCTCATCAAGACAGAGCAGTATCCTCATCAAGACCAGTGCTGTATCCTCATCAAGACCAGCACTGCATCCTTATCAAGACCAGAGCTGTATCCTCATCAAGACCAGTGCTATATCCTCATCAAGACCAGTGCTGTATCCTCATGAAGACCAGCGCTGTATCCTCATCAAGACCAGTGCTGCATCCTCATCAAGACCAGCACTGCATCCTCATCAAGACCAGTGCTATATCCTCATGAAGACCAGCGCTGTATCCTCATCAAGACCAGCTCTGTATCCTCATCAAGACCAGTGCTATATCCTCATCAAGACCAGTGCTGTATCCTCATCAAGACCAGAACTGCATCCTCATCAAGACCAGTGCTGCATCCTCATCAAGACCAGCACTGTATCCTCATCAAGACCAGAGCTGTATCCTCATCAAGACCAGTGCTGTATCCTCATCAAGAACAGCACTGCATCCTCATCAAGACCAGCACTGCATCCTCATCAAGACCAGCACTGCATCCTCATCAAGACCAGCACTGTATCCTCATCAAGACCAGCACTGCATCCTCATCAAGACCAGCACTGTATCCTCTTCAAGACCAGCACTGTATCCTCATCAAGACCAGCACTGCATCCTCATCAACACAGCTGTATCCTCATCAAGACCAGCACTGCATCCTCATCAAGACCAGCACTGCATCCTCATCAAGACCAGCACTGCATCCTCATCAAGACCAGCACTGTATCCTCATCAAGACCAGCACTGTATCCTCATCAAGACCAGCACTGCATCCTCATCAAGACCACAGCTGTATCCTCATCAAGACCAGCACTGTATCCTCATCAAGACCAGTGCTGTATCCTCATCAAGACCAGTGCTATATCCTCATCAAGACCAGCGCTGCATCTTTATTAAGACCAGAGCTGTATCCTCATCAAGACCAGCGCTGTATCCTCATCAAGACCAGCGCTGTATCCTCATCAAGACCAGTGCTGCATCCTCATCAAGACCAGTGCTGCATCCTCATCAAGACCAGTGCTATATCCTCATCAAGACCAGCACTGCATCTTTATTAAGACCAGAGCTGTATCCTCATCAAGACAGAGCAGTATCCTCATCAAGAACAGCACTGTATCCTCATCAAGACCGGTGCTGTATCCTCATCAAGAACAGTACTGTATCCCCATCAAGACCAGCACTGCATCCTCATCAAGACAAGCACTGTATCCTCATCAAGACCAGTGCTGTATCCTCATCAAGACCAGCACTGCATCCTTATCAAGACCAGAGCTGTATCCTCATCAAGACCAGAGCTGTATCCTCATCAAGACCAGCGCTGTATCCTCATCAAGACCAGTGCTGCATCCTCATCAAGACCAGTGCTATATCCTCATCAAGACCAGCACTGCATCTTTATTAAGACCAGAGCTGTATCCTCATCAAGACAGAGCAGTATCCTCATCAAGACCAGAGCTGTATCCTCATCAAGACCAGTGCTGTATCCTCATCAAGAACAGCACTGTATCCTCATCAAGACCAGCACTGCATCCTCATCAAGACCAGTGCTGTATCCTCATCAAGACCAGTGCTATATCCTCATCAAGACCAGCACTGCATCTTTATTAAGACCAGAGCTGTATCCTCATCAAGACCAGAGCTGTATCATCATCAAGAACAGCGCTGTATCCTCATCAAGACCGGTCCTGTATCCTCATCAAGAACAGTACTGTATCCTCATCAATACCAGCACTGCATCCTCATCAAGACAAGCACTGTATCCTCATCAAGACCAGTGCTTTATCCTCATCAAAACCAGCACTGCATCCTTATCAAGACCAGAGCTGTATCCTCATCAAGACCAGAGCTGTATCCTCATCAAGACCAGGGCTGTATCCTCAGCAAGAACATCACTGTATCCTCATGAAGACCAGCACTGCATCCTCATCAAGACCAGCACTGCATCCTCATCAAGACCACAGCTGTATCCTCATCAAGAACAGCACTGTATCCTCATCAAGACCAGCACTGCATACTCATCAAGACCACAGCTGTATCCTCATCAAGGCCAGTGCTGTATCCTCATCAAGACCAGCACTGCATACTCATCAAGACCACAGCTGTATCCTCATCAAGACCAGTGCTGTATCCTCATCAAGACCAGCACTGTATCCTCATCAAGACCAGCACTGTATCCTCATCAAGACCAGCACTGTATCCTGTACTCAGACTGGCAGCAGCTCTCCAGCGTCTTTGCCCCAGCACATGCTTCCTGATCCTTTTAGCCTATAAGAAGAGCCCTGTAAGCTCTTGGAGGATTGGCAGCATCAAGGGTGTGTGGCCTAATATGCAAAGGAGTTCCTGCTACAAAAAAAAGCCCTGCACACAGCTATGAAGGCCATTGGGTGTCTCTGGGGAAGGCGTTCTCTCTGTCATGCATTGTTAGGAAGATATAGTGGGGAAGGAAAAACTGCCCTGAATTCCTTGACGGATGGTTGAGATAGGGACACAAGACAGCTAAACAAAAAGTGAACCGTGACCGGCGTAGAACAAACTTTAAGTCCAGTGACACCTTTAAGACCAACAACCTTAATTTTGGGTATAAACTTTCGCATGCATGCACTGAAGAAGTGTATCTAAAGAAATGTACACGCACATGAAAACTTTATACCTAGAATCAAACTTTGTTGGTCTTAAAGGCCAAGATGAGCACACTTCAGGCTGACACGGCTACAGCCTGCATCTGTCATTACCGCCATGATGTCCTGCTTCTGATTTTCAAATGCAGCTCTCTGTATTTGTAAATATGTCCACGTGAGCAGAAGGCCAGGCTGCTGCTGGGGCTGGCAGATTCACAGGGACCTGGTCACACAGGTGACTGAAAACCTGGGTGTAGCTGCCTGAGGTCAGCGCCGATAAACTTGATGGTGAGTCATGAGAAGTGGGAATGTTTCCCAGCACACTGCATCTCTTCTGAGTATGGCGGAGGGAGGTGTGCCCCACGATCTATCCGAGGATCCTTCACAACTGACTTATCTATCCTGGAACTGAGAACTGGGGCTCGGGTGGTCCAAAATGCAAATGTCTGGAAGAATCTTGAGTGCAACAGCCCTGGCAATTTGAGCCATGGGGCTTCTCATAGGTCACTTTTGCCACCAAACCTGTCTTAGATGTCAGGCTTTTCCGTGTCCAAGCTTAGAGTTGCCAAGTCCAATTCAAGACATATCTGGGGACTTTGGGGGTGGAGCCAGGAGACTTTGGGGGTGGAGCCAGGAGACATTGGAGTGGAGCCAGGAGCAAGGTTGTGACAAGCACAATTGAACTCCAAAGGGAGTCTTGGCCATCACATTTCAAGGCACTGAACACCTTTTAAATGCCTTCTCTCCATAGGAAATAATGAAGGATAGGGGCACCTTCTTTGGGGGCACATAGAATTGGACCCCCTGGTCCAATCTTTTTGAAACTTGGAGGGTATTTTGAGGAGAGGCACCAGATGCTACGCTGCAAATATGGGGCCTCTACCTCAGAAAACAGCCCACCCCAGAGCCCCAGATGCTCGCGGATCCATTCTCCATTATTTCCTATGGGAATATGTCTCCATAGGGAATAATAAAGTTCCAGCAGATATTTCCCACCCCTCCCCTCGCTTTCTAATGACCCTGAAGCGGGGGGAGGGCCTCCAAACCGGGGGATCCCCTGCCCCCACCTGGTATTGGCAACCTTATCCAAGGTTGGGTTGCCAACCTCCAGGTAGGGCCTAGTGATTCCATGTGTTTACAACTGACCTCTGGACTAGAGAGTTCAGTTCTCCTGAAGAAAATGGCCGCTTTGGAGGGGCGACTCTGTGGCATCGTACCATGCTGAGGTCTCTCTCCAAACCCCGCCCTGCCCGGGCCCTACTCCCCAAAAAAACTCCAGGTATTTCCCAAACCAGAGCTGGCAAGCCTAGCCCAAGGCTGTTAAGGCCCTTTCTGACATCAGAGTAGCTCAGCCCGTGTCAGACAAGAGGTCCTCCGACTATACATTTTGGGAGCACCTTGCAGACAAAGGTGCCCAAGGCAGAGGCGGCTCTTCCAAGGCAAGCTCCAATCCCAGTGCCTCATCTCCGGGAAATGAAGCTCAGCTTTGCCACTGAGGGCCCTCATTGTCCCCAGTGGCCGGTGCTTAGTAAACAGAAGCCATTTTCCTATGGGAGCTCAGGGCCACGGCTTCATCCGAACCGCCAGCTCCCCACAATGAGGAGGAGAAGACGGCGGTGGCGACGGCGGCGGATTGGGTCTAAAAATATTGGTTGCCAGGAGACAAAGGGGGCCCACCCACAAACTCTAGGGCTATCATTTAATTTTTATAAGAAATAATAAAATTTTCAAAAAAAAATGCATAAGTGGAAAAAAGGTACAATTAAAACTTTTATGAAATAACTGTATATATATATTTAGTAATTAGTATACATATATTGTACATTTTACTAGCAGCCTGCAGTAGATACTAAATGTAAATACAGATTGCATTGTCACCAGGGGAGCTGATCTCGGCCAGCTGGAGATCAGTTGTAAAAGCAGGAGATCTCCAGGCCCCACCTGGAGGCTGGCAACCCTAATATACAACATCAATTTCAGTTGCATTGCAGTAATAACTATTGAAACGTCTTGTTATATTTTCAAGCTGCTAAAAGGACATTAGCATTTTTAGCATATTGTCTAATGTTTAAGGGGGCCCTGCTTCATCAGGGGCCCACTTGCCATCGGGGAAACTGACACGCGGGCCCGTCTGCCGCTGGATGATGTTGATACTGGATTTATGTCCCGCACTCAGAGTGGCTCACATTCTCTTTTATCTTCCTCCCCCACAAGAGATACCCTGTGAGATAGACGGGGCTGAGAGAGCCCTGACAGAGACTGTCCTTTCAAGGACAACTCCTACGAAAGCTATGGCTGACCCAAGGCCATCCCAACAGCTGCGAGTGGAGGAGTGGGGAATCAAACCCGGTTCTCCCAGATAAGAGCCCGTGCGCTGAACCACTGCACCAAACTGGCTCTTGCATCACTACAAAATGACATTTCAGAAGGTTCTGCAGTAGAGCAGCTCAATTTGAGTCCTATAGCATCTGAGAGACCAATCAGATTTTGGGGGTATTAGCCTTTGAGAGTCAAAAGCTCTCTGATGAGCCTCAGAAGCTGTATGCTTTGCTAAATCTGAGCCCAGGAACCTGCCCCAGAGCATTCTGGGTTATGGAGAAAGTGCCACTTTTTTTCTCTTCACTGAGGGCCAAACCAGGAGAGTTCCCAGCAGCCGTGATTTGAATAGGGGGCCACAGAGAGTAGAGTTGCAGTATCCTCCCTCCCCCTGAAAATTAAGCTTTAAAAAACAGCTTAGGAGCTCTGAGCACAGAATTCTGTCAGGCCTGTTCCTTCAGAGGGACCTCAGAAACCAGTGGGTTGGTGGCTTGGAAGATCTTTGCCCTTCTCCGAGCTCTCTAGCCTCTTCCCCCCCCCCCAACCCCAGCCAGGCCTTTTAGGTCCCAACGACACTGTTCTAGCCTTTTAGGTCAGCGATTCTGGAACAAAACATTCCCTGAACAGCCTCTGGCATGACGGACTGTAATAGTTCTCAGATAGAACTGACCTTTCTAATTATGTCGGTCATAAAGCTGTGTTTATTATTTAAGCAGGAGGGGAGGAGGAAAGAGATTGGGGGGGGGGGAGTCATTTGGCATCTTTGCCTCTGCGTTCTCTCTCTCTCTCTCTCACACACACACACACACACACTTTCTCCTCTTGAACTGTGCACTTCAGTTTTGGATGGGCTTCAAATTGGCCTGTCTTTGTTACACTCAACCCCTGCCTTTTTGCAAAACTGGCACCAACAAAATTAAAAGCTCAAAGCGTTGATCAAATAAAATACAGTAAAATGCACACCACCGAAGACAGGCCAGGGTGTGTGGACTGTCCTCTCTAATATATTAGGGGTCATGTGACGGCATTGCCCTGCCTTTTCTCTCATCCCTCCGCTTCTGCTTTCTTTCTTTCTTTCTTTCTGTCTTTCTTTCTGGGACTGGCTATTTGGTTTAGGCACACTTGAGTTGTTTTGAATGCAAACTTGACGTCGCCCCGAAAGCAGCCGGGAGAACACCGTATGCACAGTAAACAGGCAGACTGTCTTATTGATTAACAGATGAGACCTCTATTATCGATCAAAGCTTGGCGAGAAAATTTATCACTTTTAATTTCACTGCTGCCAAATATTTCTGCCTGTGAGCCAGCCGTTACTGAGACAAATTTAAGGGCAGAGGAATTCTTTTTAATGGGAAAAAAGAGGGGTAGCTCTGTTGGTTTTCATGTTTCCTTTGGCTATGCCACTCGATTTTTCAGGGTGCGGGTAATTAAATAATATTTGGAGGCTACACTTTGGATGAACAACAGAGGATGGGCAAAAGAAATAATTGGCATGTTGAAGGATGGTTTTGTTGTGATGTGGGCTTTTTGTGAGCTGTAGCCACCAGACTCTTTGTTGTGTTGTGGGCTGTACCAGACTGACACGGCTCCCCCTACAGGAAGGGGGACCGGGAGTCTGAACCTTCAACAGTTGATTGATGCCAGATCAATGCTTGTCTCCTGACCTGCGGAGTTTGCTTGTTCTTCTTCAGACAGTGTTTGTGAACCATCTTAGTGGTGTCATCTACAGGAACTGGGCCATGGCGAGCTGAAGGAACAGGCATATCAACATGGTTTACATTCACACACACACATGATGCACAGATTAGCTCACTGAACTTTCTAGACCTTCTGGAGAGGCCCCGTGGAGAGGTTCACCTTCATCACCTGAGGTTCAGCAGGTGGTATCCAAGTCCAAGCCTTCTTTTCCAGGGATGCCTTACTAGAAAACATGAAACTGCCTTATACTGAATCAAATTTTTGATCCATTAGGATGAGTATTGTCTCCTCAGGCTGAAAATGGCTCTCCAGGGTCTCAGGCAGAAGTCTTTCACATCCACCTACTGCCTCATCCTTTTACCTGGAGATGCCAAGGATTGAACCTGAGACCTTCTCCATGCCACGCAGATGTTCTGCCACTGAGCCATAGCCCTCTCCCTTCTGTGTTCTAGACCTAGGCAACTTCCAGATGCCTTCTGATTTTTCTTCTTCTGGAAAGCTGGAGCCTTCCAAGAAGGTTTTTTTCCCCCTTCTGGATGAGAGAGAAATTGGGCAATCTTGCGTGTGGACTGATTCTGCTGTGCATTTTTTTAAAATGAGTTTTAATCCTTTCTGTTCTTTGGAAGGTGGTTTGAGGGGTTTTACCAAGAACCCCAATATATTTACAGTAGGGTCTCAAGGTCCCCCACTTGACCCACTTTCCCAGGACTTTTGTGTGTCTGCTGTTCTCCAAGATTCCTGGTGAAACTGTGCGGGCCAAATTATACTTTTAAAAAATGTTTCCGCCTGGTGTTCTGCCAGCCAGCACAAGCAGCTCCGTGCAAAGGGAGGGTGATGAGCTGAAAGCTACAGGCCAGGCAGAATGCCTCCCAGGTGCAAAGCAAGGTGTCCGTTGGCAAGAAAGTGAAGTCTTTCCTCCCAGGAGTTCTTAAAGAGACATGCTGAGTAGGGTTGCCAACTCTAGGATGGAAAATTCATAGAATCATAGAGTTGGAAGGGACCTCCAGGGTCATCTAGTTCAACCCCCTGCACAATGCAGGAAACTCACAAATCCCTCCCCCTAAATTCACAGTATCCTCATTCTGTCATATGGCCATCTAGCTTCTGTTCAAGAACCTCCAAGGAAGGAGAGCCCACCACCTCCCGAGGAAGCCTGTTCCACTGAGGAACCGCTCTAACGGTCAGGAAGTTCTTCCTAATGTTGAGCCGGAAACTCTTTTGATTTAATTTCAACCCATTGGTTCTGGTCCTACCTTCTGCTGGAGATTTGAAGATGGAGCCTGGGAAGAAGAAGAAGAATTGCAGATTTATACCCTGCCCTTCTCTCTGAATCAGAGACTCAGAGTGGCTCACAATCTCCTTTATCTTTTCCCCCCACAGTAGTCACCCTGTGAGGTGGGTGGGGCTGAGAGAGCTCTCCCAGAAGCTACCCTTTCAAGGACAGCTCTGAGATAGCTATGGCTGACCCAAGGCCATTCCAGCAGCTGCAAGTGGAAGAGTGGGGAATCAAACCTGGTTCTCCCAAATAAGAGTCTCCGCACTTAACCACTACACCAAACTGGTGGGGTTTAGGGAGAGAAGGAACCTCAGCTGGGCATGACTCCATGGAGTCCACCATTCCAAAGCGGCCATTTTTCTCCAAGAAGAAGAAAAAGAAGATATTGGATTTATATCCCGCCCTCCACTCTGAAGAGTCTCAGAGCGGCTCACAATCTCCTTTTCTTTCCCCCCTGCCCACAACAGACACCCTGTGAGGTGGGTGGGGCTGAGAGGGCTCTCACAGCAGCTGCTCTTTCAAGGACAACCTCTGCCAGAGTTATGGCTGACCCAAGGCCATGCTAGCAGCTGCAAGTGGAGGAATGGGGAATCAAACCCGGTTGTCCCAGATAAGAGTCCGTGCGCTTAACCACTACACCAAACTGGCTCTCCGCACCAAACTGGCTCTCCAGAGAACCAGTACTCGTAGTCTGCAATGTTGAGAGATCCTTAGGCCCTACCTGGAAGTAACACAAAAAACAGGAAACCACACGATGTATAAGTTGAGCAAAACACACAATGACACCATCTAATAATTACTACATTAGACACACTAATATGACTTAATTATTAATTGTATTCATCCAAGGATACTCTCACATCAATGCACACATAATGGAGTATCCGTAACTGCCACAATACCGCAGCTCCAATTTTCCAGTTGATGTTAAAAGTCTCTAATCCAATTGGGGGGGGGGGGGGGTTGTAGCAGGAACTCCTTTGCCTATTAGGCCACACACCCCTGGTGTAGCCAATCCTCCAAGAGCTCACAGTGTTCTTTGTACAGGGCCTACTGTAAGCTCCAGGAGGACTGGCTACATCAGGGGGGTGTGGCCTACAATGTAAAGGAGTTCCGTTTTTTTTTTTTAAAGCCCTGAATGCAATTAATGATTAAGCTATATAAGTGCGTCTAATGTAGTAATTATTACATGGTGTCATTGTGTGTTTTGCCCTACCTGGAAGTTGGCAACCTTATTTTCCAGGTTGAATGCAGCAACTCAAAAAAAAAAAAAAGGAAACTTTAAATGTTAACGAGGGATGTTTATTAGTTCCCTTTCCTTTCTTTGTTTGCTCCTCCTTTCTCTTCCTTCCCTCTAAATCCATGTTGGAGGTCGCCCGTTGGCAGCCCAATCCAAGCTAGACTTCCTTGGAACAGACGACTGCAACCTCCCAAATCTAACAATTGTGTTCACAGCTTTGGCCTAACGGCATATGCTTCAAAGGCTGTGTCTACGTTGTGGGCTCTATTTTTATCTGCTTAGTTACTTATCAGCTTTTAGGCATCCTGTCCTCACTCTCTCTTCTCCCCCCCCCCCCCTCCAATTATAGTGAGAGCCTGCGACCCAACAGACGCAGCCGCCCGTGTTGGTAACCATTTTCTAAGAAAGACCACAAATACCACACCTTACAGCTAGTTGTGGAAATATCTGTCGCTCTCGAGCTGCTCTGTCGTTGCTGCCACTTTCCTTATCTGATCAGCCGTAAACTTTCTTCCTCTGATGCGCAGACGGGATGTATGACAATTAGGGAATGTGGTATGAAAGGGGGGCGGGGAGGCAATTAAAACAAGATTAGTTACCACTCTGATAAGGCACTGACGGTTGGAATGATCATTCCACAAACACCCAGTTTCTCATTGATGCGCAACATTTTAAAGATAGAAAGTTGGTAGAGTCATTCATTTGTTTCCTTGGCACGTTATATGAGATCAGAGGGGAGGCCGCTCCATGCCATCCTCCCAGTACTGGGCAGACAGATGTTTGCCCGGTCAGTTGGTTTGAGGACAGACTTTGGAGCTGTTGGAGCTCAAACCAACTGTGAGCCGGGACAGGCTGCCTCCCAGTACTGGGGGGGGAGGGGGCACAGTGGGAGGATTTCTAGTGTCCTGGTCCCACTGATGGACCTTCTGATGGCACCTGTGTTTTTTGGCCACTGTGTGACACAGAGTGTTGGACTGGATGGGCCATTGGCCTGATCCAACGTGACTTCTCTTATGTTCTTATGTCTGTGGCAGTGATGCTCTGTACTCTTGGTGCTAGGGGCGGGCACAGTGGGAGGGCTTCTAGTGTCCTGGCCCCACTGATGGACCTCCTGATGGCACCTGTGTTTTGTGACACAGAGTGTTGGACTGGATGGGCAATTGATCTGATCCAGCATGGCTTCCCTTATGTTCTTATGTCTGGGGCAGTGATGCTCTGTACTCTTGGTGCTTAGTGGGGGCACAGTTGGAGGACCGCTAGTGTCCTGGTCCCACTGATGGACCTCCTGGTGGCACCTGGGGTTTTTTAGACACTGTGTGACACAGAGTGTTGGACTGGATGGGCCATTGGCCTGATCCAACATGGCTTCTCTTATGTTCTTATGCCTGGGGCAGTGATGCTCTGTATTCTTTGTGCTTGAGAGGGGCAACGGTGGGAGGACTTCCAGTGCCCTGTCCCCACTGATGGACCTCCTGATGGCACCTGGGTTTTTGGCCACTGTGTGACACAGAGTGTTGGACTGGATGGACCATTGGCCTCTCTTAGGTTCTTTTGTCTGGAGCAGTGATGCTCTGTCTTCTTGGTGCTTGGGGGGGCACAGTGGGAGGGCTTCTAGGATCCTGGTTCCACTGATGGACCTCCTGATGGTGTCTGTTTTGGGGGGGCAACTGTGTGACACAAAGTGTTAGACTGCATGGGCCACTGGCCTGATCCAACATGGCTTCTCTTAGGTTCTTATGTTCTTATCAAGAGGACCACAGTGGAGTTTGCTACCTCTGCAGCTCTCTGTAGGACTGCTGGTCTCCAGTGGCATTGGCAAGTGTTCTGGTCCAGCGTCGCAGCAGTGTGCATGAACTCGGAAGTCCCTGGTTCAAATCCTGCTTCTGCCATGATTCAACGGGCTCACACAAAGAAGGAATCACAGGAATCATGGCAAAGCACAAATTGGAAACCTGTGAATGAATGACTAAGATGCGCAATAATTTCAGTAAACTATTTAGAATGTTTGAATGAAAAAAAAATATCGATATATTTCAATAAATAACAGTAGAAAGAACTAATTTTTAAAGACTACATTTTTAGCAAAATTCTTAAAGTGATGCCAAATAGTTAGTCCCCTGTGCAACCATCAGTCGTTTCCGACTCTGGGGTGACGTCGCATCACAACGTTTTCATGGCAGACTTTTTACGGGTGGTTTGCCATTGCCTTCCCCAGTCATCTACACTCCCCCCCAGCAAGCTGGGGACTCATTTTACCGACCTCGGAAGGATGGAAAGCTGAGTCAACCTCGAGCCGGCTACCTGAACCCAGCTTCCACCGGGATCGAACTCAGGTCGTGAGCAGAGAGTTTGGACTGCAGTACTGCAGCTTTACCACTCTGTGCCACGGGGCTCTCCCGCCCTGCAACGTACATATATTAACTTGTCTTGAAGATACATGCTAAAGAACTTTGGGACCGAGTTTTGCGTTGATCTCCGTTGACTGTGAGGATGGCCAGCTCTGCATTTGAGTCCCTTCTTCGCATAAGGATCAGTTTCATGCCAGATATGTTTAAATCTCAAGGTTTTGGGGGTTTTTTTGCAGATAGCTTTTTATAACACCCTCTCTCTCTCTTTCTCTCTCTTTCTAGCGGGTGCCAAAGCCTTTGTATGTGATCACTGTGGTGCGCAGTTCTCGAAAGAAGACGCTCTGGAGAGTCACAGGCAAACACACACCGGTAAGTTTTGGTTGCTCCCCTCCACCCCTGTCTTCTAAAACCCGGGAGGTTTTTTCGGTAGCAGGTACTCCTTTGCCTATTAGGCCACACACCCCCTGATGCAGCCAATCCTCTGAGAGCTTACAGGGCTCTTCGTACAGGGCCTACTGTAAGCATCAGGAGGATTGGCTACATCAAGGAGGTGTGGCCTAATATGCAAAGGAGCTCCTGCTACAAAAAAAGCCCTGCCTGAAACAACAGCAAATCTGCAGAGCTGCGGTGTCCTCCCGGAATTTCTGGAAAGGCCCTGTCATTAAGGAGTTGGTTCCTCTTTACGGTGACTCTGCACATGCCCTGGTAACAGCCAAACCGCTTGCATCCAAACCACTAGCTAACCGTTGGTCTCCAAGGCTCGGGTGCTCCAGAATGCTTTTGTGGCCTTCGGCGTGGCACTTCAGCTTGGCCAGGAGTGGAGCAGGAAGCTCAAGATAGATGGTGGGAAACAAACTGTGGGGTGGGATGAACCATGACCTAGAGATGTGCTCTCCTACATTGAGCACCAGTTGGCAGCAGTTGCAAAAATTTAGATTCAGGTGGGACAGCCAGGTTGGTCTGAAGCAGCAGGACAAAGTGAAGAGGCGAATCAGGCGCCTTTAAGACCAACGAAGTTCAATTCAAGGTTTAAGCGTTCGTGGACATGCACACTTCTTCAGATACAATGAGATGTACCACTGTTCTTTCTGTTTCCATTTCAATGGATCTGAAAAAGCGTACGTGCTTTGCTCTGCTATGGCTAGACCTCACCTAGAGCATTGCGTCCTGTTCTGGGCACCACAATTTAAGCAGCAAGGTACAACGTGCCTAGAGGAGGGCAATGAAGATGGTGAGGGGTCTGGAGACCAAGTCCTACGAGGAAAGGCAGAAGGATCTGGGCATGTTTGGCCTGGAGAGGAGATGACTGATACCCTGTCAGATCTCTGGGGGCCAATCAGAAGCCTTGCTGTGCAAAAGCCCCACCTCACCCTCTCCACTTTTTAAGAACACTTGATAAGCACCAGGAAAGGTATTGGAGTGGAGATCTCTTCTCATTTTGGTCAGGAGGGAAGGGTCTCGCCAGGTGCCCATCCAGCCCTGCTGAAGGGCAGTGAATAATTTTGACCTCTTCTGTTTTGCTGCATTAAATTGGAGAGTTCAGCTAGGAATGCGTCTCCGCTTCCAAGCATCCATGCATCTCCGTGACATGTGAGATGCAGATGGTATTTGCTGTTGGTGCTCTGGTTGTCTCACTCGCCTTGGCTCCATTTCAGCGCGTGGAAAGTTCTCGTCGGCTCTCAAAACTGGAGTGGGAAGTTAGTGGGCCACGGTCAGGCTAATGACACAGGCACCCAAAGAGTTTCAATCTTTTCTTTTCCCTATTGTGTGGGAAGGGCTGGACCTCTGATCCTCCAGTGGAGAGGAATACCCTTTTGAGAGAGCCAGTTTGGTGTAGTGGTTAAGTGTGCGGACTCTTATCTGGGAGAACCGGGTTTGATTCCCCACTCCTCCACTTGCACCTGCTGGAATGGCCTTGGGTCAGCCGTAGCTTTCACAGGAATTGTCCTTGAAAGGGCAGCTGCTGTGAGAGTCCTCTCAGCCCCACCTACCTCACAGGGTGTCCTGTTGTAGGGGAGGAAGATAAAGGCGATTGTGAGCCATTCTGAGATTCGGAGTGGAGGGCAGGATATAAAACCAATGCCGTCGTCGTCTTCTTTTGATAAACAGCGTGTGCAACACCTGCTTGCTCAACTGCTTGCTCAATTGCTGGTTTCAGTGTCTTCGGTTGTGCTCACCTGACTTGGGATGTGTGAGCAGGAATTTTCCCACCATGCAGAGACATGGGAAAAACTGCTTCACTGCAGATACCCAATAGAGCCTTCATATTGCCTCTCCCATGTGCCCCAGCCCCCTCCCCCCCCTCCTTGTTCAATGAAACCTGCTTTGAAGAAAAGGACTGGAGGAGGGGCATGATGACGTTATACAAAACTGGAAGGGCTGTCATTTAGAACAGGACAAAGATTGGTTCCAGAGGGCAGGACTAGACCTACTAATGGGCTTCTATCACAGGAGGCCAGATTTTGGCTTGAACGTTAACAGTGACATTGAAGCCAATTGCCTGGCTAGGGCTGAGGGAGGGGGGTCTCTCTGGAGGTCTTCAAGCAGAGCCATGTGCTGGGCTGCTCAGAGCTTTTTTTGAGCAGAGAAGCAGTTCTAGCTGGCTTGGTGTCAGGGGGTGTGGCCTAATATGCAAATGAGTTCCTGCTGGACTTTTTCTACCGAAGAAAGCCCTGTGTGCAGCAGTGGTGATGTCAGAGTGTCTGGCACCCTAGGCAAGACTAATTTCCGGAGCCCCTCTCCCCCCATACACTGATAATGTCACCAAGTCACACGGGGGTGCCCAATTTGGCACCCCCAGAAGGCCAGCGCCCTAGACAATTTCCTAGTTTGCCCAGCGGCAGGGCCGGCCCTGTGTCAGGGGGTGTGGTCTAATATGCAAATTGATCCCTGCTGGGCTTTTTCTACAAAAAAGCCCTGGGGTTGTTGATTTCCCACAGTGAGCATCGAAAGACCTTTCTGTCCCAGGATTCTGTCGGTGCAATCCTAAGCAAAGTTGCACCCTTCTAAGCCCATTGGCCTCAACATGGACTTCAAATGGTATAACTTTGCTTAGGATGGCACCGTATAAGATACTGTGGATGTGAAGCTGCCCAGTTTGAGTGTGGATGGAGCAGTTCCTTCATATAAATCCTTATCTTTGAGGGCCACGTGTGGTTGAGACTGTACATCTTTGGCGTGCCCCCCAGATTATCTTGTTCAAAGCCCTTCTAACAATTAGTTCTTATGATAACAGCGAGCAGGGCTTTTTTTGTAGCAGGAACTCCATTGCATATTAGGCCACACCTCCCTGATGTAGCCAACCCTCCTGGAGCTTACGGGAGTCCCTGTACTGAGAGCCCTGTAAGCTCCTGGAGGATTGGCTACATCAGGGGTGTGGGGTCTAATATGCAAAGGAGTTCCTGCTACAAAAAAAGCCCTGATTGGGGGGGGGGGGACATTGAATTGGGAGCGAGGTCTGAACTGGTGGTTGAGGAGCTTGGAAGGGGTACATGGGGAAAGATCAGTTGGCATTTCACATCTTGCAACAAGAGGCCTGTGGAATTGTGGCAGAAGTCATACTGCAAGAATCTCCTCTGTCCTTTTTTTGCCGATTTCACAGCCCCACAGTCCAGGTGGAGGCAGGGACATTATTCACACTTTGAGTATTGCCCTGCAGTTCTGCAAAGTGAAACTGAATCAGGAGATACTTTGTTCCATCCAGGACTGCATTAGGCCGGCAAACCTTTTTAGTACTGATAAAGCAATGAAAGTCGGTTGGAACATATAAATCAGCCGATGGAAATTTAATGTGTTGGGATTCTCTTTCGGCTTTAAACCGCGTGGTCCATTTTCAGAGCCAAGGATGCTGACAAGCGGGAGTCACGTTAATGTGCATGTTTGAGGACAGGATGGATGACAGGCTCTTATTTGACTCAGGAACATTATTGGTGCAGTAAAAGGTGATAAATTTTGGAATAATTGCGCTTCAAAAGTAGTGAGACGGTTGAGTTTTGCGAGTGATAGTGTAGTTTGTTACAAATGCAGTTAATAGCTTTGGATCTCCGGTGGGATGCAGGCGAATCACCTACATAAGAAGGTAAGAGAAGCCATGTTGGATCAGGCCAATGGCTCATCCAGTGCAACACTCTGTGTCACATAAGAACAGAAGAGAAGCCATGTTGGATCAGGCCAATGGCCCATCCAGTCCAACACTCTGTGTCACATAAGAGAAGCCATGTTGGATCAGGCCAATGGCCCATCCAGTCCAACACTCTGTGTCACATAAGAACGTAAGAGAAGCCATGTTGGATCAGGCCAATGGCCCATCCAGTCCAACACTCTGTGTCACATAAGAACATAAGAGAAGCCCTGTTGGATCAGGCCAATGGCCCATCCAGTCCAACACTCTGTGTCACATAAGAACGTAAGAGAAGCCATGTTGGATCAGGCCAACAGCCCATCCAGTCCAACACTCTGTGTCACATAAGAACATAAGAGAAGCCCTGTTGGATCAGGCCAATGGCCCATCCAGTCCAACACTCTGTGTCACACAGTGGCCAAATTTAAAATCCAATGACAGAATAACAAAATTAACAAATTGAGCAAACCTGTGATCATGAGCCGCTGAAAAGCAAGCATGTTGGAAGATACTCCATTATAGAGCCTCCCAAATTTGCACAATGTTGGGGCTCTCCTCACCTTCTAAGGAAGCCCATTACAGAGGATAGGTGTGGCCATAAAGAAAGAGGGAGCTCAAACAGAGGAGGGTTGGATGAACTGTTTATTTCCCCTGGGTGGGAGATTGGAGCTGTCCTGTGGGTGCATAAGCGTTATTTGGAAACTGGACCAGAATCAAATGTTTAGCATTATGAGTGTTCAATAGCTCTGGCTTTATGGTCTGAGTAGGTACCTGAGGAGGGGCTGTGTCTCAGTGGCAGAGCATCTGCTTGGCCTGCAGGGGGTCCCAGGTTCAATCCCCTGCATCTCCAGTGAAAGGGCAAGGCAGTGGGTGATGGGAAACAGAGCCAGTTTGGTGTAGTGGTTAAGTGTGTGGACTCTTATCTGGGAGAATGGGGTTTGATTCCCCACTCCTCCACTTGCACCTGCTGGAATGGCCTTGGGTCACCCATAGCTCTCTTATCTGGGAGAACCGGGTTTGATTCCCCATTCCTCCACTTGCACCTGCTGGAATGGCCTTGGGTCAGCCAGAGCTCTGGCAGAGGTTGTCCTTGAAAGGGCAGCTGCTGTGAGAGCCCTCTCAGCCCCACCCACCTCACAGGGTGTCTGTTGTGGGGGAGAAAGATAATGGAGATTGTGATCCACTCTGAGATTCGGAGTGGACGGCGGGATACAAATCCAGTATCATCATCTTTTCCATCTTCTTCTTTTCACTTTCCCTATGAAGAAAGGTTGAAACGCTTGGGGCTCTTTAGCTTACAGAAACGTCGACTGCGAGGTGACATGATAGAGGTTTACAAGATTATGCCTGGGATGGAGAAGGTAGAGAAAGAAGTCCTTTTCTCCCTTTCTCAGTGTGGCTTCCTTCCTTCCGATTTCACACTATCTGCCCGGGGGTTGCAAGTGGCATCGGTGTTTTCGCGCAGCAAAAAGAAACCTCTAAAAAACAGTTTCTGTTTGCTGTGCAAAAACACTGACGCTACCGGGGCAGGTAGGTGTGAAATCGGAAAGAAACCCTGATGAGAAGAGGAACGTGAGAACGGTGTAAGGTCAGTGGCAAACAGGTCTCACTTTGTTGGACCAAGATTCTGATTCAGGAGAAGGCAGCTTCCTGTCTTTATGTGTACCCTTCACGACTCACACTGGGCAGGAGTGATCTTCATACTTGGATCAGTAAGCTGATAAGGGAGCATCATAGGGTTGCCAATCCCCAGGTGGGGGCAGGGGATCCCCCAGTTTGGAGGCCCTCCCCCGCTTCAGGGTCATCAGAAAGCGGGGTGGGGGGGGAGGGGAGGGAAATGTCTGCTGGGAACTTTATTATTCCCTATGGAGATTTATCCCCATAGAAAATAATGAATTGGTCCGCGGGTGTCTGGGGCTCTGTGGGGGGGCTGTTTTTTGAGGTAGAGGCATCTAGTGACTCTCCCCAAAATAACTCTCAAGTTTCAAAACGATTGGACGAGGGGGTCCAATTCTATGAGCCCCAAAAGAAGGTGCCCCTATCCTTCATTACTTCCTATGGAAGGAAGGCATTGAAAGGGTGTGCTGTCCCTTTAAACGTGATGGCCAGAACTCCCTTTGGAGTTCAATGATGCTTCTCACAGCCTTGATCTTGGCTCCACCCCTAATGTCTCCTGGCTCCACCCCCCAAAGTCTCCTGGCTCCAGTCCCAAAGTCCCCAGATATTTCTTATATTGGACTTGGCAACCCTAGAGCATCAGGTAGCAGCACTATTGGTGAAACCTTCCAAATGAAATGATTTCTCTTGAGTCATTTGTATCCCTTGAATCCCCCCCCACACACACACACACACACAAGAAAACCTCTCTGCCTGCTGCTGAAATGCTATTCACAGCATTTCGCGGAGGGGGGCATTTGTGTTTTCTGAGGCGGTTATTGGTGAAGTCTCTATCTGGCCCTTGGAAACGGAGGAGAATAGAGTTGCCAGTTACCAGGTTTCACTGGTGACCTTGGGATGGGGGTGGGTGGGTTTTACTCTGGGGACAGATTAAGTATGTTTTGATTTAAAACCTTGGGACGAGAACATCCCCGGCTGCCAAGCAGAGCTGCGTCTCTGCCAGAGCTCAGATGGTGACATGAAAATGTAGAATGGAAGAACACAAATAGGCAACTCTGGGTCAGCGCGACCCGAGCGGAGTGGGTTTATCATCACCTCCTTGAGCTGTAAACAAGTGCTTCTCGGTTACATGTCAGAGGCAGACTGCATGGCCGGAGAGAGCCCCCTCTTGCTAAGAAATTGATAGCTTCCTCTGGTTGGGAATGACTGCCTGGAGGATGGAAATCTTCACTTCTGGGCAGTTACTTAGCAAAAGGGACACTTCTTGCAGCACTGCTGTTCTTCAGAGTGGACCTACAAGCCTTAGGGCTAGGCTCTAACAACGCTGATGTACTCCTTGGCTTCTGTTTTCACTTAATTTGTTCCCCATACGAACCCCAGAGAGCACTGAGGTCAGCAGGGAAAGACCTGTTGACTATCCCAGGGCCGAAGGAAGCAAGACTGCAGAGTACCCGTACTCGAGCCTTCTCTGTTGTGGCCCCACACCTGTGGAACCAGCTCCCAGAGGAAGTACGGGCCCTGCAGGACTTTGACCGTTTCCGCAGGGCCTGCAAGACCTTCTCTTTAGTGAAGCCTTCACCGACTAAACACTGAGAGTCTGCTTAAATGATTTTTGTTATTGGTCAGAACAGCACCAAGATGTAGATTGTATTGTTTTATTGCTTTTAGAATTTTAATTAATTTTTATCTACTGTTAAGGTATTATATCATTTGTTATATTGATTAATGTTGTTAGCCGCCCTGAGCCTGCCTCGGCGGGGAGGGCGGGATGTAAATAAAAGGTATTATTATTATTATTATTATTATTATTATTATTATTATTATTATTATTATTATTATTAATTGGTCAGCCAAGGCTGAGATCACACACACTGTCTAATGCACTTTCAATGCACTTTCTAACGGGATTTTGCCAGTTCACACAGTAAAATTTATTTGGAAAATGCCTTGAAAGTGGATTGAAAGTAGATTATTTAGTGTGTGAGTCTGTGATCACAGGTCCAGTTGCCTTTTTTGCTTTTTTAGCTTTAGCACAAGGCAGTTTAAATGAGCGTTGGGCTGAGTGTCCCCTCTAAGCTGAGTTAGCGTGAGCTAGCTCACAGATTTTTAGCCTCCAGCTCACACATTTTTGTCCCAGCTCAGGAAGGAGGACCCCAGAGCACACTAATTTATGCAGGAGCTCACAACTTTTATGCCAATAGCTCACAAAGTTGAATTTTTGCTCGCGAGACTCTGCGGCTTAGAGGGAACTTTGGTTGGGCTGTGTATTAGTTCAGCTGCCCCAGATTCTGAGGAACATTTCAGGAGAGCAGCTGGGTCAGAACGGGTCTATCTATGATGCCAATGCATCAACAACTTTGGCATAATTGCCGTCCCACATCTCGGCATAATGCTAGAGCAATTTGCCACTTATGTTCCTCCCATCACATAATGACTCTTCTCCACCTCGTGACTGGATGGGACTTGTAGCTGTTGGCAGGGAGGTGAAGATGCTCTGTTCTCTTTGTCTTGAGTCAGTGGGTCAAAGTCCACAGCTGGGCATCCCCTGAGGCCCACAGCTGGATACCAAGTCATTGTTGCATGGAGTCCTGGAACCAGGCACCCTCCACCCAAGTCTTCTCTTTTGCAGGGTAAAACATAAAATGCAGTTTAGCCAAGCTTCCCCCACAGGACGTGTTTTGACTTTCCATCTGTCTTTTCCCTCTTCCTGACTAGAATGGAGAAAAACATACAGTCAAAACATTAAAAGTGGGCCTTAGTCTGGAATTAAAAATGGCTGCCGGTGTTTGGGTCTTGGAAGGTGCTTCAGTAGTATCACCTCTTTTAAGTCCTTGGCTTCCTGGGGGATGGTTTACACGTAGGGATAGGGTTGCCGGGTCCCCCCATCCATCATTGGGAGATAGTGTTGCCAGATTCAGGTTGAGAAACTCCTGGAGATTTGGGGGGTGGAGCCTGGGAAGGACAGAGACCTCAGTGGGGTACAGTGCCATGCAGCCCCCCCCCCCCCAAAGCAGCCATTTCCTCCAGGAAATGGCGGTTTAAATGAGTGTTGGGCTCAGTGTTCCCTCTAAGCTGAGTTAGCGTGAGCTAACTCTGTGTCCGGAGATGAGTCCTCCCAAATGGCTAGAGCGTCTGGGAAAAGCATAGAGTTTCCCTGGAAACGCCTAGAGAGGCCGCTGTGTGCCATCACGATGACGTCACTTCCAACACCAATTTGGGCCGGCTGATTGGGAACCTCCCAGGTGGGTGATCCCTCACCTGGACCAGGGGTTTGGCAGCGCAAAGGCTAGCATCCCTACGTGGAGGTGGTTACCTCTAGAGTGGGTGAGCTTTTTTGAACAACCTCTTTCTTGTCGTTTTCCAATCAGATGTATGTCACCAAATGGAGACAGCTGCCAAAGAGACCTTCTCTTCTTTTCGTGACAGATTCTATTTCTGTTCAGGATGTGACAAACTACATTTTCCCCCCTTTTAATAATAAAAAAAGTATCTATAAATGTTTAGGTGGAGTTTCATCTCTGCCAGTTTTTTGTTCGGTTTTTGCATCACTTGGCCTGGCTTTTGCATCAGTAAGAAAAAGGGTTTGGCATCCTTCCATACCTGGGAAGAAAGGGAGGGGGGGACTTTTTCTTTTTCAGATTAAAAAAGGAAACATATCACTGGCAGACGCTTGTAGCTTGCCCCTGGAATTCAGATTTCACGGGGTTTGCATGAGCTGTCTCTTTCCTTTCTAAAAAAAATTGTAGTCGCGGTTGACTTTTCTAAATATCAGAGGTGATTTGTATAGGATTTCCAGGGTCGTGCCAAAGTATTTCACATGAGTGGACGGCTGATCGCAAAGTGCTGCGTAATGCCATCCCCGCTTGGGAGACGCAGCCGTGGCCTTATGTTTCTACAGTCAGTGCTCTGGCATGGATTTACTCCTGACCTAATTCCATTCTCGGCTACAACAGGGACATCTTTGGTACCTAATATAGAGTGGATTTTTTTAGCATTTGGCTTCTCTGACCTGGTAGCAAGTCCTTCGCAGTTTGATTAATGAGTCGAGCGGTGCTCCTTACTCTGGAACAGGCCAACTCCCAGAGACTGGGGTGAAAACTACTTCTGGGCACTGTAATCCTGTGTGAGCTTTGCCTGACGGTCTTAAGCCATGCCTCGGTTCCTACTTGAGAAAAGAAACAAGAAAGGTTCTGACAAAAGTCCATGTTGCAACTCTTTTGGTGTAGTGGTTAAGTGTGCGGACTCTTATCTGGGAGAACCGGGTTTGATCCCCCACTCCTCCACTTGCACCTGCTAGCATGGCTTTAGGTCAGCCTTAGTTCTTGCAGAGGTTGTCCGTGAAAGGGCAGCTTCTAGGAGAGCTCCTTCAGCCCCATCCACCTCACAGGGTGTCTGTTGTGGGGGAGGAAGGTAAAGGAGATTGTGAGGCGCTCTTTGGAGACTCTTCGGAGTGGAGTGCGGGATATAAATCCAATATCTTCTTCTTCATCTTCTTCTTTTTGAGAGCCAGTTTGGTGTAGTGGTTAAGTGTGCAGACTCTTATCTGGAAGAACCGGGTTTGATTCCCCACTCCTCGGCTTGCACCTGCTGGAATGGCCTTGGGTCAGCTAAAGCTATTGCAAGAGTTGTCTTTGAAAGGGCAGCTGCTGTGAGAGCCCTCTCAGTCCCACCCACCTCCCAGGGTGTCTGTTGTGGGGGAGGAAGATAAAAACGATTGTAAGCCGCTCTGAGTCTCTGATTCAGAGAGAAGGGCAGGATATAAATCTGCAGTCTTCTTCTTTTGCCCGAGGTGCACCTTGTGGTGCAAAGTTACATTTTGTTTTTGCCTTGGCAGAACGGGTGTGCTCGATCAGGTGCCCAAAGCGTGGTAT
The DNA here is from genome assembly GCF_032191835.1 of Heteronotia binoei. NCBI lineage: Eukaryota > Metazoa > Chordata > Lepidosauria > Squamata > Gekkonidae > Heteronotia > Heteronotia binoei. Next base: position 5,203,559 of record NC_083234.1, read on the forward strand.
GTTGTGACTGATCCTGAAAAATCTTTGACAAAGGAATGCCCCAAGGCAGATTGACAATCATGGCAGCTGGGGCTTTTTTTCCGGCAGGCTACTAACCTGGCCTTCCCAGGCCGAGCCTGCCCAGTGCACAACTTTCAGAAGTTGGTGGAAGGCTAAGAATAAAACTTGACCCACACCAAACTAAATAGACTTCCAATTGTTCTGTACATGTAAATGTGCTGGGAAACCATCATGTTCCTTCCAGTCAGTACAAAGTCCTCCGTTGGTAAATTTTGCTTTCATGCTGAGCATCCAAACGGGTGGGAAGCAGTGGTATGTGCGAAAAGGATCTCGGGGTCTTAGTGGATCATACGCTGAACATGAGTCAACAGTGTGATGCGGTGGCTAAAAAGGCAAATACAATTTTGGGCTGTATCAACAGAAGTCTAGTGTCCAGATCACGTGATGTGATGGTATCGCTTTGCTCTGCTCTGGTAAGGCCTCACCTGGAGTATTGTGTTCAGTTTTGGGCACCACATTTTAAGAAGGATCTAGACAGGATGGAACGGGTCCAGAGGAGGGCAACGAAGATGGTGAGGGGTCTGGAGACCAAGTCCTATGAGGAAAGGTTGAAGGAGTTGGGGATGTTTAGCCTGGAGAGGAGGCAGCTGAGAGGTGATAGGATCACCATCTTCAAGTCCTTGAAGGGCTGTCCTATAGAGGATGGTGTGGAATTGTTTTCTGTGGCCCTGGAAGGTAGGAGCAGAACCAACGCGTTGAAATTAAATCAAAAGAGTTTCCGGCTCAACATTAGGAAGAACTTCCTGACCGTTAGAGCAGTTCCTCAGTGGAACAGGCTTCCTCGGGAGGTGGTGGGCTCTCCTTCCTTGGAGGTTTTTAAACAGAGGCTAGATGGCCATCTGACAGCAATGAAGATCCTGTGAATTTAGGGGGAAGTGTTTGTGAGTTTCCTGCATTGTGCAGGTGGTTGGACTAGATGACCCTTGAGGTCCCTTCCAACTCTATGATTCTATGGGTGTGTCTTTTGGGGGATCTCCCAGAATAAAATCGTCTGGTCTAGGCATGCTCAAACACTCACCATTCAGCTTGCACCCTGTTTGCTGGCCACGAACAAGGGACTGGATTTTTCAGTGATCCGTTCGACTGTTCATCAGCGCATCCATGGCTATTCAACAGGCTTCTCCCCCTGTTATCAATTTCAAAACATCCAAATGCCTTTGGGTGCCACAGCAGGGAGGGAAAGGCCAAGGAAATGATGGGTCACTCTGTTTTCACAGCCTGTTCATTTAATCTGTCCCAAATTGTAGAAACCACCTGTAAATTGAGAGCCAGGGTACTGTGGTGGTTAAGGGAGACTAGTATCTGAAAGACCTGAATTTTAATCCCAACTCATGCCGTGGAAGCTGTGGACACACTCTTTCATCCTTACCGTCCTCACAGGGTTGTTTTGAGAGTAAAATAGAGGAGAATGAGGAAGGAAGGAAGGAAGGAAGGAAGGAAGGAAGGAAGGAAGGAAGGAAGGAAGGAAGGAAGGAAGGAAGGAAGGAAGGAAGGAAGGAAGGAAGGAAGGAGAAGAAGAAGATACTGGATTTATATCCCGCCCTCCACTCTGAATCTCAGAGTCTCAGAGTGGCTCACCATCTCCTTTATCTTTCTCCCCCTTAACAGGCACCCTGTGAGGTGGGTGGGGCTGAGAGAGCTCTTAAGCAGCTGCCCTTTTCAAGGACAACCTCTGCCAGAGCTATGGGTGACCCAAGGCCATTCCAGCAGCTGCAAGTGGAGGAGTGGGGAAATCAAACCCGGTTCTCCCAGTTAAGACTCCACACACTTAACCACTGCCCCAACTGAAAGAAGGAAGGCTGCGTTTATAGAAAACCAGGCCTTCATTGTGGATCCAAGTGATCCTTAGTTAATTGCTGCCGGCCTTCTTGGATCAGTGGCACTGTACCCATGTGCAGTTTTGGGAGGGGACCCCAGATGCAAACCAGCAGCCGTTTGAGTAATTTGCTGTCAGTTGATCAGACTGGCTGATCAGCTCACATCTGATCATCTCATTCGAACACCCTAAGTTTGACTGTTGAACGCACTCAACATAGAATCTGCACCATCCCTAATCTAGTGCCTCTGTATCTCTTGTCTTTCAACGAAGCAGGAGTCAAGTTTCACCTTTAAGACCAACCAAGTTTTATTCACAACGTAAGCTCTCTAAGCACACTTCATCAGACATTAGAGTGCACATGGAAGCTTACGTTCTGAATAAAGCTTGGTTGGTCTTAACGGTGCAGCTGACTCCTTCTTTGTTCAACTGCTTCAGACCAACACGGCCGCCCGCTTGGCTCTTGTATTTCATGTCACTTTCCTCTTTAGCAGGCTTGCTTGAATGGTCTGGATGTGTTCCCTTCGGGCACCTCCAATACGATTTGGCCCCCAGTCTCGTCTCCCCTCTCTTCGTACCATACTGCAGATTCAGTGGTAGAATGCCATTTGGGGGATGAAGGGCCCTGCTTTGATCAAAGCAAGATAATAGATAATGCTCAGTTCTCTTCCACAGTTTCATGGAAAGACACTCTTGAGAGTTTCCAGTTCAACTCTTGTGTCCGGGGCCAGGAGCCCTACCCTAGGAAACGCAGCAAAGCATAGTTTGCAGAAGGGTCTCCCCCCTCCCCTTTTAATTTTGGACTGCTGAAGATCACATGGACTCATCTTTTGGATTCATTACAATAAAACCCTTTCAGGGCTAATAGGAATAGCTCAACTAGTTGCCTTCACCATGGGTTTGCTGGGGTGGAAATCAGAACAGAAGAACAAAAGAGAAGCCAGGTTAGATCAGACCACAGGCCCATCCAGTCCAACATACATTCTCCTTCCTTGGAGGTTTTCAAACAGAGGCTAGATGGTCATCTGACAGCAACGAAGATCCTGTGAATTTAGGGGGAGGTGTTTGTGAGTTTAGAGTGGTTCCTCAGTGGAACAGGCTTCCTCGGGAGGTGCGGGGCTCTCCTTCCTTGGAGGTTTTTAAGCAGAGACTAGATGGCCATCTGACAGCAATGAAGATCCGGTGAATTTAGGGGGAGGTGTCTGTGAGTTTAGAGCGGTTCCTCAGTGGGACAGGTTTCCTCGGGAGGTGGTGAGCTCTCCTTCCTTGGAGGTTTTCAAACAGAGGCTAGATGGCCATCTGACAGCAATGAAGATCCAGTGAATTTAGGGGGAGGTGTTTGTGAGTTTCCTGCATTGTGCAGGGGGTTGGACTAGATGAGCCTTTATGATTCCAACTCTATGATTCTGTGATTCTAACATTGTGTTACACAGTGGCCAAAACCCAGGTGCCATCAGGAAGTCCACCAGCAGTGCCAGAACTTCAGAAGCCCTCCCACTGTTGCCCCCCGCAGGGACCAAGAATACAGAGCATCACTTGCCCCAGACAGAGTATTCCATCTATACGCTGTGGCTAATAGCCACTGATAGACCTCTTCTCCATATTCATCCAATCCCCTCTTGAGGCTGTCTGTACCTGTAGCTACCGCTTCCTGCAGCAGTGAATTCTAGGTGTTAATGACTTTGGGTGAAGAAGGACTTCCTCTTATCTGTTCGAAGCCTGCTTAGAACAGACTGTGAGTGTGATCTGCCTGCCATTCCACCTGCTGGAGAGAGATCTGGTCTGCAGTTTTTCCTCACCCGCAAATGCCATCTTGCCTTCTTCACCCAGATAATCAGTAAGCTTGTTGGAGCACGGTTGTTGCTGGCAGAAGATGGGTTTGCTTCTCTTGCTGTTGCCTGAAGTTCCGTGTTGGCCTCCGTCCGGCAAAGCTGGGCGCCCTGTTATCGCCCTGCGCTCCCCGCCCCCAACTTCTCTGGCAAACTGGCCGGCTGCACCCAGTCCGCACAGGGCAGCTAATAAAGCCGATGTGTGGCTGAAACATGAAAAGTCATAAATTGTCTTGTTCCCCCCTCCCCTTCCTTCTCGAGGATGTTGGTAGCGTTTTGATTTAATAGTTGGACAAACACAAGGGTCTATTTTATTCAGCATTTACAGGCCTCGGGGCTGTTATTCCTCCAAATTTAATAGCATTGAAATTGCAGGGTTTGTGATAATTTGCCCATCACTTTCGGCGCTCCCACTGATGTTTATTGTCAGCGGGATGAAATCTCGATCCGATTCACTTAGATAACATGTCTGTTAAACATTTAGATAATTGTGCCGTCATTAAGTTGTCACATTATTTTAGAGATTCAAAACAGTATTGTGGTAAGTGGAGAGGTACAAGGAGGAGGAGGAGGAGGAAGGGGGGGGTCTTCCCTGAGTGCAGCAGTCACGGCAGATGACGAAAGGTTGACCGTGATGCTAGCTTTCCACTTGCGGGGCTGGTACCTTCTCGAGCCAGTTTGGCATTGATCACAAGCAAGCGAAAAAGGCCTGTGGGTATCTTTGGACAAAGGGACTGCTTTGGCTCTCAAAAGGTCATACTCTGAAAATCCGGTTGGTCTCTAATGAGCAACTGGGCCCATATTGAACTGTTCTACTGCAGGTCAACACAGCTGCCCTCTAAAACTATCCTAATACGGTCAGATTTTGCAGTGCGTAGGAACATTTGCACTCTCCAGGGTGCCCATCTCCAAATCTCTAAACATCTTCAAAGCTGGGGAAACCATCTTACATTGCAATCCAATTTGTAGAAACACGTTGATGTTTGAGACCCTGGTGGATACCCATTCATCCTTACTGATCTTTGCTGTAATTAGAAGTGGCCCGCTTCCCGTACAGCTGTCTCCTTCCCGTAAGGTCCATCTGCAGTAGAAAGGGACAGAGAGAGTCTCTCTTCAGAGAGAGTGGTTCTCCTTTTCAATTTCAGAGTCTGAAGTTGTGCTTTCAAAGAGAGAGGAATTTGTCTGTCCCTCTCTTTTTTTTGTTCCCTGCTCTTCTTTCTTCTATCCACTGCTTCCCTGGTGTCATCGCCCCCTTTTAATCACGCTGTCATCTTCCTAGCTGGGCTGGGATGGCTGACGTGGCCAATCAGCGATCCTCTAGTAAATAGGATGACATTGCAGCGCTACTTAGCCAGTGGGATTTCGATCTATGCTGATGTCATGGAGGGAAAATGAAGAGGATTCAATTCAAAGTGAGGGCAATGCATACACAGACAGTCATTTTCAAAGCAATGACTGGAAACATCTCCCAAGGGCAAGGGCGATGTTCGGTGCGTCTGGAAATGTTCACAACAATATTTTGAGCGTGGCTTTGTTCATAGCCAAGGGAGCTGGTCACATTACCATGAAGAGGGAGGAATAATGCGATTGAGGAAGATGAGAGATTCACAAAGGCCCGTCTTTCAGGAAGACTGGGCATTTGGATGTGCTTCTAAATGTTAAAGCAAAGAGTTTGGGAGCATTTAAACAAAAAACAAGCAACAGTGGAACGACAAGCATGCTGAAAAGGGATATTATAGCATTGGGAAAAGTGCAGAAAAGGGCAACTAGAATGATTCAAGGTTTGGAACACTTTCCCTATGAAGAAAGGTTAAAACGCTTGGGGCTGTTTAGTTTGGAGAAATGTCGACTGTGGGGTGACATAATAGAGGTTCACAAGATTATGCATGGGATGGAGAAAGTAAAGAAGTCCTTTTCTCCCTTTCTCACAATACAAGAACTCGTGGGCATTCAATGAAATTGCTGAGCAGTCAGGTTAAAACGGATAAAAGGAAGTCCTTCTTCACCCAAAGGGTGATTAACATGTGGAATTCACTGCCACAGGAGGTGGCGGCGGCTACAAGCATAGCCAGCTTTAAGAGGGGCTTGGATAAAAATATGAAGCAGACATCCATCAGGGGATATTAGCTACAGTATGTATATATATATATATATATATATATATATATATATATATATATATATATATATATATATATATATATATATATATATATATATATATATATATGTGTGTGTGTGTGTGTGTGTGTGTGTGTGTGTGTGCACGCACACATATATTGGCCACTGTGTGACACAGAGTGTTGGACTGGATGGCCATTGGCCTGATCCAACATGGCTTCTCTTATGTTCTTATGTGACACAGAGTGTTGGACTGGATGGCCATTGGCCTGATCCAACATGGCTTCTCTTATGTTCTTATGAATGTATTTTTAACCTGTACCTGCCCTGAGAACTTTTTTGTTTTATATTAGTCTGAAGAGGAGACCATTGTGTGCTAATAAGACAGCTTCCTTCATGTAGTTGAAGGGCTGTCGTATAGAGGATGGTGCAGAGTTGTTTTCTGTTGCTCCAGAAGGTTGGAGCCAGTTTTTCGCAGTGGTTAAAGTGCACAGATTCTTAGCTGGGAGAACCGGGTTTGATTCCCCACTCCTCACTTGCAGCTGCTCGAACGGCCTTGAGGTAGCCATAGCTCTTGTAGGAGTTGTCCTTGAAAAGGCAGCTGCTGTGAGTGCCTTCTCAGCCCCACCCACCTCACAGGGTGTCTATTGTGGGGGAGGAAGATAAAGGAGATTGTGAGCCTCTCTGAGACTCTGATTCAGAGAGAAGGGCGGGGTATAAAACTGCAGTCTTCTTCTTGAACCAGAATCCATTGATTGAAACTAAATCAATAGAGTTTCCAGCTAAACATCAGAAAGAACTTCCTGACAGAGCAGTTCCTCAGTGGAACAGGCTTCCTCAGGAGGTGGTGGGCTCTCCTTCTTTGGAAGTTCTTAAGCAGGGGCTAGAAGGCCATCTGACAGCAATGCTGATTCTGTGACTCACTATTAATTTAGGCAGATTGTGAGAGGTCAGGAAGGGATGACCGAGTACTTTTGGGTCTCATGGTCCCTTCTTTTATGCCCAGGGTAATGCGGATCATCACTTTGGGGTCAGGAAGGAATTTTCCTCCAGGCTCGATTGACCAGAGCCTGAGCCTGCCTAGGCGGGGAGGGTGGGATATAAATAAAATTTTATTATTATTATTATTATTATTATTATTATTATTATTATTATTATTATTAGATCTTGGGGGTTTTCTGCTTTCATCTGGGCATAGAGCATGGGTAACTGAGGAGGTTGTGGGGAGCTAATTCTGAATTTCCTGCATTTTGCAGGGGGCTGGACTAGATGACCCTGGAGGTATCTTCCAGCTCTGTGTTTGTGTTTTGGAACGCAGTCTACAAATAGGCAAAAAACAATCTCTGACTTTTGGTCTTGCTGGCTGTATCTCTAGTCCAGTGAACATGAAGGCTTGAAAGTTAACTGCTCAGATGAAGTAGAATGGTTTGATTTGTTTATACCTTTTGAGTTTCAGAACATAAATGCTAGCAACACCCCAGGGAAAGGCTAGGGAAGGAACATCAGACAAAGTAGAGGCTTTTGTGTTTCAGTTCCATGTTTGCGTCACTTCCTTGGTGAGTCTCTTGCGATCCTCTTTTCTTGGTGGTTTCAAAGGGAATCTGAAACTAATTAAGACTGTTGTGGTCTTCAAAAAATATATATATTTGATTTGGACTGGCTGGTGGAGCTTCAGGCTTCAGAATGAGGCTGTTCTGCAGAAGAAAGCTGAGAGGGTGTGAACAGTGGACGACCCAGCGTGGTCCAGCAGTTGACTTGCTTAAACATGGACATGGATGCGGACTCCATTTTGGCTGTGAATGCAGGCTGGCTGGCATGAAACAAAGCGAAAACATCTTGTAAAACATCACGGTGAAGGACATGTGGATACTCCAGCACAGGGGTGGCCAAACTGAGGCTCGGGAGCCACATGTGGCTCTTTCACAGATATTGTGTAGCTCTCAAAGCCCCCCCCCCCCCACCCCCATGGCCAGCTTGGAGAAGGCATTTCTCTCTTTCAATGGTCGTTTTTGCACTCACCTTAATCAGCAGCGACGACCCTCCTCACCGCGCAGGATCTGCACGGATTTCGCACTAATTGCTGCGGAGCACCCAGAAGAGCCGGAAAGTCCCGGCGCTTTTGCGGCGCAAACGGAAACTGGGTTTTGGCGGTTTCCATTTGCGCCGCAAAAGCGCCGGGACTTTCCGGCTCTTCTGGGTGCTCCGCGGCAATTAGTGCGAAATCCGCGCAGATCCTGCGTGGTGAAGAGGGTCGTCGCTGTGATTAAGGTGAGTGCGAAAACGACCAATCACTTCTTCAAGCCAAACCAGCTGGTGACTTGGAGAATGCGTTTAAAGTTAAAGTTGCTTTCTTTCCACCTCTCCCCCATTTATCTTCCTTCCTTCCTTCCTTCCTTCCTTCCTTCCTTCCTTCCTTCCTTCCTTCCTTCCTTCCTTCCTTCCTTCCTTCCTTCCTTCCTTCCTTCCTTCCTTCCTTCCTTCCTTCCTTCCTTCCTTCCTTCCTTCCAACATCTGACGTTCATGTCTTGTGGCTCTCAAACATCCGATATGTATTCTGTGTGGCTCTCACACTAAGCAAGTCTGCCCACCCCTGCTTCAGCGGTTCCAGTTAATATCCAGTCTTTAATGCTATTTAAAGTGTCCAGCTATAAAGCGCCTCCCATTAATGGATATTACCTGTTTCTGAAGGTTTCTGCCTAGGGTTGCCAAATCCAATTCAAGAAATATCTGGGGACTTTGGGGGTGGAGCCAGGAGACTTTGGGGGTGGGGCCAGGAGACATTAGGGGTGGAGCCAAGATCAAGGCTGTGACAAGCATCATTGAACTCCAAAGGGAGTTCTGGCCATCACATTTAAAGGGAAATAATGGATAGGGACACCTTCTTTTGGGGCTCACAGAATTGGACCCCCTGGTCCAATCTTTTTGAAACTTGGGGGATATTTTTGGGAGAGGAACTAGATGCTATATGGAAAATCTGGTGCCTCTACCCCAAACAAACAGCCCCCCCAGAGCCCCAGATACCCACGGATCAATTCTCCATGATTTTCTATGGGAATAAATATCCATAGGGAATAACAGAGTTCCCAGCAGACATTTCCCTCCCTTCCCCTCCCCCCGCTTTCTGACGACCCTGAAGCGGGGGGAGGGCCTCCAAACCAGGGGATCCCCTGCCCCCACCTGGGGATTGGCAACCCTATTTCTGCCTTGGTGTGCCTTACCCTGGTAGAGGCAGGGAGGAGGGTGTAAAGCCTCGTTTAGATTCCTGGACTTTCCTTGGCCCTTCCTCCTTTGACACCGGTACAAGTACGTTCGGTACAGCTGGCCTTCACCTGTGCCCAGACAGAACAACTAGTTTCCTGGGTTTGGATCGGTTAAAGGGGGGGAAACATAATGTTTGTATGTGGGGGTGGAATTCTAGCAGGAGCTCCTTTGCATATTAGGCCACACCCCCATGATGTAGCCAATCCTTCAAGAGCTTACAAAAAATTGCCTTGTCAGCTCTTGGGGGATTGGCTACATCAGGGGTGTATGGCCTAATATGCAAAGGAGCTCCTGCTAGAATTCCACCCCTGTGCGTGTGTGTAAAGTGACATCAAGTTGCAGCTGGCTTACGGCAATTCCTGCAAGGGGCTTGCAAGGGAAGTGAGAAGAAGGGGGGATGTCCTTGCCTTCCTCTGCAGAGTCTTCCTTGGTGGTCTCCCATCCAAGTCCTCCTGACCCTAGAATCATAGAGTTGGAAGGGACCTTTAGGGTCATCTAGTCCAACCCCTGCACAATACAGGAAACTCACAAACACCTTCCCCTAAATTCACAGGATCCTCATTGCTGTCAGGTGGCCATCTAGCCTCTGTTTAAAAACCTCCAAGGAAGGAGAGCCCACCACCTCCCAAGGAAGCCTGTTCCACTGAGGAACCGTTCTAACGGTCAGGAAGTTCTTCTTAATGTTGAGCCGGAAACTCTTCTGATTTAATTTCAACCCATTGGTTCTGGTCCTACCTTCCGGGGCCACAGAAAACAATTCCACCCCATCCTCTAGATGGCAGCCCTTCAAATACTTGAGATGGTGATCCTATCACCTCTCAGCTGCCTCCTCTCCAGGATAAACATGCCCAGCTCCTTCAACCTTTCTTCATAGGGCCACAGAAAACAATTCCTACTTAGCTTCTGAGATCTGATGAGAGCCAGCTATAGCATGCCACCTTCTATCTCAAAAAAAATAATGGCTACAATCCCACACACTAAATAGCACACTCTCAATCCACTTCCAGTGTACTTTCCAGCTGGATCCTGCCAGTTCACTGAGACGGATTTCGCACTCACCTTACGCCGCTTTTTACGCAGTGCAGCTCCCTTCCGATTTCACATTATCTGCCCCGGGGCTGCAGTAAGCATCGGCATTTTCGCGCAGCAAACAGAAACCACTAAAAACCAGTTTCTGTTTCCTGCGCGAAAACGCCGATGCTTGCTGCAGCCCCGGGGCAGATAATGTGAAATCGGAAGGGAGCCGTGCCGAGAAGACGAACATGAGAGCGGCATAAGGTGTGCGAAATCGGTCACAGTAAAATCCAGTTTGAAAGTGGATTGAAAGTGCATTATTTTGGGGGGGGGGGGTGAGCGTAGCCAATGGGTAAGGAGCATTCTTCACAAATTTGCTTTGAGGTTTTGTTCTGTCTCCTGGTGTTTCTGCGGCAGCAGGTAACCCATCTGGACTCCGGTTCTATCGCAGCAGCTCCCCATTCTACAAGATAGCCACCCCTCTTTGAGGCTTGGTGTTCAAACAACCAGTGTGGGGTTTCTTTCTCTCCCCCCCCCCCCCCCCACAGCAAAACAAATGAAAATTTCTTCCTCAAACGGCCTACGACTTCCTATTACTGTTTCACGGCACTCTGGAGAGTTTTAAGATAGCAGCTTGATTAAGCTTGTGGGGAAAATACTATCAGCATGCCTCTCCACAGATAGTGATAATGTAGTGTTGGCATTAAGTATGTTTAAGGGTAATTATCTCCCCCCTATTCATATTGGTTTCATGAGAAGCATGGGGCACAGGAGAGCAGGTGTTGTGCTAGACTGGTCCTGAGACAAAGAGGAGGAGGCTTCTCAGCTGTGGGGGAATCTTATCCTCCTTTTCTAGGAGTTTCTTCGCGGAGTCCAAGAGGATCATAGAATCATAGAGTTGGAAGAGACCTCCAGGGTCATCTAGTCCAACCCCCTGCACAAGGCAGGAAACTCACAAACACCTCCCCCTAAGTTCACAGGATCCTCATTGCTGTCAGATGGCCATCTAGCCTCTGTTGAAAAACCTCCAAGGAAGGAGAGCCCACCATCTATCCAAAGAAGCCTGTTCCACTGAGGAATTGCTCTAAAGGTCAGGAAGTTCTTCCTAATGTTTAGCCGGAAACGCTTTTGGTTTAATTTCAACCCATTGGTTCTGGTCCTACCTTCTAGGGCCACAGAAAACAATTCCACCCCATCTTCTATAGGGCAGCCCTTCAAGTACTTGAAGATGGTGATCCTATCACCTCTGAGCCGCCTCCTCTCCAGGCTAAACATGCCCAGCTCCTTCAACCCTTCCTCATAGGACTTTGTCTCCAGGCCCCTCACCATCTTCATCGCCCTCCTCTGGACCCCCTCCAGCTTGTCTGTATCCTTCTTAAAATGCGGGGGGAAATGAGGGATTGAAATTGCTCCTTGAGTCTGGAGATAACAGATCTGTCTCAGGTTTTTCATTCGGAAGGTCCCTTCAGTCACGTATGATTCCCCATTTTTTCACCGCCATAACCACACGCCAATCCACTTTGTTTCTGAAATGTGCCGGTCATTTAAAATGTGGTGTTGGAGGAGGGTTTTACAGATACTGTGGGATGTCAAAGAGACAAATAAATGAGTTCTAGATCGAATCAAACCTCCTTAGAAGCTAAAATGAACAAATTGAGGCTGTCCTACTTTGGTCACGACATGAGAAGACGAGCACCACTGGAGAAGACAGTAATGCTAGGAAAAGTGGAAGGCAGCAGAAAAAGAGGGAAACCCAACAGAAGGAGAGATGGTGGGGAGGGACAGTGGCTCAGTGGTAGAGTATCTGCTTGGTAAGCAGAAGGCCCCAGGTTCAAGCCCCGGCATCTCCAACTCAAAAGGGTCCAGGCAAGTAGGCGTGAAGAACCTCAGCTGGAGACCCTGGAGAGCCATGAATGGGGCTGTGGTTCAGTGGAAGAGCATCTGCTAGGTAAGCAGAAGGCCCCAGGTTCAAGCCCCGGCATCTCCAACTCAAAAGGGTCCAGGCAAGTAGGTGTGAAGAACCTCAGCTGGAGAGCCATGAATGGGGCTGTGGCTCAGTGGTATAGCATCTGCTAGGTAAGCAGAAGGCCCCAGGTTCAAGCCCTGGCATCTCCAACTCAAAAGGGTCCAGGCAAGTAGGTGTGAAGAACCTCAGCTGGAGACCCTGGAGAGCCATGAATGGGGCTGTGGCTCAGTGGTGGAGCATCTGCTAGGTAAGCAGAAGGCCCCAGGTTCAAGCCCCGGCATCTCCATCTCAAAAGGGTCCAGGCAAGTAGGCGTGAAGAACCTCAGCTGGAGACCCTGGAGAGCCATGAATGGGGCTGTGGCTCAGTGGTAGAGCATCTGCTTGGTAAACAAAAGGTCCCAGGTTCAAGCCCCGGCATCTCCAACTCAAAAGGGTCCAGGCAAGTAGGCGTGAAGAACCTCAGCTGGAGACCCTGGAGAGCCATGAATGGGGCTGTGGCTCAGTGGAAGAGCATCTGCTAGGTAAGCAGAAGGCCCCAGGTTCAAGCCCCGGCATCTCCAACTCAAAAGGGTCCAGGCAAGTAGGTGTGAAGAACCTCAGCTGGAGAGCCATGAATGGGGCTGTGGCTCAGTGGTATAGCATCTGCTAGGTAAGCAGAAGGCCCCAGGTTCAAGCCCCGGCATCTCCAACTCAAAAGGGTCCAGGCAAGTAGGTGTGAAGAACCTCAGCTGGAGATCCTGGAGAGCCATGAATGGGGCTGTGGCTCAGTGGTGGAGCATCTGCTAGGTAAGCAGAAGGCCCCAGGTTCAAGCCCTGGCATCTCCAACTCAAAAGGGTCCAGGCAAGTAGGCGTGAAGAACCTCAGCTGGAGACCCTGGAGAGCCATGAATGGGGCTGTGGCTCAGTGGTAGAGCATCTGCTTGGTAAGCAGAAGGCCCTAGGTTCAAGCCCCGGCATCTCCAACTCAAAAGGGTCCAGGCAAGTAGGCATGAAGAACCTCAGCTGGAGACCCTGGAGAGCCATGAATGGGGCTGTGGCTCAGTGGTAGAGCATCTGCTTGGTAAACAGAAGGTCCCAGGTTCAAGCCCCGGCATCTCCAACTCAAAAGGGTCCAGGCAAGTAGGCATGAAGAACCTCAGCTGGAGACCCTGGAGAGCCATGAATGGGGCTGTAGCTCAGTGGATAGAGCATCTGCTTGGTAAACAGAAGGTCCCCAGGTTCAAGCTCCGGCATCTCCAACTCAAAAGGGTCCAGGCAAGCAGGCGTGAAAATCCTCAGCTTGAGACCTTGGAGAGCCGCTGCCAGTCTGAGTAGACAAGACTGACTTTGATGGACCCAGGGTCTGATTCAGTAGAAGGAAGCTTCATATGTTCATAAGGTGGTTGGACTTAGACAAGGAAACCACAAGGGCCCTCAGTTTGTGAGACCAGAGCATGGCTGTTAACAAGAGGATGTTTCGAAGGACAGTAATTCGTAGGGTTGTCATAAGCTGGGAGTGTTTTGAAGACCCCCTAACACCACACATACACATGCTTGATACCAAGGTAAGGAACAATTTCAATGCTGGCCATTAGACAATTGATGGTGATGGTGTTTCTTAATGACAGTGAATGGTTTTAATTGTATCTTTGGAAATTGCCTTGCGTCCGGCACAGGAGAAAGTGGGCTAAAAACGTTACAGATCATTTGCTGGCCAAAAATCACAAAACAGATCAAACACAACAAAGTGCTGATGACTAACAGACATTCAAGTCCGTGACAAACAAAAGCAGCAGCATGTCGCATTGGCTGTTAAGAGGCCCACGAAAATGAAAAGGTCTTGACCTGAACTCCATGAAAAGATACTGTGTGAAAACCTTCTGGAGAAACTGACTTCACAGTGGTGGGGTAGCTCTGGAAAGAGTCCGCTCTGGGGCAGACCCCATGGGATTTTGCCTCCAGTAGCGCAGCCAGGTGTGTCCAGCCCATCTTCAAGATCCAGAGGTGGTTTGCCGCTGCCTACCTCTGCGCAGAGACCCTGGACTTCCTTGGTGGTCTCCCATTCAAGTATGACCCAGGGCCTGAAGGTTTTAAAAAAATTCCTTGTGGGGTTCTACATTTTAGCTCTCAAATTACTCCAATTTTCAGATGTAAACATGCCCCAAAGAACAATGAACAGCCTTTTATTCAGGACCAGTGTGAGGGATTCTGGGAACCGCTGCTTGTCTTTCATTAAGAAGAAGAAGATATTGGATTTATTTCCTGCCCTCCCACTCCGAAGAGTCTCAGAGCGCGGCTCACAATCTCCTTTCCCTTCCTCCCCCACAACAGACACCCTGTGAGGTAGATGAAGATATTGGATTTATATCCCGCCCTCCACTCAGAAGAGTCTCAGAGCGGCTCACAATCTCCTTTCCCTTCCTCCCCCACAACAGACACCCTGTGAGGTAGAAGAAGATATTGGGATTTATATCCCGCCCTCCACTCTGAAGAGTCTCAGAGCGGCTCACAATCTCCTTTCCCTTCCTCCCCCACAACAGACACCCTGTGAGGTAGATGAAGATATTGGATTTATATCCCGCCCTCCACTCCGAAGAGTCTCAGAGCGGCTCACAATCTCCTTTACCTTCCTCCCCCACAACAGACACCCTGTGAGGTGGGTGGGGCTGGAGAGGGCTCTCACAGCAGCTGCCCTTTCAAGGACAACCTCTGCCAGAGCTATGGCTGACCCAAGGCCATTCCAGCAGCTGCAAGTGGAGAAGTGGGGAATCAAACTCCCAGATAAGAGTCTGCACACTTAACCACCACACCAATCACACGTTGTTGTTGTTTCTTGTATTTATGAATCACCCAATCCCTGCTGCTGCAGAGCTCTGGGCAATGTACAGGATCCATAAAAACAGCAAGATAAAACAAAACATTTAGGTAGGAAAAATCCAATGCATGGCTATAGGATGGGGGGAGACTTGTCTTAGCAGTAGTATGTGCGAAAAGGATCTCGGGGTCTTAGTGGATCGTACGCTGAACATGAGTCAACAGTGTGATGCGGTGGCTAAAAAGGCAAATGCAATTTCCGGCTGTATCAACAGAAGTCTAGTGTCCAGATCACGTGATGTGGTGGCATCGCTTTACTCTGCTCTGGTAAGACCTCACCTGGAGTATTGTGTTCAGTTTTGGGCACCACATTTTAAGAAGGATATAGACAAGCTGGAATGGGTCCAAAGGAGGGCGACGAAGATGGTGAGGGGTCTGGAGACCAAGTCCTATGAGGAAAGGTTGAAGGAGCTGGGGATGTTTAGCCTGGAGAGGAGATGGCTGAGAGGTGATATGATCACCATCTTCAAGTACTTGAAGGGCTGTCATATAGAGGATGGTGCGGAATTATTTTCTGTGGCCCCAGAAGGTAGGAGCAGAACCAATGGGTTGAAATTAAATCATAAGAATTTCAGGCTCAACATTAGGAAGAACTTCCTGACTGTTAGACCGATTCCTCAGTGGAACAAGCTTCCTTGGGAGGTTGTGGGCTGTTCTTCCTTGGAGGTTTCTGAACAGAGGCTAGATGGCCATCTGACAGCAATGAAGATCCTGTGATTTTAGGGGGAGGTATTTGTGAGTTTCCTGCATTGTGCAGGAGGCTGGACTAGATGATCCTGGAGGTCCCTTCCAACTCTGTGATTCTATAATTAACAGGACAGTTTAACTATCAGATGACAAATACTAATTATTGAAAAGGATTTTATTTATTTATGTGCTTCATGATCCTCTTTTGGCAGCTATAATAGCTCAAAAGAAGTATTTTTTGTGAAGGAAGTCTTAGTGAATTAGGATATGAATCTCCAGTTTTCTTCAACTCCACAGGCCAAGACTGGGATCTTTCACATGTGAATTGCACAGCTGTTTTGTGTCTTGTCTCAATGAGACCCATGGCGCAGAGTGGTAAAGCTGCAGTACTGCAGTTGGAGTCCTCTGCTCATGACCTGAGTTCGATCCCGGCAGAAACTGGTTCAGGTAGCCGGCACGAGGTTGACTCAGCCTTCCCTCCTTCCGAGGTGGGTCAAATGAGTCCCCAGCTTGCTGGGGGGAAAGTGTAGAGGACTGAAGAAGGCAATGGCAAACCACCCCATAAAAAGTCTGCCATGAAAACGTTGTGAAAGCAACGTCTTCCCAGAGTCGGAAATGACTGGTGCTTGCACAGGGGACCTTACCTTCAAGAGCCCCGTGGTGCAGAGTGGTAAAGCTACAGTACTGCAGTCCCAAGCTCTGCTCACCGTTGCAAAGACCTGGGTTCGATCCCAGCGGAAGTTGGGTTTTCAGGTAGCCAGCTCGCGATTGACTCAGCCTTCCTTCCTTCCGAGGTCAGTCAAATGAGTCCCCAGCTTGATGGGGGGAAAGCGTAGATGACCGGGGAAGGCAATTGCAAAACCACCCCGTAAAATGTCTGCCATGAAAAACGTTGTGAAAGCAGCGTCACCCCAGAGTCGGAAACGACTGGTGCTTGCACAGGGGACTACCTTTTTTGTCTCTTACCTGATGCTGATGTTGATTGGGCAGACTTGGGTTGAGAAGTGCGTAGAGTGGGAAGGCTATTGATGCTGCCTAGGACTCGTTTGCCGGATTACAAAAATATACATCGGACTTGGCACAAAGAGGAGCTGCTAAAATAGACTTTTTGCCTCCAGGAGATGCTTCTGTTTCAGTATCATAGGCAGCCTCTGCGATTCAGAGACGCCAACTGTAACATTTAGCAGTAATGAAGTAAGCGGCTGCCTTCCTGCCTGCCTGGTTGATGTGGCCCTTCTCCTGGCCCTGAAGTCTTCTTCTGGGTCTCCTGGCCCTGAAGTCACATTTTAGGGAGACTTCTATCCCCCTGCGTACCCCACATATTTGTAACTATTCCTTAATGGTTTGAGACCGCTCAAGAAATACAGTCTCAAATATTATTTTTTCTGCTGAGGTGAGATGAAAGGAAGAACTAATGCAACATTTGGACCTTGCACAACCAGGTTCTGGCTCTTTGGGTTGTGGGTTGTGGGGGGGGGGGGGAACTTGCTGCCATTTTGTAGCCTCTGTAAAGATCTTGTTCTTAACAAATACAGAATGAACATATGAAGCTGCCTTGTACTGAATCAGACCCTGGGTTCATCAAAGTCAGTCTTGTCTGCTCAGACTGGCAGCGGCTCTCCAGGGTCTCAAGCTGAGGTTTTTCACGCCTACTTGGCTGGACCCTTTTTAGTTGGGGATGCCGGAGACTGAACCTGGGACCTTCTGCTTACCAAACAGATGCTCTATCACTGAGCCACCATCCCTCCTAGAACATACGAAGCTGCTTTCTACTGAATCAGACCCTGGGTCCATCAAAGTCAGTCTTGTCTGCTCAGACTGGCAGCGGCTCTCCAGGGTCTCAAGCTGAGGTTTTTCACGCCTATTTGCCTGGACCCTTTTGAGTTGAGGATGCTGGGAATTGAACCTGGGACCTTCTGCTTACCAAGCAGATGCTGTATCACTGAGCCACCATCCCTCCCTAGAACATATGAAGCTGCCTTGTACTGAAACAGACCCTGGGTCCATCAAAGTCAGTCTTGTCTACTCAGACTGGCAGCGGCTCTCCAGGGTCTCAAGCTGAGGTTTTTCACGCCTATTTGCCTGGACCCTTTTGAGTTGGAGATGCTGGGAATTGAACCGGGGACCTTCTGCTTACTAAGCAGATGAACCACTGTCCCTCCCCTTTGGGGGACTTGCTGTCTTTTGGGGGACTCGCTGTGTCAAGACAAAATAGTTTGCCAACACAGACCTGGCAACCCAAGTTGGGAAATTTCTGGAAATTTTATGGGCAGAGCCTGAGGAGGGTTTGGGAAGTGGGGGGGGGGGGGGGGCTTTAGTGGGTGCAATACCACAGAGTTCACCTCCAAAGCAGCCGTTTCCTCCTGGGAGATAGATCTCTGTCACCTGGAGATCAGTTGAAATAGTGGGAGATCTTCAGCCAGCACCTGGGGAGTTGGGAACCCAACCTATGAGAGATGTAAGGCTGAGAGTGTGACTGGCCCAAGGTCATCCAGAATGCTGCCGTGACAGAGTGGAGATTTCGAACTTGAGTCTCTCCCCCCACCCCCTTCCTTCCTTGTCCAACGCTGTTAACTGCTATGCCACCCGGGCTTTCAGGTTAGTTGTTTTCCCCAGTGGGCATTTAAGGTTGGGGGAAATGGCACGCAGCTGTGCCACGTCCTCAGTTCAAAATGGGGGCAACGAAGCTGCTACCTACCAACAAAATGGCTCTCTTAAAAGCTCTCCCAGCATCTTATCTGGCTTGGGGTGGGACTGTAGCAACTGGTGGTCAGAAGCATACTGAGACCGATTCTGTATTAGCCTTTGTCCCAGTCTCGTTCTCCGGCTTTTGAGTTTGTGCGGGGCAGGGAGGAAGCAGGGAACGTGCAGCCACACTCCAGAGACACCAATGCAGAATCCAGGGGGAAAGAGCCGCTTGTGAAGAGCCCCACACAGAAGGGAGGTGTTAAATACTGGGTTCGAAGCAGTGGTAGTGAATCAGCATTCTTTATTAGTGGTTGAGCAAATACAAGACAAAACAGCAGGGCAAACTGCCCTGCTTAAATAGCACTGTGCTGCTCCTCTAAATAGCCAGTTTGGTGTAGTGGTTAAGTGCGCGGACTCTTATCTGGAGAACCGGGTTTGATTCCCCGCTCCTCCACTTGCACCTACTGGAATGGCCTTGGGTCAGCCAGAGCTCTGGCAGGGGTTGTCCTTGAAAGGGCAGCTGCTGTGAAAGCCCTCTCAGCCCCACCCACCTCACAGGGTGTCTGTTGTGGGGGAGGAAGATAAAGGAGATTGTGAGCTGCTCTGAGATTCGGAGCTGAGTGGAGGACGGGGTATAAATCCAATATATTCTTCTTTGGTGTAGTGGTTAAGTGTGTGGACTCTTATCTGGGAGAACCAGGCTTGATTCCCCCCTCCTCCACTTGCAGCTGCTGGCATGGCCTTGGGTCAGCCATAGCTCTGGCAGAGGTTGTCCTTGAAAAGGCAGCTGCTGTGAGAGCCCTCTCAGCCCCACCCACCTCACAGGGTGTCTGCTGTGGGGGGAGAAGATATAGGAGATTGTAAGCCACTCTGAGTCTCTGATTCAGAGAGAAGGGCGGGGTATAAATCTGCAATTCTTCTTCTTCCTACTCCCGACACCATTGGAGCATTCAAATCTAATACCTGCATGCAATAGATCACCCAACGCACGATCCCGCTTCCCACTGGTTAGTGTTTGGATCCCAGCTTCTATTGTTTTCCCCCTTGAAGCTCTGTCAGTCTCCAGAGGAACAAGTCCAGGCAATGTCGCCGATGCCTTCAGCCCAATATATAACAGAGGCAAGCCGCTGCCAGTCTGAGAAGACAATACTGACTTTGATGGACTGAGGGTCTGATTCAGTATAAGGCAGCTTCATATGTTCATATGCTAAGTGCGGAATCAGTCTGACTTTAAACCCGAGAAAACGGATCTTGATTAACATGGGCAGGAGGTACCCTTACTGTGCAGTTCCAAGCAAAGGCCACCCCTCCCGGGCCCATGAGACTCAGAAGGGACTTGGAAGGGTAA
The DNA here is from genome assembly GCF_032191835.1 of Heteronotia binoei. NCBI lineage: Eukaryota > Metazoa > Chordata > Lepidosauria > Squamata > Gekkonidae > Heteronotia > Heteronotia binoei. Next base: position 5,223,202 of record NC_083234.1, read on the forward strand.
AATTCTGCTCAGGATTTCACCGATGGACCATTCTTATTTCAGTTCAATTTTACGGCATGCAGCCAATGGCCATTACAAGAGGTTAACTTTAGGGGGAAATAAATGTCTGCACTAAAATGCAGGGCAGTGAGACTGGTCCTTCCGTGTAGTTTAAGAATGTCATTGATCCTTACGGCTCTTGCATCACTACACAATGACCTTTCAGAAGGTTCTGCAGAAGAGCTGTGTGATTCGAGCCTTGTAGTACCTGAGAGACCAATAAGATTTGGGGGGTATAATATAATGGGTTCAACGTATGGAAGAGGTGAGGCAGTAGTGATAATCAGCCCTTTAGGGCTGCACTATAAGACTGGAGAACTGGGCCCACAGGTCCAACTACATACAGTTCAAGGTCCCTGTGCTAGCATGCCACTGGATCATTCAAACCTAGGCTTCCCAATCCCCAGGTCCCAGCGGGGGATCCCCTGGTTTTACAGGCTTCCCCCCTCCCCCAGCCAGCTGGCCGGCAGGGGAAGCTCCACCCCCACAGCCATTATGCACCTCCAGGAACGATTCCCATAGGGAATGATGGGGAATTGATCCGCGGGTGTCAGGGGCTCTGGGGGGGCTGTTTTTTGAGGTAGAGGCGCCAGATTTTCAGTATAGCATCTAGTGCCTCCCAAGTTTCAAAAAGATTGGACCAGGGGGTCCAATTCTATGAGCCCCAAAAGAAGGTCCCCCTATCCTTCATTATTTTCTATGGAAGGCAGGCATTCTAAAAGGTGTGCTGTCCCTTTAAATGTGATGGCCAGAACTCCCTTGGAGTTCAATTATGCTTGTCACACTCTTGCTCCTGGCTCCGCCCCCAGTGTCTCCTGGCTCCACCCCCAAAGTCCCCAGATATTTCTTGAATTGGACTTGGCAACCCTATTCAAACCAGCCAGAGGCTCGTGATTGGAGCAGGGTAACAGATATTTGGTTCTTGCTTCCCATTGTTCCCAAGTCCCCAAGCTCAGCCCTTACGGCTCCAATGAGCAGGGCAGGAACACACACAAATAGTCTTCACTTTGGTCTGCATACACAACAAGCTTTTGAGAGTCAGAAGCTCTCTGATGAAGGAGGGCTTTGACTCCCAACAGCTAATGTCCTAAAAATCTTGTCAGTGAACTCCAGAGAGCCAGTTTGGTGTAGTGGTTAAGTGCACGGGTTTGATTCCCCACTCCTCCACTTGCACCTGCTAGCATGGCCTTGGGTCAGCCATAGCTCTGGCAGAAGTTGTCCTTGAAAGGGCAGCTGCTGTGAGAGCTCTCTCAGCCCCACCCACCTCACAGGGTGTCTGTTGTGGGGGAGGAAGGGAAGTTAATTGTAAGAGAGCCAGTTTGGTGTCGTAGTTAAGTGTGTGGACTCTTATCTGGGAAAACTGTGTTTTGATTCTCCACTCCTCCACTTGCACCTGCTAGCATGGCCTTGGGTCAGCCATAGCTCTGGCAGAGGTTGTCCTTGAAAGGGCAGCTGCTGGGAGAGCCCTTTCAGCCCCCACCTGTCTCACAGGGTGTCTGTTGTGGGGGAGGAAGGTAAAGGAGATTGTGAGCCGCTCTGAGACTCTTCGGAGTGGAGGGCGGGATATAAATCCAATATCTTCATCTACCTCATAGGGTGTCTGTTGTGGGGGAGGAAGGAAAGGAGATTGTGAGCCGCTCTGAGACTCTTCGGTGTGGAGGGCAGGATATAAATCCAATATTTTCTTCTTCCCTAGTTGGGGCAGCTGAGGGAAAAGTTGGGCAGGAGTCCTTGTAATTGTTTCTCGTCATTCTGCTGCCTGTCTCTTCCAGGAGACTGTTTCAGCCAGCTTTCCCCACAGGACATGGCTTTATTTATCTTTGTCGTGTCCACCTTCATCACGATGTCTGCCCCAACTCCTCAGTGCTTAGTTCGAACAAGCAGCCGAGATGGTGTTCACAAATTGGGGGTCATTCCTATACGGCCACTCTTTCACGTTTTAGCCGAGTGATAAGTTTTTGACCTCAACCCTGCATTTGGCAGTGGAAGCTGTTTTGGGAAATCAGCCCTTGACAGAAGTCACACTGCTTATTTCTGGTGCCTAAACATGGATTTAAAAGCCTAACTTTAGACATTGAGTCTTGTCAACAGTGGCTCTCAGCCATCCTTCGGTGTTGTTTTTGAAACGGGTGCTTTGCCATGCAAGCCAGCTCTCCTTGTAACAGAATCTTCTGGGCGTTCTTGAAAAGGGGCCATCGATGTGTTTACAGAGGAACAGAAAGTACAGAGCTGGTGTCTCTTTTTGGAAAGGCTCCGTTCCATAATCGGAACCTTATGACTTACAGCTGAAATATTTTGCTGTGTGTCTTGGCTCGGGGTTTGAAAACGAAATGCCTCGCGCGCCTTTGCCTCACAAAAACAACTCTCTCTCTCTTTTCTGAGGCTGACTTGGCCAGCTGAGCTTCAGAGGAAATGTATGTTAAAAGGGAACCGGTGGCCATACCTCAGGCTCAAGGTTGTGTTCCGGATCTTTCCATTGCAGACTGTAAAACTTTCCAGAGCATCTTTAGGAGGGTGAAGAGCACTCAGTCAGGACACAGCACATGAAGTTAGCGTTGAGTGGCTCTAGCTCAGCGTTTCCCAACCAGTGCATCACAAAGTTTATGAAAGACCTCCCAGATGGCCTTTCCATTGCTCTGGTATGTACTTTGGAAACCAAGATCTGACCTGCGAAACTTTTATCTTCTATGCCATACATGAGTGGGTGTTTTTACTTCACTGCATATAAATTGATTCCCCACTTCTCCACATGCAGCTGCTGGTGTGAGCTTGGGTCAGCCACAAGTTCTCAGCAGAGCAGTTCTCTGAGAGCTCTCTCAGCCCCACCTACCTCACAGGGTGTCTGTTGTGGGAAGAGGAAATGAAGGTTTATTGGATTTATATCCCACCCTCCCGGCCGAAGCAGGCTCAGGGAAGCTCACAACCAGTAAAATCAAAACAGTTCACTCACATTACTTACATCATAAATTAAACCGCTAAAACTGTCTGGCGCTAATATCATTTGATATCAATATGGAGGAGATAGTAAGCTGCTCTGAGATTCTGAGTGGAGGGTGGGATATAAATCCAATCTCCTCTTCCTTTTTTTCTTTTTCTTCTTAAGAACATAAAAGAAGCCATGTTGGATCAGGCCAATGGCCCATCCAGTCCAACACTCTGTGTCACACAGTGGCCAATATATATACACACACACACACATATACTGTGGCTAATAGCCACAGATGGACTTCTGCTCCATATTTTTATCCAATCCCCTCTTGAAGCTGGCTATGCTTGTAGCCGCCTCCACCTCCTGTGGCAGTGAATTCCGCATGTTAATCACCCTTTGGGTGAAGAAGGACTTCCTTTTATCCGTTTTAACCCGACTGCTCAGCAGTTTCTTTGAATGCCCACGAGTTCTTGTATTGTGAGAAAGGGAGAAAAGGACTTCTTTCTCTACTTTCTCCATCCCATGCATAATCTTGTGAACCTCAATCATGTCACCCCGCAGTCAACGTTTCTCCAAGCTAAAGAGCCCCAAGCTGCCTTCTTCTTAAGAACATAAGAACATAAGAGAAGCCATGTTAGATCAGGCCAATGGCCCATCCAGTCCAACATTCTGTGTCACACAGCGGCCAAATATATATATATATACACACACACTGTGGCTAATAGCCACTGATGGACCTCTGCTCCATATTTTTATCTAACCCCTTCTTGAAGGTGGCTATGCTTGTGGACGCCACCACCTCCTGTGGCAGTGAATTCCACATGTTAATCACCCTTTGGGTGAAAAAGTACTTCCTTTTATCCGTTTTAACCTGTCTGCTCAGCAATTTCATCGAATGCCCACGAGTTCTTGTATTGTGAGAAAGGGAGAAAAGTACTTCTTTCTCTACTTTCTCCATCCCGTGCATTATCTTGTAAACTTCTATCATGTCACCCCTCAGTCGACGTTTCTCCAAGCTAAAGAGCCCTAAGCGTTTCAACCTTTCTTCATAGGGAAGGTGTTCCAGCCCTTTAATCATTTTAGTTGCCCTTTTCTGAACTTTCTCCAATGCTATAATATCCTTTTTGAGGTGCGGCGACCAGAACTGCACACAGTACTCCAAATGAGACCGCACCATCGATTTATACAGAGGCATTATGATACTGGCTGATTTGTTTTCAATTCCCTTCCTAATAATTCCCAGCATGGCGTTGGCCTTTTTTATTGCAAACGCACACTGTCTTGACATTTTCAGTGAATTATCTACCATGACCCCAAGATCTCTCTCTTGGTCTGTCTCTGCCAGTTCACACCCCATCAACTTGTATTTGTAGCTGGGATTCTTGGCCCCAATGTGCATTACTTTGCACTTGGCCACATTGAACCGCATCTGCCACGTTGACGCCCACTCACCCAGCCTCAACAGATCCCTTTGGAGTTCCTCACAATCCTCTCTGGTTCTCACCACCCTGAACAATTTAGTGTCATCTGCAAATTTGGCCACTTCACTGCTCACTCCCAACTCTAAATCATTTATGAACAAGTTAAAGAGGATGGGACCCAGTACCGAGCCCTGCGGCACCCCACTGCTTACCGTCCTCCACTGCGAAGACTGCCCATTTATACTCACTCTCTGCTTCCTATTACTCAGCCAGTTTTTGATCCACAAGAGGACCTGTCCTTTTACTCCATGACTCTCAAGCTTTCTAAGGAGCCTTTGATGGGGAACTTTATCAAAAGCTTTCTGGAAGTCAAGGTAAACAACATCTATCGGGTCTCCTTTGTCCACATGTTTGTTCACCCCCTCAAAGAAATGTAACAGGTTAGTGAGGCAAGATCTTCCCTTGCAGAACCCATGCTGAGTCTTCCTCAATAACCCGTGTTCATCAATGTGCCTACTCATTCTGTCCTTGATAATGGTTTCTACCAACTTTCCCGGTATTGAAGTCAGACTGACTGGCCTGTAATTTCCCGGATCTCCTCTGGAACCCTTTTTAAAGATGGGGGTGACATTTGCTACCTTCCAGTCCTCAGGAACGGAGGCAGATTTCAATGAAAGATTACAGATTTTTGTTAGAAGATCCACAAGTTCAACTTTGAGTTCTTTCAGAACTCTCGGATGTATGCCATCCGGACCCGGTGACTTATTAGTTTTTAATTTGTCTATCAGTTGTAGGACCTCCTCTTTTGTCACCTCAATCTGACTCAGGTCTTTCAACACCCCTTCCAATATTAGTGGTTCTGGGGCGGGCAAACACTTCTCATCTTCCACGGTGAAGACGGAGGCAAAAAATGCATTCAGCTTCTCAGCCATTTCCCCATCCTCCTTCAGTAATCCTTTTACCCCATGGTCATCCAAGGGCCCCACTGCTTCCCTGGCTGGTTTCCTACTTCTAATATATTTGAAGAAATTTTTATTGTTGGTCTTTATGTTTTTTGCAATATGCTCCTCATAGTCCCTTTTTGCCTGCCTGATCACAGTCTTGCATTTGATTTGCCACTGCCTGTGTTCCCTTTTATTAATCTCACTTGGACTGGTTTTCCACCGCTTAAAGGAGTCCTTCTTACCTTTTACAGCTTCCATTACTTTGTTTGTTAACCATGCTGGCCTCTTCTTATACCTGTTTGTGCCTTTCCTAACTTGTGGTATGTATTTTATCTGAGCTTCTAGGATTATAGTTTTAAATAGTCTCCAAGCTTCCCCAAGGGTTTTGACCGTATTTACCTTTCCTTTCAGTTTCCTCCTCACATGCCTCCTCATCTCAGAGAATTTACCCCTTTTAAAGTTAAATGTGGTTGTGGCAGTCTTTTTGGGCAACTCCCTATTTATACAAATGGTGAAATCAATAACATTATGGTCACTGTTCCCAAGCGGCGCAATCACTTTTACGTCTCTCACCAAGTCTTGGGCATTACTTAGGACCAGATCCAGGATCGCCCCACCCCTGGTAGGTTCTGAGACCATCTGCTCCATAGCACAGTCATTGAGAGCATCAAGAAACTCAATCTCTTTCTCTCGACCAGAACACATATTGACCCAATCAATCTGCGGGTAGTTAAAATCACCTATTACGACACAGTTTTTACGTTTAGCCGCTATCTTTAATCCCTCCATCATATTATAATCGTCCTCTCTCTTTTGATTTGGTGGGCGATAACAAACTCCCATAGTTAAATTTCCTTTTGGGCCCTCTATTTCAACCCAAAGCATTTCTAAAAGGGAATCTAATTCTCTGACCTCAGTCTTACTGGACCGTATATCCTCTCTGACATACAGAGCCACCCCACCTCCAACCCTTCCCTCCCTATCCTTCCGATATAACTTATATCCAGGAATCACCGTGTCCCACTGATTCTCCTCATTCCACCAAGTTTCTGAAATTCCCACAATGTCTATGTTTTCTTCCAACACTAAACATTCCAATTCACCAATTTTACTTCGGACACTTCTAGCATTTGCATACAAACATTTATAATTTCCCAAGCAAGCTAGGCCCGCCACCTCTCTCCTGCCGCCTCGAGACTCTAGCAGACAGTCAGTCTTCTTCTTCTTCTTCTTCTTCTTCTTCTTCTTCTTCTTCTTCTTCTTTTCCATCTTTCCCTCGAGGCTTCTGGCAGTGGGTGCTATACTTTCTTGTTGTCTCTCTGAGGAAAACACCCGTTGATTCTGATTGTAAGCTGAAAGTATGGCCGTTTTCCCACTGACCTTACTCCGGAGCGACGTCCCTCTTCACCGCGCAGCGTCTGCGCGGATTTCCCACCAACTGCTGCGCACAACCAGGAAGAGCCGCAGCTTTTGCGTCGCAGATGTAAACTGGTTTTTAGCGGTTTACATCTGCGACGCAAAAGCCGCGGCACTTCCTGGTTGTGCGCAGCAGTTGGTGGGAAATCCGCGCAGATGCTGCGCGGTGAAGAGGGACGTCGCTCCGGAGTAAGGTCAGTGGGAAAACGGCCTATGTGAAGCAAACTGTGCAGAGTAGCATCAGATGCACCCAAGTCTGCTTGAGTGGGAAGGTCCTTGGAAGCTCCAGCTCTGGTTTATTCCTCCTTCTAAGGGGATAAGGCCTTCTTGGTGGTGCCCCCCCCCCATCACTTCTCCCCTCCCTTCCTTCTGGTTCCTGCCTTGATGAATTTTGGGCACAAAGCGAAGACAGTCTTATCCATCTGATTAGCCTGTGAACCGATTGATCAACTTGCACTGCAGTTTACAGGTGGATCATGTTGCATCACATTCGAGTATTGATTGTTTTACGACGCCTTAAATTGTTGCAAGTCACCACGCAGGCTTCAGTTAGGGAGGGGAAATAAGTATGTAATTATTTAAAGCATTCCAGCCCTGCCTGCCAAGCGGTGGTTCTCCAGACACCTCGCCGCATATTTGAAACAACCAAATGGGGAACAACCCCCAAACTGGGAAAAAATAAAATAGACAGCAGAGTTGAAAGAACAGAGCCGTTTTCTGCATCATCAGATGCTTGAGTAAGTTGCTGCTCCTTGGTCTCTGGCCCGCGAAGTCCCCCGTGCTTGTCGACATGTCCCTAATGCCACTGGGAAAGGTCATCCAGAGATCTGGGCTGACTTGCCACCAAGATACCGATTATACTCAGCTCTGTCTTGTGCTTCCAGCACATCCCAGGGAGGCTGTGGAAACTGTGGACAGGTGCCTGGAGGCAGTTTTGGAATGGATGAGAGCAACAAACTGAAACTTAATCCAGACAAAATGAAGGTGCTGTTGGTGGGGTGGTGGAAGTTTGCCCAGGAATTGAGATATCACCATTTCTGGATGTGGATTCACTCCCCCTAATGGAGCAGGTTTATAGACTGTGTGTGTTTGTTGCTGGACCCAGAACTCCTCTTGGCAGCAGTGGCCAGGGTCGCTTTCCAGCAACCTCATCGAGCGAGCCAGCTGCATCTCGCCTTGCAGGAAAAATCTTGCCACCGTGGTCCATGCCCTGGTAACATTTAAATTAGATCACTGCAGTGCTCTCTTGGTGGTCTGTCCTTGGAGACTGTATGGAAGCTACAGTTGGTACAAAATACCACGGCCAGAATATTGACTGGAGGGGGTCGTAGGGCCCATGTCTTGTTCCATCTATACGGGCTCCCTATTGGCTTCTGGGCCCTATTCAAGGTGCTGGTAATGACTTTGAAAGCCTTATGTGGCTCTAAAGAATAATAAAAGGTGGAGAGAAAGCTAGCAAGGGGTGAATGATTCAGGCCTTTGCAGTTGAGCTTCATTTCATAGAATCATAGAGTTGGAAGGGACCTCCAGGGTCATCTAGTCCAACCCCCTGCACAATGCAGGAAACTCACAAGTACCCCCCCCCCCTAAATCCACAGGATCTTAATTGCTGTCATATGGCCATCTAACCTCTGTTTAAAAACCTCCAAGGAAGGAGAGCTTACCACCTCCCGAGAAAGCCTGTTCCACTGAGGAATCTCTCTAACGGTCAGGAAGTTCTCCCTAATGTGGAGCCAGAAGCTCTTTTGATTAAATTTCAACCCATTGGTTCTGGTCCTACCTTCCAGGGCCACAGAAAACAATTCTGCACCATCCTCTCTAGGACAGCCCTTCAAGTACTTGAAGATGGTGATCCTGTCACCTCTCAGCTGCCTTCTCTCCTGGCTAAACATGCCCAGCTCCTTCAACCTTTCCTCATAGGACTTGGTCTCCAGACCCCTCACCATCTTCGTCACCCTCCTCTGGACCCTTTCCAGCTTGTCTATATCCTTCTTAAAATGCGGTGCCCAAAACTGAACACAATACTCCAGGTGAGGTCTTACCAGAGCAGAGTAAAGCGATACCATCACATCATGTGATCGGGACACTCTACTTCTGTTGATACAGCTCAACCTTCCTTTGGGAGGTGAGGACTGAGGTTAAACCAGAGGTTTCTGGGGAAGGTTAGATTTAGAAAAGGGATTTGAAGGGAACAGAAAATGCTGGTATTCAGTGAAGGGCTGAGGAGGGGCTGTGGCTCAGTGGTAGAGCATCTGCTTGGCATGCAGGAAGCCCCAGGTTCAGTCCCCAGCATCTCCAGATCCGGCGGTAGGTAATGTTAAAGACCTCTTCCTGAGACCCTGGGTGGTTGCTGCCAATCTGAGCAGGCAATACTGATTTTGATGGACTGATGATCTGATTCAGTAGAAGGCTGTACATATATAATCTAGATTTATAGAGCTGAACCAGTGTTTCCTCTTTTTATTTGTTTCATTTCTCTGCTTTTTCACTGTTGGCTTGATAGGTTTGTTTGTATTGTATATGCACATTGTGTAGTTTTTATATGCATTTTATAGATATGCCATCTGTAAATATGCCTTCTATATAACTTTTTATTGACCAGCAAATAGTGTTAGAAAATGTGTATATTTGGGGGTGGGGAAGCGAAAACAGGATGAAAGAAACATCATCAGTCTGGCTTGCACAAGGGCAGAGAAAAATTAAAATGGGGACTTGAAGGTGAAGAGATCAGAGGCGGGATCTGGAACTGGAAAGGGAAAGGCATCTCTCCTTTCGTTTTGACACAAAATGTGGTTCCACCGAGGAAGGAAGTTTCTGGGATTCAGTGGAAGTCTCCTTTCTACTTTACTAGCTTGTCTTGGGTGCAAATCAACCTCTCCCTCAGTTTACACGTAAGAATAATAATGACTTAACTTGGCAGAATGTCAGTTCGGTTGACCTGGGTTTAAACTCCTACTTGGCCATGAAACTCCCTGGGTGACCTTACGACAGTCACTCTCTCAACCAACCTCACAGGCTTGTTGTGATAATAAAACAGGAGGTGGTGGCAACTACGTGCATAGATGACTTCAAGAGGGGATTGGATCAACATATGGAGCAGAGATCCATCAGTAGCTATTAGCCACAGGGTGTTGATGGAACTCTTTGTCTGGGGCAGTGATGCTCTGTATTCTTGGTGCTAGAGGGGGCAACAGTGGAAGGGCTTCAAGTGTCCTGGCCCCACTGGTGGACCTCCTGATGGCACCTGGTTTCTTTGGCCACTGTGTGACAGAGTGTTGGACTGGACGGGCCATTGACCTGTTCCAACATGGCTTCTCTTATGTTCTTAAAACAGGGAGGAAGAACCAGGTATGTCTCCCAGATCTCCTTTGGAGGAAAGGCCGGGTGAAAAATGTAAGCAGAAAATACAAGTAAAGTTGTTGAATAAATGATTGAGAAGAAATAAAGACGCTTGGAACCATACTCAGAAATTTGGCTAGCCTTGTTGAAACTCTTTGATTCCCCAGACGTGTCTTCCTAAGTATTAGCCTTCAAATTCATCTTGAAATTTCCTTGTAGCTGAAATCCAGAGAGGGGTCCTGTCTCAGTAGTTGAACATCTGCTTAACATGCAGATTGTCCCAGGTTAAATCCTTGGAATCTCCAGTTGAAAGGACCAGTTAGGAGGTGATGTAAAAGACCACCAGCTGAGACCCTTGAAAGCTGCTGCCAGTCGTAAGAACACAAGAAGAGTCCTGCATCCTGTCTCATGCAGTCCTGCATCCTGTCTCATTCAGTGGCCAACCAGTTCCTCTGGAGGGCCAACACCATAGAGGCTGAGACCTTGCCCTGATGTTGTCTTCTGGCACAACAGTTCAAAGGATTAGTGCCAATACTGACCTTGATGGACCGAAGGTCTGATTCAGTATAAGACAGCTTCATCTGTGACTGTTCCAGCAGTAGCTATTAGAATCCCTGACCTGGATGACCGAAGCCAGCCTGAACTTGTCAGATCTTGGAACTTAAGCAGGGTCTGCCCTGGTTAGCACTTGGATGGGAGACCATCAAGGAAGTCCAGGGTTGCTGTGCAGAGGCAGGCAGTGGCAAACCACTTCTGAATGCCTCTTTCCATGAAAACCCTACAGGGTCACCATAACTCAATGGCAACTTAATGGCAGTTCCCACCACCACCACCAAGTATAGTTGACGGAAAGCAATGGGTTAACCATAAACTGAAGACGCACAGGGCCTGCGTCAGGTGACCTGAGGGTGGGGGCAAAGTGCTCAGAGCTCTCAGGGGGGGGGGGGGAGTAGTTGAGTGAGAGAAACTGCTGAGGCAGGAGGTCAGTCAAGTTGATGTCTGACAGAGTGGAGGCCTGTCAGAGAAGTCTGTCAGTGGTGAAGCCTGACAGAGACTGAGAGGGTCAGTTCGAGCCTGCCAGAAGGGCTGAGAGGGCAGCTGATCCTGTGAAGGAGCTTGAGGCGGAGACGGGGAAGTCTTCCAGAGACTGCAAGCTCGACAAAACCAGCCAAGAGGGCTGTGTGTGTGTGAGTCAGTTAAGACCTGAATGGTCACAAACACCTAGAGACAACTCTGAAGATCTAGTGAGGTGGTTGAGGGAGTGGATGTGGGTCTGAGACACCAAGCGGGCTGAGAGGAGAGACTCCAGTCGAGGGGTGAGACTAGACACATCAATCCCAAGAGGCCAGACCTTGGCTAGAGGTGGAGAGTGAGTTATAGGAAACTGTGAACTGTGCAACTGTGAGAGACTCAAGAAAAGATAAAGTGAATGTAAAGCCTGAAACAACTGAACAACGTATTAGCCTGTGTAAATATCTCCCATATCCCCAAGTTAAGAACTTCGTGTTATAATAAATCTGTGGTTTAAGTTAAAGTTCTCAAGAGCCTATATTTTGTGGGAAGAACAAACAAAGCTGCTGTGGTCCCATCAAATAAACAAGTAAAATACCCCGAAGAGACTGAAATAAAAAGGTCCAGTGAGGCCGTGAGGCGGGCGCTGCTATAAGAACCCAGACTGGAGAACCAAGGGTTAGGTTTTTCAGATTGGTGCCTTGGGTTTCACCCTATCAACATTTTAACTTTTATGATATTATCAAAATGGACATTTTGCTAAAATTTCACCATTACCATGACTTTCTCTCTGCTGGTGGTCTACCACCCCTTGGCTAGAACAGGAAATGCCGGTGCATTGTCTAAAATAGGAATCTTCAAAGTTCTTTTGGAACTTCTTCTAACTATGGGTGTTTCTAGCATCTTTTTGACCGTGTAGTATATCAAAGAGCAGAACTGCAAAAATTGCATATCTCGACTGCATTTGCAATGCAGTGGGGTTAGTTAAGGTTAGAAGCAAACCCCTTTCAAATGTCTTAGCTCTTGTGGGTTTGAGGCATTTTCCCTCCTCCCCAATTCTGGGATATATAAACACAGACTTTCTTTGTGTGACTGTAATGTTGTGTGACAGCATTTGAAATCTGAGGCTGTGCACACATTCCAAAAAAAGAGCAAAAAAAAATTGGGGAATCTCTCTGGCTTACGGTATGGAAAGGAAGAGGGGAAAGAACAGCTTTACACATTGTAAGTCAGCAGCGGAATGGTACTTGTGTGTCTCACCTTCTGTGGGACTGCGACAAGAATAGAATTCCTCCATAACAGCACATTTCCCCCAAACAAGGTCAGAAAGATAGGCAAGATCTTGGAATTTGTATTTAAAAACGAACAGCCAAAGGCCCGGTTTAATTTTCCCGTCTGCAAATGCCATTTAGACAGTGACGAGAAAAGCCCTCTTCCTAAGCTAGAGAAACCCTCCGCTGTCCTTTAATTCTAGATGAAGGGGATTAGTGTGAACATATTTAGCCTCTGACCTTCAGACAAAAGCATTATCAAATTTAGTGGCCAAGTGGATCTCCATTTAACTGAACTGGCTCTCAGTAGCAGGGCAAACTTTTTCTTGTAAAGGGGGGGGGGGTGGGAGAGAGAATCCAAAAATCCATTGTTCCGTCGGATGGCTCTGTTCTCCCCCCCCCCCCGCCCCTTCCACGTATAGATTTGAAACGGTTGTTGGGATGTAGGCAGGGAGAGAGGAGAAAACTTTGACACTAGTTAAGAAGCCAGGAAATGCCGGAAGACTGTGGAAGATAAACAGAAAAACACACCAAAACAAACAGTCCCCCCCCCCCCCCGTGGCCTTGCTTGGGCTGAGATGGGCCTTTCACCCACTAAGAAGCAGAGGTTTGAAATAGTTTGTTCTGATTGCCCCTTCCCCCCTCCATCTTTTTGCGATGATGTGTTGACCATAAAAGCCCACCTTTTTACTATTATTATTTCTCCCACCTGGGGAGAGCCAGTGATCTACGGTATTGATATTGTAAACGTGTGCTTTGTGCATTGGATCTTCCAGAAGAATGACATGCCAAGTTAGGCTATCTACATTCAGATGACTTTGTCCGCTCACTCCTAGCAATGACCGTTGGCTAACTCTTTCTCTCGCTCTCCCTCGTGCTTTAACTTCTCTGTTTATGAAGACCGAAGGAAGAGGGGGAGGTTGATCTCCAAGTGGAGGGACCACTGGACATGCTGGCGTTTCCACAGCCAGCTCTCCCCCCCCTCTATAAATTAGCACTGAAATGTGTAAAACTAGATGGTCAAGAGGTGCCCCCTCTCTCCCACCCCTCCTTCTGTCCACCATAAAATATTCCAGCCTGCCGGTGGAATGCCAGAAGGGGCCTCCCTTAAGCCGGTGTCCATTTACAGTTCATCTCTCATAAACTCGACCATTGGGCTAAGGGCAGGGTGACCAGGCCTCCTGGTATGTGATTGATTATCTGGTATTTATGCCATTGAAGAGTTTTCAGCGGCTGAGGGTCAAAGGGTCATCTCGTGTGTCCTACCGCAAATCCGTTTCCTTTTGTACAGTGAGGGCTGGTTGAACAGGCGCACAAAACCCACCTTTTTTCTTTTCCTTGGGAAAAGGGGGAGGGGGACGGGGTGAGTGTCAATGAAATTTTTTTTTCAGCAGTTCCTGAATAGTGTCCTTTTTAATTCTAAAGAACTTTAATTAAAGTAGTAGGGAAAAGTTCGTCCCGGCAAGGTTTAGCTTACCTTAACAGTTAGTTGCGTCTCCTGAGAAACCCCGAAACCCACATTGGGGAGTGGCTCAGTTTTGTTCTTTTTCTCCCTCCGTCTCTGATAACTAATTAGTGTGTGTTTTCTTTTATCTCAGAGAAATAAAATTATGCAGCTGGGAATTTTTTTAAAAAAACAGGGGGGAAACCGAGCAAATCACGCATTCTCAAACAGCAACCCACCATTCTGTTGACGAAGTAGCTCATTTGTGACCAAAACGAAATTTCGGTTGGTTTTTAAAATCAAATTCTCACTTAGCAATCTGTGAAACCTTTCTGGTTCTGGTTACTGTAGGCAGATGACAGTCTATAGAAAGTGTAGTTTAACAGCTCGAGTTTGCCTGCCAACAACATTATTAAGTTGGCAACTTATGTACAACACCACACGGCCCTGTTTTTGTGAACGGTTCCAAACGACACTGTGTCTTTGCATGTTGCATTAAAATTAAACGCAGTACAATGTGTCTCTGTGTGTGCAACACAAGGTTATATCTCTTTTTGGAGCTACTTTTGAGATGCGGCTTGTAGATCTGGACACGTGCAGAAACAGTTTCTAAACAGTTATCAAGGAGATGCTTCCTTCTCTGATGAGAACTGCTTCAATTGTTTATCCGCTGGAGGGATCCAACAGGTCACCCAGTGGAAATAGTCTGGGAATGGGGCACTGGTCAGAATGCAGGTTGGGGAAGCGAAGACAACTCCTCTAAAAAGTTCCAGATGGTGGCAGTGGTGGTTTTTTCCCTTCTTTTTCATTTTAATTGTGCTTATTCTGGTATTGGCACTGCGGAAGAAGACGACCTTAGATTTGTACCCCACCCTTCTCTCTTTATCAGAGTCTCAGAGCAGCTTACAGTCTTCTATATCTTCTCCCCCACAACAGAGGCCCTGTGAGGTGGGTGCGACTGAGAGAGCTCCCCCAGAAGCTGCCCTTTCAAGGGCAACTCCTGCAAGAGCTATGGCTGTCTCAAGGGCATTCCAGAAGCTGCAAGTGGAGGAGTAGGAAATCAAAGATGGTTTAAAGAGTCCGTGCACTTAGCCACTGAACCAAACTGGCTCAGGATTTGTGCCTAATAGATGGGCTGGGTGATCATACTGTTGTATGATGTGATGGAGGCAGAAATCAAGAACTTTTCCAAAGGGATAGTCTCAGTTTGACTTTCAGGACTGGTGCATGACATCCATCCCCATATATCCCAATATAGCAGTAATCTTTGTCCTGTCAGGGGAACCGAATCAGACCTTAGATGTGGCAATGAGAGTTTTTAAAAGCCCTTTTTATCTTCCAGCTTTTTCTAGTATAAACCTGCTCTCCTACTACCTGTAAGCTCACTACTGAGAGAGAGAGTGTGTATTTGTGTGGCCCCCGTTTTCCTTCTGGGTGAAAAACAGCCATTTTTGAAGGGGTGGCATTTAGATGAGGAAAATGGCCACTTCTCCAATCCAAGTCCATCCACCCTGGGCCAGTGCATCCCCCGGAGATCCTGGCCATTACTGATTTCCTACAGTGTCTCTACTTAGACCCTCAAAGGAGACAAGATTCCGAGGTGTCAAATAATGGAAATCGTGAGCAGTTTTTGCTAGTAAATGTCGCCCGTGGAAGGGAGGCTGATTCCAACAAGGGCTGAACAGTGGAATGGTGCCCCCCCCCCCGAAAAAATACCTTTTTCATTACCTTAAACAGCCTACTTGGAGCTCTTCTTTTACACAAGCTGTATGTTTCTCCACACTTGTCAGATAGCAACTGCAAGAGGAGGGATCCAGGTCAGGAAACAGCATGGGGTAATGGGTTAATCCCCACACATTCATTCATTCATTCATTCATTCATTCATTCATTCATTCATTTTATTCATTCATTCAAACATTTATATCCCACCTTTCCTTGTGGTTCAAGGTGACTTACAATAATAGTTAAAAACATTTTCAGTTTTAAAAAATAAAATGGCAAACCCCAAATCTCTCTCCCCTCCCCCCTTAAAAGATGCCAAATACTTCAAGCGAGCAATCTTCTTCCCCCTCCGCCTCCTCTTTTCCAGACTGAACATTCCCAAGTTTGTTTTTTTGTGTTGACATACTCAAATGGGGGATATTGGCTGTTTGTCTTATTGCATATACTAACCCATCCTCCACTGTATTTTAATGTCTTCCTTTCTTTCTAATGGCAAACTATAATGTATGTTGCAAGAACCACATAGAATAAATGTCAGATGTTTGAGAGCCGCAAGACATGAGTGTCAGACGTTTGAAAACCACAGGAGGTGGGAAGGAAGGAAGGAAGGAAGGAAGGAAGGAAGGAAGGAAGGAAGGAAGGAAGGAAGGAAGGAAGGAAGGAAGGAAGGAAGGAAGGAAGGAAGGAAGGAAGGAAGGAAGGAACTATACTCTCTATTTAAACTAACAAAGCCAGAATGTTACCTAGATGTATGGCACTTTGCACCTACAACAGCAGTCTGCTTTTTATCACCCTCCAGTGTTAGAATCATAGAATCATAAAGTTGGAGGGGATCTCTAGGGTCATCTAGTCCAACCCCCTGCACAATGCAGGAAACTCACAAGTACCCCCCCCCCCTAAATCCACAGGATCTTAATTGCTGTCAGATGGCCATCTAACCTCTGTTTAAAAACCTCCAAGGAAGGAGAGCTTACCACCTCCCGAGAAAGCCTGTTCCACTGAGGAATCTCTCTAACGGTCAGGAAGTTCTCCCTAATGTGGAGCCAGAAGCTCTTTTGATTAAATTTCAACCCATTGGTTCTGGTCCTACCTTCCAGGGCCACAGAAAACAATTCTGCACCATCCTCTATATGACAGCTCTTCAGGTGCTTGAAGATGGTGATCCTATCACCTCTCAGCTGCCTCCTCTCCAGGCTAAACATCCCCAGCTCCTTCAACCTTTCCTCACAGGACTTGGTCTCCAGACCCCTCACCATCTTCATCGTCCTCCTCTGGACCTGTTCCAGCTTGTCTATATCCTTCTTAAAATGTGGTGCCCAAAACTGAACACAATACTCCAGGTGAGGTCTTACCAGAGCAGAGTAAAGCGATACCATCACATCACATGATCTGGACATTAGACTTCTGTTGATACAGCCCAAAATTGCATTTGCCTTTTTAGCCACCGCATCACACTGCTGACATGTTTAGCGTATGGTCCACTAAGACCCCTAGATCCTTTTCGCACATACTACTGCTAAGACAAGTCTCCCCCATCCTATAACCATGCATTGGATTTTTCTTACCTAAATGCAGAACTTTACATTTATCCCCGTTAAAATTCATTTTATTGATTTTAGCCCAGTTTTCCAGCCTGTCAGGGTCATCCTGTATCCTGTTTCTGTCTTCTTCTGTGTTTGCAACCCCTCCCAATTTAGTATCATCTGCAAATTTAATAAGCATTCCCTCTATTCCTTCATCTAAATCATTGATAAAGATGTTGAACGAAACAGGTCCCAGGACAGATCCTTGAGGCACTCCACTTGTCACTCCCCTCCAAGAGGATGAGGAACCATTCACAAGCACTCTTTGGTTTGTTGTTTCAGCCCTGCTTTGTTCTAACACGAGCAAACACAGATCCCTATTTGTGATTCTTTTAATCTGCTAAAACCTTTCCCATGATTCTACATACCAACTCGCTCATCTTAAGAATTGCTACTTGCCATTCCCATTTTGTCTGATGAAATCTGCTTAAGAGCTTACATTCTGAATAAAACTTAGTTGGTCTTAAAGGTGCACTTGCCTACTGCTTTGTTCGATTCCCAAGTCCCTTCGCCTTTCCTCCTAGGGCTTTGGTCTTGATCTACATTAGAGGGTCCCTCATGCTGGTGTTTCCCCTATGAAAAACTGCTCGGGAAGTCCATTCACAGGTCACTACCGTCTTTCTCAATCGGTTTTGCCTCCTGGGCTTTGTTCTCCCTTGTGATTCTTTGGGTTGGATGCACGCACAGGGCAATCAAATAAAAATCAAGCTGCTACACGTCCCTTCATTTATCAGCCAAATATTCAGTTCCATTTTCTTGTGTCATTTTGTTTTGTCTTCTCCCCCCACCTATTGTTGAAATGGTTCACTTCTTGATTTAAGGGGGAAAAAACCATTTGTAGTTCTGGAAAGGGGGTGGGGTGGGGAATGGTGCCGTAATAGAATCTGGCCTTTTCAGCAACACAAGGGCAGGTTTTTATGAATGGACCTTTAGTTGACCGGGCAAGGGGCTAGAGAGGCTCTGGCAAAGTGTTAAGAGGGTTTTTTTTTTAATTATTATTATTATTAAACCAGAGTCTAGACCAGGATCTGATAAAGGAGGTGATAAGGCCTCTTTGGTTTACATTAGTTCCCACCTCACATTTGGTTTTATCTAGAATGGGAAACAGGAAATTTACAGGGAAGATTCATCACGATACACCCAAGTTGTTAGACACGCTGGCTGGGCAGTAGAGGTCTGTTTGCTTGTTGGCCCTGCCTGGAAAATCGCCCAAAGAAATAGTCATTCCAAGGGGAGAAAAATAAAACAAGAATCATTTTCTGCTGCTGTTGTGTTGTTAACTCGGCTGAGTGTCTCTGCCTCTTTCTTTGGAGATAATAGCCTCTTTCGACACGAGCTCTCTTGGCCTTCCCCATCTTTCATATCGGTTTAAAGATTGAAATATCAGTGCTGTCTCTTTGTACATCTAAATATAGGCTTGTTTGTGATTATGGTGCAGTTTCGCTAAGCTTTTCCTATTCAGCTGCTTGGCCAGATGGGATTCTTTGTTCCCGTTTAACTCCTGGTACAGATGATTTAAGTCAACTTTTCAGATAATTTTTTTTTTTAAATTGAATGGCTGGTTTACTCCTATCTGTGTGATTGGTTGAAAGAGAGTAGGACATAACATGTCAAAACGTCAAAATGTGTATGATCCCAAGAGGCTTGCAGTTCTGGATCTTTTTGCCTCAATTTTCTCTTTGGTACCCAGGGCCCCAACGACCACTGAAGGCCCAAATGTCATTGCTCCAAGCCAAGTGCTGCAAAGGACACCCATCATGCCAAAAAAAACAGCCTCCCTTCATGCATCAGGATAAAGGAATCAGACCTGTATTTGTACCTTCACTGCAGGAGAGAAGAAGAAGAAGAATTGTAGATTTATACCCCGCCCTTCTCCTGAAACAGAGACTCAGAGCAGCTTACAATCTCCTATATCTTCCCGCCCTTCTCCTGAAACAGAGACTCAGAGCAGCTTACAATCTCCTATATCTTCTCCCCCCACAACAGACACCCTGAGAGGTGGGTGGGGCTGAGAGAGCTCTCCCAGCAGCTGCCCTTTCAAGGATAACCTCTGCAATAGCTATGGCTGACCCACAGCCATTCCAGCAGGTACAAGTGGAGGAGTGGGGAATCAAACCCGGTTCTCCCAGATAAGAGTCCGCGCACTTAACCACTACACCAAACTGGCTCTTTAGACTTGATCGTGTAGCGACATCCTCCAGGTTTCCAGGGCTGCTGACTACAGCTTCAGAAGCGCTGACTGAATATTCCCCGCAGACTTGGAGGAGGAACATGCCCCTGTCAGAGTGACCTGTTCATCTTCCCTTGCTCAGCAATGGTCTTTCTTGTTTTGTCCCACTGGCCACATTTGACAGGCTCAGAACGGTCAAAACACAAGTCGCGCCATTGATGTCTGGGGAAGAATTGTCATGAAATGAATTCTGTCTTTTGCCAGCTTGGCTCTGGCAGAGGCAAGGCCTCCCTTTCTCAGTTTTGTGTCAAGAGGGTGCCCAGAACACATGAGCGCTTGGTCCTCATTCAGAATTTATCTCCCCACACCTCCTCCTTCCTGCATCCCCCCCAAATTTAACCATAAATTAACACCAAATTCCTGCCCCTCCCCCCCTTATTGTGACTTTCACCCCGTCCAGCTGCCATGGTGATTGACACAAAGCCAATATCTAAATAAAGTCTTTTTTTTTTCCCCTCCTCCTCTTCTCCCCTCTCATAAAGACTTTGCGTTTCATTTTCCCTTCAAGGTCAAGATCAGACCTTTTTAAATAAACACATATCAAAGGATCATTAGCAGAGCAGCACTGTTAAATTGAGATATTAACTTCTGCCAAGCTGGCTTTTCAGGGCTGGATGCGTATGGGGTTTGTGTGTCTGTGTGTGTGTGTGTGTTGTTCGGTAACTCATGATTGCAGTAGCCGGCTTTATTATTTTGGCCCAAGGCAATAGCATCTGGCTGCTGTAGAGACTGTAAAAATTAAAAAGCAACACAAATCATTGGGAGAGAAAAGCAGTAAATCCAATGATAAGAATTTAAAATTAAAATGTTTGGGGGGCTTTTATATTCCACTGAACATGAAAGGAATGAACCGGTGCGCCTGTTGCAATAAAGCGACTGCCGCTAATAGCCTCTTGATTCTTCCCTCTGCTCTGCTCCTTCCTTGGCATAATCGCTCTTCCTTCCTTGGGCAATTGCCGCAAAAAGTGTAATAAAGTATGAATAAACCGATGATGGCTGTGAATGATGACGGAAAGGCGGGGAAGAGTTTGAGCAGAGATTTCCAAATGTGTGTTGCTGCTAGGATGGTCTTGCATCCCAGAGAGGAATAATGACAACGTAGACCCTCTGGAGCACTCTTTTGGGAGCCGATGGTTTTGTTCTTATCTTGACAGACCAGGCGATGGACATCTTTCCCATAAGAAAACAGAGAATGGGAAGTTTCCACCCAAGTCTCATCTTGCATTGCGGTACAAACTGGCCAGGCCTTCTCTGAGATAGCCACGTCAAAGATTCCCTGCCGAAATATCAGCTCTGCAGAAACTTCCTCCCTAGGAGGATGTTGGAGAATTTTGTGGGCAAACTAAGGGAGTCTCAGTAAAGACTGTGGGGTTTTTCTGGGGATTGGGGGTTTGTACAATACAATCCTAGGTGGACTCTAGATGGTGCCTGAAATGAAATTTGGAATAAAGACGGTGATTCTTCCTCGGAGGCATTCCCAGGGGAGCCAAAGGAGTTTTGCCATCTTCCAGAATTTCTCGGGCAGAGGCATAATATAGTGGGTTCAACGCATGGAACAGGTGAGGTGGCAGTAATCATCAGCTCTTTATTAGATACAGCATGGTATAGGGCTGTATTACAAGATTAACTACTGGACCAACAGAGCCAACTATATATACATTCCAGGTTTCCGCACTAGCGTCCTATTGGACCATTCAAAGAAGCAGGGGACCCATGATTGGAGCAGATCAGCAGGGATTTGGATCCTCTGGCCCATTGTTCCTGAGTCCCCAAGCACAGTCCTACAGGCTCCAATGAGCCAGGCAAGAACTCCATATAATAGACACGTTACTGATCACATAGATAACAGAATAGGAGAGCTTTTTTCTGGGAACTGGGCAGGCTCACTCCAGGCAAGTGTGTGTGTGTGTTTGGGGGGGGGGGGGGTGGTAACCACATATGTCATTTTTATGCTGTCTCACTGATGTGTAGAGAGGCAGAGTCTTTTGTCTGCAATGAATTTCGGCAGCCAAAGAGGAGGCGAGAAACGGATCTGGTCATTTTGCCTCGCTCAAAGGGACTGAGGGAGAATGTGAAGATTAGGGATGCAGAGGTCGAGGGAAGGGGGTGTGACTAACGCGGCCGGTCATTCAGATATGGGACCACATTGTTCCCGAGGTCCAGATGGCCTTCGGAATAAATCAGAGCAGCCAGAAACACCCTTCTAGTAAGAGAGAATGTTTGCTCAGTTTCTTAGGGTAGTTCCGGAGGGGTAGCTGCGTTAGTCTGTCGTATCAAGAAAAAAACCAAAGTCCAGTGGCACTGTGAAGACCAACAGGGTAAATGTTGTTGGTCTTTAACAGGGGTGGCCAAACTTGCTTAACACAAGAGCTGCATAGAATAAATGTCAGATGTTTGAGAGCCGCAAGACATGAACATCAGATGTTTGAGAGCCACAAGACATGAACATCAGATGTTTGAGAACCACAAGAGAGAGGGGAGGTGGGAAGGAAGAAAAGAAGGAAGGAAGGCAAATAGATGCGGGGAGGGAGAGGTGGAAAGAAAGCAACTTTAACTTGAAGTACATTCTCCAAGCTGCTGGCTGGTTTGACTTGGAGAAGTGATTTAAGCTGGCCAATGGAGCGGTGGGGGCTTTGAGAGCCACACAATATGTGTGAAAGAGCCACGTGTGGCTTCCAAGCTGCAGTTTGGCCAGCTGTGGTCTTTAAGGTGGGGAAGGCAATGGCAAAACCACCCTGTTAAAAGTTTGCCAAGAAAACATCCTGATGTGACGTCACCCCATGGGCTGGTAATGACTCAGTGCTTGCACAGGGGACTACCTTTACCTGTTAGACTTCTGTTTACTTTTGTCCAGCTTCTTGCCTAGTGTAACACAGTGACATGACCCAATCGCCAGTCCTGAGGAATGACCATTCAGACCAGAGAGTATTTTCTGGGTAGGGGGGTCTGTCTAAAACGTACTACCCTCACCGCCTTCATATCGACTTCTCAGCCATTCTTCATTCACTGCAGTGCAACTTACTCAATAACGCTTTTTCATCCTACGGCGTCAATAAAGGTTGAGGTGAGAATCTGCAGCCTTTGGAGAGTCACTGGACTCTTAATCAGAGATCCTCAATTTCTGGCATATGGTGGCATCCTCACACATTTGGCTGTTGTGCCATCATTGCGCTATAGCAGCCGTTCCGCAACTGGAGGCAACCCACTCAAATTCTGAAAGATTGATGTGGTACACAATAGCAGGCTATCCAACAACATCAAAAAAGTTTGGTTGCAAGTGACTGAGGACATTTGAATTGTTGGGGCTGGACATTTTGCCAAGCTTAGGTTGCATCCTTGCACCTCCAGATATCGCATTAGTGTTGCGCTGTAGCAATTATTTGCTCCCGGATCATCTTGCTTGCACAGGAAAGGAAAAGGAAAAAGGAAAGGTTCCCTTTGCAAGCACCAGTCGTTTTCAACTCTGGGGTGACGTTGCTTTCACAACGTTTTCACGGCAGACTTTTTACGGCGTGTTCTGCCGTTGCCTTCCCCAGTCCTCTACGCTTTCCCCCCAGCAAGCTGGGGACTCATTTTACCGACATCGGAAGGATGGAAGGTCGAGTCAACCTTGAGCCGACTACCTGAAAACCCAGCTTCAACCGGGGATCAAACTCAGGTCATGAGCAGAGCTTAGGGCTGCAGGACTGCAGCTTTAACACGCTGCGCCACGGGCTCTTGCACAGGAAAACCCTATGGCAAATAATAGTTGTAACCCATGGACAGCTCAGCATCCAACAAGGTGGGGATGCAGCCTCAGTTCAACAGGCCAGGAGCATTATCTGTGCCGGGAGTTCCCATGTCGCACGACTGTGGCTTTACAAATTAATTGAGACCTCCCTTGCCGCATCAGGAATCCTTATTAAAAAGGCTGTCGTGGGGCATTCCTGAGCGAAGCGGCTCTCACTTCAGGCTACTTTAATCTAGTTGCTGCTGCTGTAACTCCTTCCCTCCCCGCCTCCAAAATCAATGCCCGAGTGCCCGTTTTAATATATCGTCAGAAGATTTTCTGGGTCTTTTAAGGAGGGTCTTCTGTCCTCCTTTTGAGATGCGGGAAATGTTTCTCCTGTAGAACGTTGTCTGTCTCCTGTCTAGTCAGGTCAACATGGATAGAAGTTAGAGAGAGTGCATGGCTTTGAGCAACTGAAAGAGTTTTGAACCTGAATAAGAGCTTGGAAAAAGAGCTTGAAACAGGACCTGTAGACTGGTTTTGCCTGTCGTTGCATTGATGCGAAGAATGAATTTGAAAGATATTTTTGTCGTTCTTTGACCGGAGACCAGTGTTAGCTGCGTGCAAGAATTGGATGTGCAAACTACTGGGTCCACATACCCGAGTCGGAAACGACTGGTGCTTGCACGGGGGACTACCTTTTTTATTAATCACAGACTCAAGAGGTTTTTTTCAACACGGCTTGTTCTCTGCTCTCCAGTTTGTGTGACTCTTTTTGGATTTGTCTGAGTCACTATAAGGCAACTTCATATGTGCATTCTTATAACTGGAGTCATAGACGATCATCTGACAGCAATGCTGATTATGTGAATTCAGGGAAAGGTATTTGTGAATGTCCTGCTTTGGGGGTTGGACTAGATGACCCTGGAGATCCCTTCCACCTCCATGATTCTAGATCAGGCAGTAGGTGATGTGAAAGACCTCAACCTGAGACCCTGGTTGCAAGTGACTGAGAACATTTGAATTGTTGGGGCTGGACATTTTGCCAAGCTCAGGTTGCATCCTTGCACCTCCGGATATCGCATTAGTGTTGTGCTGTAGCAATTATTTGCTCTCGGAGAGCTGCTGCCAGTCTGAGTAGATAAAACAAACCCCGATGGACCCAGGGTCCAATTCCATAGAAGGCAGATCGTTGCAGTCATGCATAAGGAAGTTCTCCCTGTTTCTGCCGCAGCTACTTTACCAACAAGGATGTTCTTGTAAACCATTTCATTCCCGCCCCCGGTTCTGGGGAGCTGCAAAATGGCCGTGGTAACTTTGTTCTTCCCTTTCACATGATATTGCACCACCCAGCATGGAATAGCTGTTGTGCTGGTTGCCCGTTCCCTTTTTGGAAAAGGCCTTTAAACCCAGTATCCTTTTTTTTTTGGGGGGGGGGGGGGAAACAACAACATGCTTTTAGCATTCCAAAGCTGCCGTATTAGCGGCAAGCCCCAATCATCTCTCAATGGCAGCTTTGTTTCGCGCAGCCGTGTGGCAGACGAGTGACATGAGATGGGAGGAAATGTGAAAAAGTATGGGTGATGGATGCTGTGTGTGTGTAGGGCGTTCCTGAAAGAGCCTTTGGAAGACAGCACCGCTAAAAGGTTTCCTTTTGAGTGTTTCGGAGGGACTTGCTTGAGGGAACACCATGCAAGGGAGGACTTGTTGTTTCGGCCGTGTTGTCAGAGTTTGTGCGGCCGCGGCAACTGATGCTAGAGCCGGGTTCATCTGCTTATGGGTAGCCATGCGGACGCCTGAAGCTGCCTTACACCGAATCAGCCCATTTGCTCCGTCAAATCAGTATCGTCTATTCAGACTAACAGTGGCGTTCCACGGTGATAGGCAGAGGTCTTTCACGTCGCCTATCGCAGAGCGTGTGTAAAGAGCCGTCACGTCGTAGGCAACCTATGGCAACCCCAGCAAGGAGCTTTCAAGGCAAGCAATTAGATCCTGTGAATGGAGGGGGAGGTGTTTGTGAGTTTCCTGCATGTGCAGGGGGTTGGACTGGATGACCCTGGAGGTCTCTTCCAACTCTAGCATTCTCTGATTCTCTGAATTAAGCAGAGGTGGTTCCCCATTGCCCACCTCTGCAGAGTCTTCCGTGGTGGTCTCCCATCCAAGCACTGACTCTGCTCAGCTTCCAGCCTATGGTGACCCCAGCGAGGGGCTTCCAAGGCAAGGGAGAAGCAGAGGTGGTTGGCCATTGCCTTCCTCTGCAGAGTCTTCCTTGGTGGTCTCCCATCCAAGCACTGACTCTGCTCAGCTTCCAGCCTATGGTGATCCCCAGCAAGGGGCTTCCAAGGCAAGGGAGAAGCAGAGGGGGTTGGCCATTGCCTGCCTCTGCAGAGCCTCCCTTGGTGGTCTCCCTTCCATGTACTGACCCTGCTTAGCTTCTGTGATTTGATAAGATTGGTCTATAAGATTGTTCCATATTCTCTCCCACTTCGCCCACTGCCTGGCCCTTTTAACTGGAGATGCCGGGGACTGAACCTGGGACCTTCTGCTTTGCCAAGCGGATGCTCTAACACTGAGCCACGGCCCCTCTCCCAGCACTGCCCTTTGTGGGACAACCTGATGTGCCCCCCCTCCCTCCAGCAGCTTCCAACGGCACCAAGCTCAAAGGAGCATTCTGTAGAGACAAAGCGAACCTCGCTTTTGGCTGCATCTTCTTGCTCCCCTTACAGATCGCCTCCCCTTCTTTGGCATACATTGGATGGATCTGAAGGCAACCGCAGCGTTTCTCTTTGCGATGTCCCCACCTCCCTTTTCTGTTGTCTTAAATAATTGATGGTCGCCAGGAAACCAGTGCAAGAAAGCAGGTAGCTGAGAGCCACTTACGATCCTGTGGACTAGTGACGGCATCTGATTCAGCTCTCGCAATAGGCTGACGGTTATCATCAGAACATAGGAACATAAGCAGAGCCCCGCTGGGTCAGACCTGTGGTCTGTCCAGTCCAGTATCCGGGCTCACACTGCTGCTGACCAGCTGCCTAAAGGGAGCCCACAAGTTGGATGTCATTTTAGGTGAGGGTAAAAAACCCTAAAAGGTCAGGGTGCTTCCGTACAACCGACATGGCTGGAAACAGGGCAGTTTTTGGTAGCAGGAACTCCTTTGCATAGTAGGCCGCACACCCCTGGTGTAGCCAGTCCTCCTGGAGCTTACAGTAGGCCCTGAACGTAGAGCCCTGTAAGGGGTGGCCAAACTTGCTTAACGTAAGAGCCACACCGAATAAACGTCAGATGTTTGAGAGCCACAAGACAGGAAGGAATGAAGGAAGAATGGAAAGGAAGCAAATAGAGGGGGGAGGGAGGAGAGAGATAGAGATTGAAAGAAAGCAACTTTAAATGCATTCTCCAAGCGGCTGGCTGGCTAGGGTTAGAGAAGTGATTTAAAAGAAATGCCTTCTCCAGGCTGGCTGATGGGATGCAGTGGGGTGGGGGGCTTCGAGAGAGCCACAGTTTGGCCTCCCCTGCCTTAGAGGATTGGTTACAGCAAGCGTGTGTGGCTTAATATGCAAAGAAGAAGATATTGGATTTATATCCCACCCTCCACTCTGAAGAGTCTCAGAGCGGCTCACAATCTCCTTTCCCTTCCTCCCCCACAAAAGACACCCTGTGAGGTTGATGAAAATATTGGATTTATATCCCGTCCTCCACTCCAAAGAGTCTCAGAGCGGCTCACAATCTCCTTTCCCTTCCTCCCCGACAACAGACACCCTGTGGGGTGGGTGGGACTGAGAAGGCTCTCACAGCAGCTGCCCTTTCAAGGACAACCTCTGCCAGAGCTCTGGCTGACCCAAGGCCATGCTAGCAGGTGCAAGTGGAGGAGGGGGGAATCAAACCCGGTTCTCCCAGAGAAGAGTCCGCACACTTCACCACTACACCAAACTGGCTCTCACAAGGACAGCTCTGCCAGAGCTCTGGCTGACCCAAGGTCATTCCAGCAGCTGCAAGTGGAGGAGTGGGGAATCCAACCCGGTTCTCCCAGATAAGAGTCCACACACTTAACCACTACACCAAACTGGCTCTCACAAGGACAGCTCTGCCAGAGCCATGGCTGACCCAAGGCCATCCCAGCAGGTGCAAGTGGAGGAGTGGGGAATCCAACCCGGTTCTCCCAGATAAGAGTCCGCACACTAAACCACTACACCAGACTGGCTCTCCCTGTTGTGCGGGAAGAGGAAGACAAAGGAAACTGCAAGCTGCTCTGAAACTCTGAGATTCAAAGGGTGCTCCAGAAAAAAGTCCTGGCTGAAGAGAAAAACTTGCACTGGCGCATGCATGTGGAAAGGCTTGACAGAACACACCTCCTGCATGCTTCCAGAGATGAGCATCAACTAGCACATGGACACCTGTGCTGCAGCCTGCTTGGTGAGGGGTGGCAGCACAGGCTGGCATCAGCATGTTGGCCAATGGCTGATAACTGGACAGGGGCCGCTCATTCTAAACGTTGTACTTTCCTTCCCACGCCTGGAGGCAGAGAAGAGGGGCACTGGGACCAGGGTCTCTTGGTGGGAGAAGTCTAAACTGGAAGAGCTCCTCCTAGTGGCCGATTCTGAGCTGAGTGGGGAAAAGGAGGATTGGGCAGTGTGGGTTCAAGAGGTCTGGGAGAGACAGAACGAGAGAGGGCGGTGGCCAGGAAACGGGGCGTTCTTTGGGGGGAGGACTGGGAGAAGGATACTTGGTGGCAATAGGGAGGCAATTCAGCAGGTTTCTTTGGATGCTCATAAGGCAGAGTTGTGTCATGGTAAAGGGTGACAAAGAGGCTCCATTTACCACTCATTGTTAACTTGGGGTGGGGGATTCCATGTGTTGGCAGAGCCGTATAGGGAGGAGGCTCTTCAGGTGGATATTGTAGAGGGAAAGTATAACAGGGGTGGCTTCAGATTTCAGCAGCCCCACTTTCTCGAGGAGGAGGAGGAGGAGGAGGAGGAGGAAGAAGAAGAAGAAGAAGAAGAAGAAGAAGAAGAAGAAGAAGAAGATGATGATGATGATGATGATGATGATGATGATGATGATGATGATACTGGATTTATATCCCACCCTATACTCTGAATCTCAGAGTTTCAGAGCGACTCGCCGTCTCCTTTATTCTCCTCTTCCCCCACAACAGACACCCTGTGAGATGGGTGGGTCTGAGAGAGTCTCCCAGAAGCTGCCCTTTCAAGGACAACTCTGCGAGAGCTATAGCTAACCCAAGGCCATTCCAGCAGCTGCAAATGGAGGAGTGGGGAATCAAACCCGGTTCTCCCAGATAAGAGTACGTGCACTTAACCACTACACCAAACTGGCTCTCACAAGGACAGCTCTGTCAGAGCTATGGCTGACCCAAGGCCATTCCAGCAGGTGCAAGTGGAGGAGTGGGGAATCAAACCCAGTTCTCCCGGATAAGAGAGCTCTGGCTGACCCAAGGCCATGCCAGCAGCTGCAAGCGGAGGAGTGGGGAATCAAACCCGGTTCTCCCAGATAAGAGAGCTATGGCTGACCCAAGGCCATTCCAGCAGGTGCAACTGGAGGAGTAGGGAATCAAACCCGGTTCTCCAAGATAAGAGAGCTATGGCTGACCCAAGGCTATTCCAGCAGCTGCAAGTGGAGGAGTGGGGAATCAAACCCGGCTCTCCCAGATAAGAGAGCTGTGGCTGACCCAAGGCCATTCCAGGTGCAAGTGGAGGAGTAGGGAATCAAACCTGGTTCTCCAAGATAAGAGAGCTATGGCTGACCCAAGGCCATTCCAGCAGCTGCAAGTGGAGGAGTGGGGAATCAAACCCGGTTCACCCAGATAAGAGAGCTATGGCTGACCCAAGGCCATTCCAGCAGGTGCAATTGGAGGAGTGGAGAATCAAACCCAGTTCTCCGGGATAAGAGAGCTCTGGCTGACCCAAGGCCATTCCAGCCGCTGCAAGTGGAGGAGTGGGGAATCAAACCCGGTTCTCCCAGATAAGAGAGCTCTGGCTGACCCAAGGCCATTCCAGCAGCTGCAAGTGGAGGAGTAGGGAATCAAACCCGGTTCTCCCGGATAAGGGAGCTATGGCTGACCCAAGGCCATTCCAGCAGCTGCAAGTGGAGGAGTGGGGAATCAAACCCAGTTCTCCCGGATAAGAGAGCTCTGGCTGACCCAAGGCCATGCCAGCAGCTGCAAGCGGAGGAGTGGGGAATCAAACCCGGTTCTCCCAGATAAGAGAGCTATGGCTGACCCAAGGCCATTCCAGCAGGTGCAAGTGGAGGAGTAGGGAATCAAACCCGGTTCTCCAAGATAAGAGAGCTATGGCTGACCCAAGGCTATTCCAGCAGCTGCAAGTGGAGGAGTGGGGAATCAAACCCGGTTCTCCCAGATAAGAGAGCTGTGGCTGACCCAAGGCCATTCCAGGTGCAAGTGGAGGAGTGGGGAATCAAACCTGGTTCTCCAAGATAAGAGAGCTATGGCTGACCCAAGGCCATTCCAGCAGCTGCAAGTGGAGGAGTGGGGAATCAAACCCGGTTCACCCAGATAAGAGAGCTATGGCTGACCCAAGGCCATTCCAGCAGGTGCAATTGGAGGAATGGAGAATCAAACCCAGTTCTCCCGGATAAGAGAGCTCTGGCTGACCCAAGGCCATTCCAGCCGCTGCAAGTGGAGGAGTGGGGAATCAAACCCGGTTCTCCCAGATAAGAGAGCTCTGGCTGACCCAAGGCCATTCCAGCAGCTGCAAGTGGAGGAGTAGGGAATCAAACCCGGTTCTCCCGGATAAGGGAGCTATGGCTGACCCAAGGCCATTCCAGCAGCTGCAAGTGGAGGAGTGGGGAATCAAACCCGGTTCTCCCAGATAAGAGAGCTCTGGCTGACCCAAGGCCATTCCAGCAGGTGCAAGTGGAGGAGTGGGGAATCAAACCCGGTTCTCCCATGTAAGAGAGCTCTGGCTGACCCAAGGCCATTCCAGCAGCTGCAAGTGGAGGAGTGGGGAATCAAACCCGGTTCTCCCAGATAAGAGAGCTCTGGCTGACCCAAGGCCATTCCAGCAGCTGCAAGTGGAGGAGTGGGAAATCAAACCCGGTTCTCCCAGATTAGAGAGCTCTGGCTGACCCAAGGCCATTCCAGCAGGTGCAAGCGGAGGAGTGGGGAATCAAACCCGGTTCTCTCAGATAAGAGAGCTGTGGCTGACCCAAGGCCATTCCAGCAGCTGCAAATGGAGGAGTGGGGAATCAAACCCGGTTGTCCCAGATAAGAGTCCACGCAGTTAACCACTACACCAAAGTTGCCTCTGCTCTGGACGGCAGTGGAATTGCTCCCCCCACCCACAGCACACTTAAGGGTTCCTGCAGATCTCTTCTTACTGAAGTTAGGCCAGACTTCTGCAAAGACCTGAGAACAAGGCAAGGCTGAATCTGGCCCAGGAAAAGGTCTTTTGCATCCTGGCTGAATCTGCAGAAAGAACCTGACCCGAAAGGCTTTCATGGGGTGAAGATCAGCTCTTATCTTCACACATCCTGTGCTCTGAGAACGGGTCGCTGTTAAATTCCCACAAGCCGATTCTCCATGAATTTCCATTTTGCTCTTGATTCTGCTTGTGCAAATCAAGCCCAGGAGTCTTTCGGCCCGCCTCCTCATGCCAAATATTTCAGAATTATTTTGGATACCGGTAAATCAGCATCATGCATTTAAATGAGGCAAGTGGTAAGTATAGTTATCATAGAAACTGTGCTAAATGGCATAAACGGCATTTGGATTGAGTTTTTCCCCCCTTCCCCCTTTCTTTGTCCTAAACAGCATAAAGGCAGCAAATTGCTCAGCGGCTCCAGTCACAAAAATTGGGAAACCATTTGCCATGACAACACTGATAAACAGAAAGAAACAAATATTTGTCCTTCCCTCTTCATCTGGCTTCTTTTTCCTCATCTGCCTGCTTGTCTTGCAGTTCCCTTTGGGGGCCCAAAATCGGCAGGAGATGGACATCTTTTCTGATGACCCCAAGCAGGATTCTGCTCTTCCCACCTGTAATTGTAAGCTGGCTCCCTTTGGGACCCTGGGGGCACTGTTTCGGAGGGAGGCCACCTTGGCCTGCAGTAAAACAGCCAGATTCGAGTCTGGTCGTGCCTTAGAGACCAAGAGGGTTTTTGGGGCATGAACTTTTGAGAGGCAGTGCTGCCTTAGACTCTTGAGAGCTTATACTCTTATGATGTATCGGTGGTATTTAACACCTGAAAGATTGAGTAAAATATATCCTAAGTACTCAAATAAATGCTGGAAATGCAGGAAAGTAAAGGGGTCCCTCTACCATATTTGGTGGCAGTGTGGATATGCTAAAAAATATTGGGCCCAGATTAATTTTTGGATTCAAAAAATATTAAGAACATACTCCGAAATTATACTTGTTGAATTTGTGCAAAGGGAGTATTTCCAGACTGGAAAAAAAAAACTTTTGTTGCATATAATAACTGTTGCGAGAATCTTGTATGCTAAATATTGGGTCGTTTTCGCACTCACCTCCAGCCGGCGCGACCCCCCTCTTCACTGCGCAGGATCTGCGCAGATTTCCCACTAAATGCCGCGGAGCAGCCTTTTGCGCCGGAAACTCCCGGCGCAAAAGCCGCTCAAACGTAAACCTCCAAAAAGTAGTTTCTGGCGCAAAAGGCTTTTGCGATGGGAGTTTCCGGCGCAAAAGGCTGCTCCGCGGCATTTAGTGGGAAATCCGCGCAGATCCTGCGCAGTGAAGAGGGGGGTCGCGCCGGCTGGAGGTGAGTGCGAAAACGACCTTGGAAAGTCTCTAAATTACCGGACAGGGACGAGTTTTTACAAAAACTGTTTGAAGCAGCTGAGATGGACACATTAACTATAAGATTAAGAGGTGGAAATTTACAAGAATGTAGAAAGACATGGGACTATTTATATGTTTGGATAAAAAGTATGGGAATTACTATGAGAAATTCGGAATTTTGTTACGGTGAAGTCCTTTAAGCTCCTTGGTTTGGGTGGACGGGTGGTGGTTGGTTTGGGTGTACATATATATGTATAATTTTCTTTGTATATGGAATTTGCTAAATAAAGGATTTGTACCCTTTTAAAGAAAAATGAAAGCTTATACTCTCCAAATCTTGTTGGTTTCTAAGGCACTACTGGACTCTGGTCTAGATGTTGCACTGTGTTACTGCATAGAGCAAGGATGGCCAAAGGGCGGCTTGGGAATCCCATGTGACTCTTTCACACATATTGTGTGGCTCTCAAAGCCCCCACTGTCCCATCAACCTGCTTGTAGAAGGCATTTGTCTCTTTAATCACTTCTCCAAGCCAGACCATCCTGCAGCTTGGAGAATGCATTTAAAGTTAAAGTTTCCTTCCTTGCAGCTCTCAAACATCTGACGTTTATTCTGTGTGGCTCTTATGTCAAGCAAGTTTGGGCACCCCTGACATCGTCTCCTTCATGGATCCATTCATTTCTAGGCAAAGATTAAATTCTTTGCCCGGAGGCATTTTGGATCACTCCCTCTCCCATAAAGCCCTCCACGACCCTGATCTCTTTTACCAGGGGGACGGACCCCCACTGTCAACCGCAATGGCCTGGATCACCGAGGGCTACCGCAACACCCTTTGAATGAGCTCTCCAGCGTTTGCAAGAGTGCATGCGACAATTCCTTTTTTTTCCCTCCATTTTATGCCCTCTCTGAGAAGGAAGCGCAAGTGAAACATTGAGGAATCAGATGCTTAAGCCTCATAATCTCCAACTGCTATTGTTAATTTGGTGGAGCATTTTCCATGTTAATTTGTTCTGCATTGTACCATTAAGTGCCACCCGCCCTGAGCCTGCTGCTTCATCAACCTCCTTCAAGCCTCCCACGTGCTGTAGGAGAAGCCGTAACAGAACCCTCCCAGTAGGGCCCAGAATTGGATAGGATTCTGCTCAAGGTGGCAGTAAGGTAGCCCCGGGCATCTGGGAATCCAGCTTTGCTCCGACTACTCAGTCTCCTTTAGTGCTGAGAAGTAAAGGGGCAGCTGTTTGAGCACCACGACCTCTTCCTTTGCGAAGTCAAACTGGGTCCCCCGTCTTTGTGAGCCAGTGGGTGATGTCCCCTCTAAGGTGCAGTCTTGTGAGCAAAAATTCTGCTTTGTGAGTTACTGACAAAGAAGAAGAAGAAGAAGAAGAAGAAGAAGAAGAAGAAGAAGAAGAAGAAGAAGAAGAAGAAGAAGAAGAGGAGGAGGAGGAGGAGGAGGAGGAGGAGGAGGAAGATGATAATGATGATAAGAACATAAGAGAAGCCATGCTGGATCAGGCCAGTAGCCCATCCAGTCCAACACTCTGTGTCACATAAGAACATAAGAGAAGCCCTGTTGGATCAGGCCAATGGCCCATCCAGTCCAACACTCTGTGTCACATAAGAACATAAGAGAAGCCCTGTTGGATCAGGCCAATGGCCCATCCAGTCCAACACTCTGTGTCACATAAGAACATAAGAGAAGCCCTGTTGGATCAGGCCAATGGCCCATCCAGTCCAACACTCTGTGTCACATAAGAACAGAAGAGAAGCCATGTTGGATCAGGCCAATGGCCCATCCAGTCCAACACTCTGCGTCACATAAGAACATAATAGAAGCCCTGTTGGATCAGGCCAATGGCCCATCCAGTCCAACACTCTGTGTCACACAGTGGCAAAAAAAATCCATACATACACACACACTGTGGCTAATAGCCACTGATGGACCTCTGCTCCATATTTTTATCTAGAAGGTGGCTATGCTTGTGGCCGCCACCACCTCCTGTGGCAGTGAATTCCACATGTTAATCACCCTTTGGGATGATATTGGATTTATATCCCACCCTCCACTCTGAATCTCAGAGCGGCTCACAATCTCCTTTGTCTTCCTCCCCCACAACAGACACCCTGTCTGTCTGAGGAGCTCACGATCTTTTGGTTAGCCATCGGTTGTTGTCAGTTGCTGGAATCTGGAAGTATAGCAAAAGCATGAGCAGCTTTGTCTCCTTGACCATCCCTGGCGCAGTTGTTTGCCCTGGCTTCCAGCAGCCGTCCTGCTGATTCAGAACCTCTGGAACTCTAGAATCCCACAAGCTCTTGTTGAGGTTGCCTCTCATCTCAGAACTTGCAACAGCTTCATAAGAATGTGCCACCCTTGTATGGTGAGTGGTGGCTTTTTGTCCTGACGTCTCTTACCTTAACTGCTCTGCTGTTTCATTTCTTTTTTGACTGTCCTAGTTTTCTTAAAACCCATCATGAGAACATAAGAAGAGCCCTGTTCATCATAAGAACATAAGAAGGGCCCAGACCAGTGAGACTCCATCTAGTCCAGCATCCTGTCTCACACAAAGGTCAACCAGTTCCTCAGACAGCCAACATCTGGGCATAAAGGCTGAGATCTTCTCCTGAGAAGAACATCAGAAGAGCCCGGCTGGGCCAGACCAGTGAGGGTCCATCTAGTCCAGCCTCCTGTCTCACACAGTGGCCAACCAGTTCCTCTGGAGGGCCAACAACAGGGCAGAGAGG
The DNA here is from genome assembly GCF_032191835.1 of Heteronotia binoei. Classification (NCBI taxonomy): domain Eukaryota; kingdom Metazoa; phylum Chordata; class Lepidosauria; order Squamata; family Gekkonidae; genus Heteronotia; species Heteronotia binoei. The sequence continues at coordinate 5,257,772 of NC_083234.1, forward strand.
CCGAGGACTTCCCCCGATGTTGCCTCCTATCTCTGGGATTCAGGAGTTGATTGCCTCTGAATGTGGAGGTTTCCTTTAGTCATTCCTGAAGGAGAGGGATGAGAAGGACCGGTACACAGAAACATGGTAGGGAAAGCCAACTGCAATTTAATCTTTCATGGAAGCCGTCCTTGTGTGACTGCTCTCGCATAGGACTGCCACATACTGTATTATCTACCAGATGTCACCCTATGTATGATTTGATTCCTTTGGTTCTCCCACCAGATTGTGAGTCCAGACAAGCCACAGTAATTAATGATGCTTTCAAAACTGGAGGCAAGCCCACAAACTCAGTGACAAGTGGCTTTATAACCACCGCATTAATCAGGTGCATGAGAGAGAGAGCAAAGGAGCCTCAACGGGTAGAAGATTAGACAGTTGGCCAAGCAGTGAAAGCTCTGTAACTTCTAGGACTTTTCATGGGAAGCTGCCTTATAATGAATCAGACTAATGGTCCATCAAGGGACAGTATTGTCTGCTTAGACTGCCAGCAGCTCTCCAGGGTCTCAGGATGAGGTCTTTCACATCATCTTCTGCCTTTATCTAGAGATGCTGGGGATTGAACCCGGGACCTTCTACATGCCAAGCAGAGGCTCTCCCCCTGAGCCATGGCCCCTCCCCAAATGCCTTAGACTGAATCAAACTCTTGGTCCATCTAGAACAGTATTGACTGCACAGACTGGCAGCTGCTCTCCGGGGTCTTTTTCACATCACCTACTGCCAGATCCTTTGACTGGAGATGCTGCTGGGGGTTGAACCTGGGCTGGGCCCTTCAGCTTGCCAAGCAGATGCTCTTCCACTGAGCCACCTCCCTTCCCCGTCCCTCCCCCTGGAGGGAAGAGACTTCATAAGCGTCACTTTGAGAATTTTGACCCCCTGTAGCTGACTTTCTTGCTTATATTACCAGAAATGAGCTGCCTTCGCCTCCTCCCAGGGTGCCCACAGAGAGGGAAGCCACTTCCTCTCTGAAAAGTACAACACGGGAGGTCCAGTTACTGAATAGCACCACCATGATGCCTGACAGAGTAGACAAAGTGCAAAAAAGCGCTCAGTTGTCTGTCCCGAGTGTCTAAATCCTACAATGCATCAGTCTAGATAACAACAAGAACATGAGAGAAGCCCTGTTAGATCAGGCCAATGGCCCCTCCAGTCCAACACTCTGTGTCACACAGTGGCCAAAAAAACCCAGGTGCCATCAGGAGGTCCATCAGTGGGGCCAGGACACTAAAAGCCCTCCCACTGTGTCCCTCCAGCACCAAGAATACAGAGCATCACTGCCCCAGACATAAGAACATAAGAGAAGCCATGTTGGATCAGGCCAATGGCCCATCCAGTCCAACACTCTGTGTCACACAGTGGTCAAAAATCCAGGTGCCATCAGGAGGTCCCTCAGTGGGGCCAGGACACTAGAAGCCCTCCCACTATATCCCCCCAGCACCAAGAATACAGAGCATCACTGCCCCAGACATAAGAACATAAGAGAAGCCATGTTGGATCAGGTCAATGGCCCATCCAGTCCAACGCTCTGTGTCACACAGTGGCCAAAACCCAGGTGCAATCAGGAGGTCCACCAGTGGGGCCAGGGCACTAAAAGCCCTCCCACTGTGTCCCTCCAGCACCAAGAATACAGAGCATCACTGCCCCAGACATAAGAACATAAGAGAAGCCATGTTGGATCAGGCCAATGGCCCATCCATTCCAACACTCTGTGTCACACAGTGGCCAAAACCCAGGTGCCATCAGGAGGTCCACCAGTGGGGCCAGGGCACTAAAAGCCCTCCCACTGTGTCCCTCCAGCACCAAGAATACAGAGCATCACTGCCCCAGACATAAGAACATAAGAGAAGCCATGTTGGATCAGGCCAATGGCCCCTCCAGTCCAACACTCTGTGTCACATAAGAACATAAGAGAAGCCATGTTAGATCAGGCCAATGGCCCCTCCAGTCCAACACTCTGTGTCACATAAGAACATAAGAGAAGCCATGTTAGATCAGGCCAATGGCCCATCCAGTCCAACACTCTGTGTCACATAAGAACATAAGAGAAGCCCTGTTGGATCAGGCCAGTGGCCCCTCCAGTCCAACACTCTGTGTCACATAAGAACATGAGAAGCCATGTTGGATCAGGCCAATGGCCCATCCATTCCAACACTCTGTGTCACACAGTGGCCAAAACCCAGGTGCCATCAGGAGGTCCACCAGTGGGGCCAGGACAGTAGAAGCCCTCCCTTTGTTGTCCCCCAATCACCAAGAATACAGAGCATCACTGCCCCAGACAGAGAGTTCCAACAATACGCTGTGGCTAAGAGCCACTGATGGAGCTCTGCGATACAGGGAATAGAGACATGGGGGGTTACAAGAGTTTCAGTCAGTGCTCATGGGTGAATGGGGTGGGACACACTCCCTCTTGCCCTGCCTTGCATGGTTGAAGCTAGCCTGGCCTCAGGAGCTAAACAACCCTATTTTCCTAACCACCGGGGAGTTTGAGAGGGTCTCTGTGTCCATCTGCACTAGAAAAGCTAGAGACCACTCCGGCAGCACCAGAGACGCCAAGCAGGGTGGGGTGATAAGCTTTGCAGGGATGTCAAACTCATTTGTTATGAGGGCCGGATCTGACATAAATGAGACCTTGTTGGGCCAGGCCATGTTGGGTTGGGCTAAGCCATGTTGGGTGGCATCAGAGATAAAAACTTTATAAAGAACACAGACAAACATAAATACATCGTTTTAAAAAATTAAAACATGATTTAAAACGTTAGCACTCGTTGGTCTTGAAGATGCTTTCTTTGTATTTCTCCCATGGGATCCAGGGAACTGGGCAAAGGAAGCTCTGGCTCTTTCCTTCCCTCCCCAGGGGACTGAGGGGGGAGCCTCAGCCAATAGAAGGGAGAGAGGATTGGCTCAGTAGCTCTGCGGTACAATTGAGAGAGCCTGGCAAAGCAAGCTATTCCTTCCTCCCCGAGGGAGGAGCCTCAGCCGGTGGAGAAAATAGAGGTTTTTCTCCGTAGCTCTTGTGGGTTTAAGCAAGCCTTGCAAAGCAAGCTATTATGCAGAAAGAAGCAAGAGAGAGGGAGAAGGAAGCAGATGACAGCCAGTTGCTCAAGTCCCTGATAGGAGCCCTCCGGGGGCCTGATTCAGCCCCGGACCTGCATGTTCAACACCTCTGCTTTAGAGAGTCAAAGCTTGTTTCTGATTAAAGGGAGCTCGACTAGGGTCCAGTAGTACCTGAGAGTCCAAGAAGAATCAAGGGTGTCAGCTTTCGAGAGTCAAAGCTCCAACGAAGATATCTGACAAAAACAGCTTCAGCTCTCTAAACCTTAAGCCTTAGATAACTGGTTGGCCTCAGGGGTGCTTTTTGGACCCTAATCTAGCCAAGCATCAGAACATGACCCACGGCCTTGTGTTCTTCTGAATGCCGCTCTGGGGAGAAGCCCAAGATAAGTGCCTGAACACAGAACCCACAAATGTGTGAACACACATAGATAACATGTATGTATATTTGGGGGGGGGGGGGGAGGCTAAGGAAGCCGGGGTGGGGGAGGAAGAGAGAAAAGACTTGAAGTCAAATGTCTCAAAGTCAGATCCCTTTTTAGTATGAATTTGCTGTATCTCATTCTGAGCACTAATTCCAATTTAATTGCAAGTGGCCCGGAGCCTCTTCAATAGGAGTAACAAATGGTTTGATTTTGTAAACTTCATCAGACTGCATTTTAAATGCGACACAGTCGCCCGGCTCGAATGCCAATGAAGCGCTGGAGTAGCTCTCTGTTTACTAATTATCCGTTTTTACTTCAAGCCACGCTGCCTGGCTTGTCTGATTAAATCGGATTTGTGGGATACAGAGCAGCTAGCCGCGTTTTCTCTATAGTAAACGAGATTGAAACTATGGAGCGGCTGGCTGCACACTGTAAATTATATTTCCTTTTAAAGGGGACGTGTCTCTTTTATTTCTCTGGCCTACCTTCTGCATATTAAATGTGACGCCATGGCAGAGAAGGGTCTTGGCTTAACTTTTAATGGGATGCCAGTCCCCTGACACATTAATTTTCCTCCCCCACACACACACCATCCCCCCATACACACACCACTGTAGTTTTCTCAGCACATTGGGGGGAGCAACGCTGCTCACCTGCCCCTTAACTTTTTTTGTGTGCGTGCAAAAAGATGGAGAAGCAAAAGGGCAACTGGAAATTCCCTTCATCTTTCACAAAAGTCTGTCTCTTCCCCCGCCCTGCCCCCCCCCCCCCAATTTCCAAAGAGGGACCGGGATAAGCCATTCTGAGATGGCCTCATTTGTCTTTTAAAAGTCCAACAGCAGAGGAACTGCTCTGCAATTCGTAAGTGAGGTCAGGGAGGAATTTGGAATGTCGAAGAGCTCCCCCTTTTTTTGTTTTAAAACACTTTTATTTCCCCCCACCTTCTTTTGATGGTGCAGTCAAAATGGCTTTCCCAAATCACCTGTTATTTAAAGCAGTCGTGCATGAATCAAACAGAGTGGTGGTTTTAGCTCTCTCTCTCTCTCTCTCATTCGCACACAAACACACAAATCCCAAAGCCAGGCGGTGGCTTTTATCTGCAGGAACCTTCCTCGTGGACATGCCGTATTAATTGTTTTCTCCTGCCGGCTTTAAGAAAACACCCCGGAGGGTGCGTGTGATGATTTCCTCCTGTTTGTCATCTCCATGCCATGCCCCCCCCATACCACCCCCCCCCCCAAAAAAAAGAAGGGCTTGGAAGATGAGAAAGCAGGCCCATTGAAAGCACCGTCAGGAGGCTGCGTTTAAACCTCGACTGCTGTTAAGACTTTAATTCCACAAGCTTGACCTGTCCTGCCCCCTCTCTCCATATCTATCTTTGTGCCGCGAGCTTTTTATATTTTAATTTGCTTTTGAATGTCCTACAAAATTAATGGTGTACTTTCCTCCCTCTTTGGGCCATTGTGCGGCGTACAGTAGAGGCAAGGCCCCCTTGGAGGGCTCTGATAACACCACCGTTACCGTGGAAATGAATGGGCCGCTGCACTCTCCCTTTCCATAGTCTCCCTTTTTAATTGTTGACAGTAAAAAGCATTTAAATGCTGCTTAATTTGTAATCATCTTCTGGAGGGAGGGACGGAGGGAAGCACACCACGGAAACTGTCAGCAAAATGCAGAAGTCCGCCTCTCGCACTCACGGTGTGTCCTTTGCAGTATCGGTGGCTGTTTTGTGGGAGCAGTTTCCCCACCCCCCCACCCCAGGACGTTCGAATATTTAAGTGCTTCTTAAAACAATACCAATGTGTTTCCAAGAAGAGCTTCTTTCAATCCGGTTTGCTGGGGAAATGCAAAGAAAATGAAGTGGGGGGGTCATATTTAAGGCCACGACTGTATGAGAGGCATCAGCAAAGACAGCATATTAACATTTGGACAGGAGCAGAGCCGGATATCAAATAGTGCAGACAAAATACAGGGAAACCTCCGTTAGGGGGATTCAGTGCCATGCAGCTGGTGAAAATTTGCACCATGTTCACGCAAGTTTTGGGGTCCCCCCCACAAGGGAATGACTTCAAACAACTCTAAAAGCATAGGAGGTCTGTTTGCATTCATTCCCCCCTCCCATCTTTGGTGTTCTAGCATTTCACTGAGTGAAATCTGATACATTTCAAATTATGAAACCTAAATTGGGCACTGATGACAATGTGTTGCTTTGACAGTTATTTTGGAAGGTGTCCCTTTTTTTTGTTCCAGCAGCAGCCTCCCTCCCCAAAAAACATATTTCTGGTGTTTCAATACAACAAAACTTAAAAAAAAAACCAACCCAGAACTCAGGTGCATTAAAATTGCACAACCGAGGTAAAAATTGCTTTGGCCTCAGGGTGATGCAGAAATCCTCAAACATAATTTAAGATTGTATTTTCAGATTTGGGGAGACTTTAAACATAATAATAATCCAGACACATGTTGTGCCATCCTGTTTTTCTCTGGTAATTCTCGCTATACTGACAAGGGTGGGCTGCAGTTCAGTGGACGGGTAGTTGCTCAGCATACAGGAAGTCCAGAGGTTCAGTCCCCAAAAGTATCTCCAGGTAAAAACAGACCAGGCAGAAGATGATGACGACTGCAGATTTATACCCCGCCCTTCTCTCTGAATCAGAGACTCAGAGCGGCTTACAATCTCCTCTATCTTCTCCCCCACAACAGACACCCTGTGAGGTGGGTGGGGCTGAGAGGGCTCTCACAGCAGCTGCCCTTTCAAGGACAACTCCTGAGATAGCTATGGCTGATTTATACCCCGCCCTTCTCTCTGAATCAGAGACTCAGAGCAGCTTACAATCTCCTCTATCTTCTTCCCCCACAACAGACACCCTGTGAGGTGGGGAGGGGCTGAGAGGGCTCTTACAGCAGCTGCCCTTTCAAGGACAACTCCTACGAAAGCTATGGCTGACCCAAGGCCATTTCAGCAGCAGCTGCAAGTGGAGGAGTGGGGAATCAAACCTGGTTCTCCCAGATAAGAGTCCACGTGCTTAACCACTACACCAAACTGGCTCTCTTAGATGAGGTAAAAGGCCTCTGCCTGGGTCCCTGGAGAGCCACTCTCTGTCTGAGGAGACCACACTGACCTTTACGGACTTGAAGAGGGTCTGAGTCGGTAGAAGGCAGCTCCCTGACCCTTGAGATTCCCCCCCTCCTCCCCTCTGGGAAGAATATGGGGAGGCTCTTCGGAATGTCGAACGGGTCCCTTTAATTTTTTTGCCTGAATTCCTCCCCTTAAACTCTTCAGGCCGGTCTGGGGACGGGTCTCTCTCCCCTCTGCCACGTGGCAGAGCTCGCGTTGGCCTCAGAGGATGCAGCCATGAAGGGCATGGTGCCAGCAGTTGGCAAGATGGAGAGAGTCTAGACAAACAGTCTTGGCAGTCGCCATAAATTGGGTCAAGTCCCCCACGTCACCTCCACATGGCTTTGGCTTACAAAAAAGCTTTTTATTTCTTGGAGCCATGCCAGCTACCCCCTTCAGTCTCTCTCTCTCTCTCTGTGCTGAACATCTGCCAAAATTGGGCAAGGGGAGCCAGGAGAAGCTGTTCCCAAATGATGTCGCCTTTTGTCCTTTTCACACCACTCAGTCTTCTGGAAAGCCCAGCTCTTTGGTCTCCCCACTTTCTCCCATTCCACGAGGCCTGGAAAATGTAGCTTTCCCTACTAGTGAAACAAAGCGTGTGTTTCCCTCCACACACACGCACGCATGCATGCATGCACACAGCTGACAATAGGACATCTGCAAAAATTCTCAGGATCTGAGAAAAAAATTCAGCTGCCTTCCCAAAGCCCAGCCTTTGCATCCAGCCAAGATTGTGCCTTTAGCAGGGCCTCATCTGCTGGTCTTTGAGCATGGAAAGGTGTAGCCTGAAACAAACATTCCTGTTGGTACTTTGGGTCCAAAGTGAAAGGCTAAGGGAGGGGCGGCCAAACTTGCTTAACGTAAGAGCCACAAAGAATAAATGCCAGATGTCTGAGAGCTGCAAGATGTTTGAGAGCCACAAGGTGGATGGGAAGGAAATAGATGAGGGAGGGAGAGGTAGAAATAAAGCAACTTTAAATGCCTTCTCCAAGCTTCCTGGTAGCTTGACTTGGAGAAGTGATTTAAAGAAAGAAGTGCCTTTTGCAAGTCAGCTGACAGGGCAGTGGGGGCTTCAAGAGCCACACAATATGTGTGAAAAAGCCGCATGTGGCTCCCAAGCCAGTTTGGCCATCCTTGGGCTAAGGGCTTTTAAGATAAAAAAACACATCTTATGTTGTGTCTGGAAGTAAACTGGTAGACAACGAAGTCCACTGAACATAGGTCTGACCCACTCCCTCCAGCCTGTGCCAGATGATGAAAGGGCAGTGGCCTTTTGACAGAGTAAAGTTTCTAGATGGTCTTCAAGGGGACTCCCATTTAAAAATGCTGTGCGGTAGTCTAATGTAGAGATCTCCAAATCATGAATGAACCTTCCAGGCTCCACCCTCAAATCTCCAGGAATTTCCCAGCCTGGAGTTGGCAACCCTACTCCCCAGATTTCACTCTCAAATCTCCAGGAATTTCACAGCCTGGAGCTGGCAACCATATTCTCCAGCTCCACCCTCAAACCTCCAGGAATTTCCCAGCCTGGAGTTGGCAGCCCTACCTCCCAGGCTCCACCCTCCGATCTCCAGGAATTTCCCGGCCCAACGTTGGCAACCCTATCCGGGAATCAGGTGACGCACGGCAGCCAATCAGGTGCCTCTGCCTGCTTAAAAGCTCCCAGCTCCGGTGTTTGCCAGGCACTGCCGCAGGGAAGCCACCGAAGGCTCTGGGACCCAGGCTCATTATAGGGACAGATTTCTGTGCAGGGACAATCTCATATGTACAAAATTCACCTTGGAGGAGCTTGTTTCGGGGGGCTGTTTGGAGTTGGGGTTCTTTCGCTTGTCTGTGGTGACCGTTCTCTAGCACTCCCAGGCCACTGAAATGAGTCCAGGGTCTCTTTTTTTTTCAGCTGGGGGGGCCAATTAGTTTCACAAATGAGGGCCCTGCGGTGCCACCGTAGATTTGTTCCAGGGCTGCGGGCTGGGCTGGCGGCATTGTGCTCCCTTCCACTCCCGCTGGCGACCTTTATCCTCGGCCTCAGCGGGTGCTACTTACGGGCGACTTCTCCGGGCAGGCGTCCTGCTGGCCCGGGGCCTCCACACCACAGCTGGCCGAGGGGCTGAGGGCTCGGACCCCCTGACCTTTGCCCCCCGTCCTGCTGTCATTTTGAAAGTTACAGACGGGAGGGCTGCATACCTCCTGGGATTTACTCCTTTTGTGGGTGCGCCCACCTTTGTCTTGAGGCAGGGGGGCGGATTTGGGAGCTCTGCGGCGTCTTGGCCATTGGTTGTGTGTAGCGGGGCTCTCTCCCCCCTCCTGACTGGCAAAGCTGGGGTGGGGGGAGTTCAATTTGGCATTAAGAGTGCCTCTTCAAGGGTGTGTGTTTTTAGAGAAAAAATAATTCTTTGCCTCATTACTTCTTCCCCAGAGGCTACCCCGGCCTGCCATTCAGGCTTGGCCTCCACCAGAGACAGAACCCGGCAGCAGGGATATTTCAGGGATATTTGAATCTCTAGAAGTGATTTGCGAAGTCACAGACCAGCCGAAAAATGGTTGAGTCCGGGGGCACCTTTAAGACCAACAAAACTTTATTCGAGGTAAAAGCCAGGGGTGGCCAAACTGCAACTCAGGGGCCACATGTGGCTTTTTCACACGTATTGGGTGGCTCTGGAAGCCCCCACCACCCTGTCAGCTGGCTTGGAGAAAGCATTGCTCTTTTAAAATCACTTTTCCATGCCAAGCCAGTCAGTGGCTTGGAGAATGCATTTGAAGTTAAAGTTGCTTTCTTTCCACTTCTCCCTGCCTCCTCTATCCCTCAATTTTCCTTCCTTCCTCCCTTCCTTCCTTCCTTCCTTCCTTCCTCCCTCCCTCCCTTCCTTCCTTCTTTCCTTCCTTCCTTCCTTAAGAGCCAGTTTGGTGTAGTGGATAGGTGTGTAGACTCTTATCTGGGAGAACCAGGTTTGATTCCCCACTCCTCCACTTACAGCTGCTGGAATGGCCTTGGGTTAGCCATAGCTCTCGCAGAGTTGTCCTTGAAAGGGCAGCTGCTGTGAGAGCCCTCTCAGCCCCACCCACCTCACAGGGTGTTTGTTGTGGGGGGAGAAGATATAGGAGATTGTAAACCGCTCCGAGTCTCTGATTTAGAGAGAAGGGCAGGTTATAAATCTGCAGTCTGCTTCTCCTTCCTTCCTTCCTTCCTTCCTTCCTTCCTTCCTTCCTTCCTTCCTTCCTTCCTTCCTTCCTTCCTTCCTTCCTTCCTTCCTTCCTTCCTTCCTGCTGGTGGCTCAGTGGTAGAGCATCTGCTTGATAAGCAAAAGGTTCCAGGTTCAATCCCCAGCATCTCCAACTAAAAAGGGTCCAGGCAAGTAGACATGAAAAACCTCAGCTTGAGACCCTGGAAAGCCACTGCCAGTCTGAGTAGACAATACTGACTTTGATAGACCGAGGGTCTGATTCTGTATAAGACAGCTTCCTTCCTTCCTTCCTTCCTTCCTTCCTTCCTTCCTTCCTTCCTTCCTTCCTTCCTTCCTTCCTTCCTTCCTTCCTATCTGACTTTCATGTCTTGTGGCTCTTAAACAGCTGGCGTTTATTCTATGTGGCTCTTACGTTAAACAAGTTTGGCCAACCCTGGTATGTGCTTTTTGTATGCATGCACACAAAAACTTGTACCCAGAACTGAATTTTGTTGGTCTTAAAGGAGCCACTAAACTTTGTTCCTCTGCTTCAGATCGACACGGGCTACTTCTCTGAATCCATCTTCATGAACCAGCCAATATTATGGACTCTCCTGTTTCAGCTGAGAGTTAAAAGAGGGGCGGCAAAGAGACAGAATCATTTGGGAACTAATTCTGATGTTTGTCTTAGTATTCTGCTTGCAGTCCAGAACCTGTTGTGGTGAACTTTGCTTTCTCTCCTGCCCCTCCACGCCCCCCCCCCCCATCCCTTTAAGTGATTGACAAAATTAGTAACTCAATGCATGTCACTTTTACGGTCCAAATACCAATAAATCCTTCCTGTACGAGGGGAGGAGGGAGAAAATGCAGCTTAATTTGGGTGGGAGCTGACAAATGTGTTTACTGTAGGTGGAGGTGTCGTCTGAGGAAATGCATTTGTGTCTGCTCCCGCCTCAGCCGCCTGAAAGGCTTTCTTGAAGCCTGTGGTGGGATATAAATTGGAAGGAGAAGAAACAGCAACAGCAAAGTTGTCTTTCTCCTCTTACGTCCCTCACACCAACCCGGCAAGGAACACTTTGGGATTCTCTTTGCCTTTCAATAAAACGTGTTCTCAGTTTGTCTGTTTCCTCAAGAATAAAAGGAGGCAACGTTTCAGAGAGAAAGAAAAGGATTCGCTGAGAGTGTTTCATAGGACAAATTTAAGGTGTCTCGAGAGGCTGCAAATTGTTCATGGGTCTCTTCTGAAGATAAAAATTCTGCAGTTTTCTGACTTTGCATAGGGTTGCCAATAGGGTCGCCAATCCCCAGGTGGGGGCAGGGGATCCCCCAGTTTGGAGACCCTCCCCCCACTTCAGGGTCATCAGAAAGTGGGGGGAGGGAAGGAAAATGTCTGCTGGGAACTCTATTATTCACTATGGAGACTTATTCCCATAGGAAATAATGGAGAATTGATCTGCTGGTATCTGGGGCTCTGGGAGGGCTGTTGTTTGGGGTAAAGGCATCAAATTTTCAATATAGCATTCAGTGCCTCTCCCCAAAATACCCTCCAAGTTTCAAACCGATTGGACTAGGGGGTCCAATTCCATGAGCCCCAAAAGAAGGTGCCCCTATCCCTCATTATTTCCTATGGAAGGAAGGCATTTAAAAAGGTATGCAGTCTCTTTAAATGGGATGGCCAGAACTCCCTTTGGAGTTCAATTATGCTTGTCACACCCTTGCTCCTGGCTCCACCCCCAAAGTCTCCTGGCTCCACCCCCAAAGTTCCCAGATACTTCTTGAACCCTAGTTGCCAATTATGATTGTCACACCCTTGTTCCTGGCTCCGCCTCCAATGTCTCCTGGCTCCACCCCCAAAGTCTCCTGGCTCCTCTCCCAAAGTCCCCAGATATTTCTTGAATTGGACTTGGCAACCCTACCCTTTGACAAAGCTGCGCGGAAGAGGCAAACTTGGTGACGACGCTAGCAGCATCCTCAGCAGGCAAACTGGGCAAAGAGTGGCTTAGTGTGGGGCCCGTAGACCTGTGCCTACTTGGCCTAAGTGTCAGTGCGGCCCCGCCCAAGGCAGGAGGCAACCGGGCCGAGGTCCACAGTGAGCCACTCGGAAGGGGCGTAGCAGGGCCGTCCAAAGAGGCAAGGAGGAGAGAGCTCCCACAATGGATCAGGGAGATAAAGCAAATGTCGGAAGAAGGGGCCGCGCGGCGCGTTCTGCTGTCAGCTCAACTTCTTTTGCATCCTCTTAAGATGCAGACAGAAGCCCGTCTCCCACGGAGCCGGCGTGCTGCAGGGTTTTATATCGGAGAGCAGGCAGGCACATTCGTGAATGAAAAAGGAGGTTTGAGCAGACGCACTGACGGCTGCCGGGGCGCAGGGAAGTCGTTTGCATTAATGAAAAGTCTTCCCTACGAACAGAACTTGCGCGCTTTGGGGGAAGGGTCGTGGAGCAGCCATGTTTGCAGTTTGTAACGTCCCCAGGCCCTGGGCTTTGGACCAGTACTGGTCCATGGCCTGCTAGCAACCAGACCATGAGTTGTATAATTATATCATTATATATTACAATGTAGTAGTAGTAGTAATAGTAGTAGTCTCTCTCTCTCGGCTTGACTTCGCGAACGAAGATTTAAGAAGGGTGCAGTAGTCCACGTCTGCTGCAGGCTCGCTGGTGGCTGACAAGACCAATGTGGGACAGGCAGATCCGACCACAGTGGCTGCAGGGAAAAGTCTGATTTGGGGTTGGTCCTGTAGCAGTGCGATTCTTCCTCAATCTCCTTGGGGGGGGGCTCCCTCTTGGGTATCCTGCCCCCCCCCCAGGGAAAGTATGCGCAATACATCGCCTCTCCTTTCCCGGTGTAGTGAACGCCGCGTGGTCACTGTCCGGCTATGCCTGGCAGATGATCACTGCAATGGCCTCTCCTGCATTACTGCATCCGTGGCAACACCTTCCCGCTGGTCCCCCCCCCCCGTTTCTCACAGAGTTTGCCACGTCATGGTGTGACCGAATGTCCGGCAGTATAACCGGATGGTGTGACCGAATGTCCGGCGGTATTTATTTATGTATTTATTTATAACCGGATGGGCAGGCTGGGCTCACCAACCTCGCCAGCCAAGAGAAGGAAAACTCTAACATCAAACCCGGGCAGATAGAGCTCGTTAATGTAACACCTACCACCTGGAGGAATAGTAGTAGTAGTAATAAAATAATTAATTTGTATCCCGCCCTCCCCACCGAAGCAAGCTCAGGGCGGCTCACAACACAGGCACTTCAACAATTAAAATTACATATTATACATACATACATATTATAGATCAAACATTTATAAAACTAATCATTGTAATTAAAACGCATTCTAGGATTAGATCAATATTAAAAACTTGGTGTTATACATTGTACAGCTTTTCCGCGGCAACGGTAGTAGTAGTAATACATTGGATTTTGTATCCCGCCCTCCACTCCGAATCTCAGAGTCTCAGAACGGCTCACAATCTCCTTTATCTTCCTCCCCCACAACAGACACCCTGTGAGGTGGGTAGGGCTGAGAAAGCTCTCCCAGAAGCTGCCCTTTCAAGGACAACTCCTACCAGAGCTATGGCTGACCCAAGGCCATTCCAGCAGCTGCAAGTGGAGGAGTGGGGATTCAAACCCAGCTCTCCAGGTCAGTTCCGCTGAAGTGGGAGATGAAGAAGATATTGGATTTATATCCCACCCTCCACTCTAAATCTCAGAGTGGCTCACAATCGCCTTTATCTCCCTCCCCCACAACAGACACCCTTTGAGATGGGTGGGGCTGAGAGGGCTCTCACAGCAGCTGCCCTTTCAAGGACAACCTCTGCCAGAGCTATGGCCGACCCAAGGCCATTCCAGCAGCTGCAAGTGGAGGAGGGGGGAATCAAACCCGGTTCTCCCAAAGAAGAGTCTGCACACTTAACCACCACACCAAATGAATAGAAATAAAGTGCACAGCTGTATCATCCCAAAACCATTGCCCCGTTCCTCTCCTTCCCCCCCCCTCCATTCTGTGAAAAAATTGTCTTCTGCAAAACCGGTCCCTGGTGCCAAAAAGCTTGGGGACCTCTGCTGTATTGCATGTGAGGGTGAGAAGAAGGGGCTCATGGCATGTAGAGCAAAACCAGAGAGGTTTCTTGAGAGTTTCTTGGGGCTGCCAATGTTTTTAAAAAAAATGTCCAGGCATGGGCTGAAATTCTCCCAGAATTGAGATCATTTCCCTGGAGAAAATGGCACTTTTGGAGGATGGAATCCATGGCATTATACCCTGCTGAGGTCCCACCCTCCACCTCTAGCTCAGTCTCCAGCTCTGTTTCGATCTGCGCGCATCATCTGCTGGCCCCCGTTTCATTGGCCGCCCATCCTGGCTGTTGCTGTCTCCAGGCCGGTCACCTTCAGCCTGCAATCTCCTGCCCTGCCACTAGATGGCACCCTAGGCAGTGGCCTACTTGACCGACTCCCTAGGGCTGGAGTCAAGGCTCTCTTCATCGGATACAAACATTAACTCTTGAGAGCTTCTACCAACAACATCTGGTGGGTCTCGGCGGACGACTGCACTCGAATCTAGCTGTCCTGCTGCAGCCCAACTATGGTTGTCAACTCCAGGTTTGGAAATACCTGGAGTTTTGGGGGTGGAGTCTGGGAGGGGAGGATTTAGGGAGGGGAGGCACCTCGGTAGGATATGATGACATTAGTTCAACATTAGGAAGAACTTCCTGACCGTTCGAGTGGTTCCTCAATGGAACAGGCTTCCTCCTCGGGAGGTGGTGGGCTCTCCTTCCTTGGAGGTTTTTCAACAGAGGCTAGATGGCCACCTGACAGCAATGAAGATCCTGTGAATTCAGGGGGAGGTGTTTGTGAGTTTAGAACAGTTCCTCAGTGGGACAGGCTTCCTCGGGAGGTGGGGGGCTCTCCTTCCTTGGAGGTTTTGAAACAGAGGCTTGATGGCCATCTGACAGCAAATGAAGATCCTGTGAATTTAGGGGGAGGTATTTGTGAGTTCCCTGCGTTGTGCAGGGGGTTGGACTAGATGACCTTGGAAGTCCCTTCCAACGCTGTGATTCTATGACATATAGTCTACCTTCCAAAGCAGTCATTTTCTCTGAGGAGGAGATTGGTTTTATACACCGGCCTTCACTTGGAGTCTCCTTTTCCCGTCCCCCCTCCCACAACAGGTACCCTGTGAGGTAGGAGAAGCGGAACAAATGTTTTAAATAAAGAAATAATAAATAAGCCATTTATGTTGTCTGGCGATCAGCTGTCATTCCAGGGAATCCCCAGCACCCACCTGGAGGTTGGCAACCTGAAGACCAACAGTTACTCTCTGAGCCTAGTAAGCTCTTCGCACCTTCTGTGCAGACCACCCTCTCTTTGAGAGGCAGGAAGACAGACACAAAGGCATAGGGTTGCCAATCTCCAGGTGGGGGCAGGAGATCCCCCGGTTTGGAGGCCATCTCCCTGCTTCAGGGTCATCAGAAAGCGGTGGTGGGGGGAGGGAAATTTCTGCTGGACACTCCATTATTCCCTATGGAGACCCATTCCAATAGGGAATAATGGAGAATTGATCTGTGGGTCTCTGGAGGGGCTGTTATTTGAAGTAGAGGCACCAAATTTGCCGCATAACATCCGATGCCTCTCCTCAAAATACCCTCCAAGTTTCAAAAGGATTGGACCAGGGGGATCAATCCTATGAGCCCCAAAAGAAGCTGCCCCTATCCTTTGTTATTTCCAATGGAGGGAAGGCATTTAAAAGGTGTGCCGTCCCCTTAAATGTGATGGCCAGCACTCCCTTTGGAGTTCAGTTGTGCTTGTCACATCCTTTCTCATGACTCCACCCCCCAATGTCTCCAGGCTCCACCCCCCCCCCCAAAGTCCCCAGATGTGTCTTGAATCGGATTTGGCAACCCTACAAAAGGCAGAGCCTCTCCGTTGGCCCGTAGGAGCACGCTCATCAACATCCAGGGCTTCCTAACTTCAGTAGTGATTCTCAGCTTCTTCCCGGACACTGACGTGTCCCTGTTTAGTAATTGGTTACCCAAAAAAAGCCTGTGTCTATTTAGAGGTCCTTCTCCCTGATTAAGGCAGCGTTTAGGATGTAGGGTAATAACAGCCTTCCTCGTGGAAGGTGGGGCACCTACAACGTATGTGCTCCAGCTGTGCATTCGGCACCTGCTACACTCCCCTCCTTCCTCCTCAAGATCTCAATTGTAGGGAAGCCAGCTCAGGTGTAAACAGAGAAAGGGTTGTTGGTTTTTTTGTAACTTCTACAAGTGCATGGATCTCTCTCTTGGCATGGAGATGAGAGAGAGAGAGCTCTGGCTTTTTTCTGGTGTTGCAATTTGTGTGACCGATTTCGCACTATGCTTGTTCTGGGCAGAGAGCCCTTTTGCTACCGGGGCTTCTCTCCGTTTCCTCACAAGTTGCCCCAGAGCTGCGAGTCGGCGCGCCACTATTCCGCAGCAAGCGAGATCCGCTGACAAGTGGTTTCCGCTTGCTACGGAATAGCGGTGCCCCAACTCGCAGCTCCGGGGCAACGTGTGCGGAACGGAGAGAAATCCCGGTAGCAAAATGGCTGTCCGCCCCAAAACAAGCATTGTGCGAAATCGGTCTGCGCCTATATTTTATTGCATTTTTTATTATATTGAGTTTTCCCGGATGCTCCTAGAGAGACTGGCTTGGGCCGGCACGGGTGCAAGGATGTCACTTTCCCAGGATAAACAATTTTATTAGTAACATATGGTAGCAAAACTATATCTACAACTTATAAAAGCTTAAAATAAAAGAAAAAACTTTCTACCCCATATCTTACTTTTCCCCCACCCCTCCCCCCGTTACTTGACCCTCGCCAGTGTTATTTACTTAAAGAAAGCAAATATTAAAGGTACCCTTCACTGTTAAAAAAAAAAAACCCAAAAGTTATATTTTTATTTTAAAAACCTTAATCATTATCAAAGATTGTCCAATGTCCTTTTATTTTCCACTCTTTTTCTACGTATCTTCTGAATTTCTTCCACTCCAACTTAAAAAGTTCCAAATCATAGTCTCTTAGTTTTCTTGTTAATTTGTCCATTCACTCCATGACATAACTTTTGTAATCCAATCCCATTTCTCTGGTATTTTTTCTTGGCTTCCACAGCTGCGCATACAATGTCCTAGCAGCTGAGAGCAAGTACCATATTAAAGTTCTGTCTTCTTTTGGAAATTTTTCCATTTGTAATCCCAGCAGAAAAGTCTCTGCCACTTTATTGAAGCAAGGATGTCACTTACGAGTGACGTCATCATGCCGGTGATGTTGGGGGGGTGAGGATCCGCCTGCCCAATGTGGGCCAGCGGGTTGGGAACCTGCAGGGCGGGAGAACCCCCGCCCGGCCTGGGAACGTGGCAGCCCTATCAGGAGTATTTCTAATTAAAACAGTTGGCTACTCTCAGAATCCTTCTTGAGTACGAGCACACACATACACACACACACCGATTTATCTCAGAATTCAGGCACAACCCCAGCTCCAGCTCTCCCTTTCTGTCCACCAGGACAGGAGGTTAGACCAGAAGTTCCCCCTAGGATGGCCAGCCTCCAGGTGGTGCCTGGAGATCTCCCGCTTTTACAACCGATCTCCAGCTGGAGAAAATGGCTGCTTGGAAGGGTGGGCTCTATGGCGTTTGCCCCATGCTGAGGCCCCTCCCCTCCCCAAACCCCACCCTCTCCCAGATCCACCCCCAAAGTCTGCAGCTATTTCCCAACACAGACCTGGCAACCCTACCTGCGGCCCTCATGCTCTGCATTTAGCCCGGTTGGGCCTCGGTGGCTGAAGCTGTTCGCAGCTCCATGCCTTGCAAATGTACTTTCTGCACACAAAATGAAGCAAAAATTGTGTCTCCATTTTTCTCTTAAAAGCAACAGCCGAGAGAGCACTGCAGACACGGTGCGTACCTTGATCGCGTTGTGATGCTGTCAATGAGTCGCTGATACGGATTGGGAGAGCGTTTCATCTCTGTTCTCCTCTCCCATTCGCCTCTGCCTCCCGAAAGTCGGATTTTTCCCCTTGCTTTAATCTTCTTGGCCCGATGCCATTCACACTGACTCATGAATTTGGAAACAATCAGCTTAGCCTGAACCGAAGGAAATTGTTTTAGTAGCACAAATGTCATTCACTGGGTATGGACATAAGAGCAGAAGAGAAGCCATGTTGGATCAGGCCAATGGCCCATCCAGTCCAACACTCTGTGTCACATAAGAACATAAGAGAAGCCATGCTGGATCAGGCCAATGGCCCATCCAGCCAACACTCTGTGTCACACAGTGGCCAAAAAAACCCCCGGTGCCATCAGGAGGTCCATCAGTGGGGCCAGGACACTAGATGCCCTCCTACTGTGCCCCCCCTCAAAGCACCAAGAATACAGAGCATCACTTGCCCCAGACATAAGAACATAAGAGAAGCCATGTTGAATCAGGCCAATGGCCCATCCAGTCCAACACTCTGTGTCACACAGTGGCCAAAACCCCAGGTCCCATCAGGAGGTCCATCAGTGGGGCCAGGAGACTAGAAGTCCTCCCACTGTGCCCCCCCAAAGGACCAAGGATACAGAGCATCACTTGCCCCAGACAGAGAGTTCCAACAATACGCTGTGGCTAAGAGCCTCTGATGGACCTCTGCTCCACATATTTATTTATCTAATTTATTGATTGATTGATGTGTTATAACACATATGTGTGTTATTGTCACTATGTAATTATAAATATTGGAATCAGGATGGAGAAAGATTTACCGCCTCTGGAGGGCGGCGCACGAGGAGGGCTTTCGGTGCTTTTCCAGTCTGCAGGCACGGCTTGCGTAGAGGTGCAAAGTGTCAGAGGTCATGTTTGCCTGCCAAGGAGCATGAAGAACGCTTCTGTCCAGACGGAAAGCAACTGGGACACAATCGAGCATTCAGATGAAGCCTTGGCCTACAGAGTGGCTGTCTGTAATGCGCTGTTATGAGAACTTCTGCAGCTGAGTTTGGGTTGATTGCCTCTTGGACAAGGAGGGAAGCCCTCCAATGCGGCCTGCAAAGACCCAAGTGTGTGTGTGTTTTGTTTGTTTTATTAGATTATTAGCCCACCCTTCCCGTAGGACAGGCTCAGGGCAGGTTACATCATAAAAACAATCAACAACAAAAGACCAATTTAAAAGAGCAATTTGAAAAGATATCACATCTACAAGAACAGAGTGACAATTGAGACTAAAGTAGCAGGTTCTGCCTCACAGACACGACATATGTCCAGCTCCAGCAGATCTTTTAGCACTGGGATGGAACAAAGGGGGGAGGCCGATAACAAGTGAAGTCCGCTGCCTCAGCTGAAAGCCTGGCGAAAGAGCTCACTTTTACAGGCCCTGAGGAACTAGAGCAGATCCCGCAGGGCTCGGATCTCCAGGGGAGCTCATTCCACCAGGCAGGGGCCAGGGCTGAAAAGGCCCTGGTCCTCGTCAAGGTGAGATGGAGAGCCAGAGGCACCTCGAACAAAGCTTATTTCGCCCTGCAGGTATGATGCCTAGGGTTCCCAACCTACAGGTAGGGGTTGGAGATATCCTGGGATTACAACTGATCTCCAGATGACGGAGTTGAGTTCCCTTGGAGAGAATGGATGCCTTGGAGGGTGGACTGCATAGCGTTAATACCAGGGCTTTTTTGTAGCACGAACTCCTTTGCATATTAGGCCACACACCCCTGATGTAGCCAGTCCTCTGGAGCTTACAGTTGGCCCTGGAAGAAGAGCCAGTAAGCTCTTGGAGGATTGGCTACATCAGGGGTGTGTGGCCTAATATCAGGGGTGGAATTCTAGCAGGAGCTCCTTTGCATATTAGGCCACACACCCCTGATGTAGCCAATCCTCCAAGAGCTGACAAGGCTCTTTTTTGTAAGCTCTTGGAGGATTGGCTACATCAAGGGTGTGTGGCCTAATATGCAAAGGATCTCCTGCTAGAATTCCACCTCTGCCTAATATGCAAAGGAATCCCTGCTACAAAAAAAGCCCTGGTTAAAACCATGCTGAGGTCCTTGCCCTCTCCAAACCCCCGCTCTCTCCAGCCTCCATCCCCAAATCTCCAGATATTTACCAAGCAAGAGTTGTCAGCCCCAATGATGCTAAAGGACCATATCAAAATGACGGTTCCAAATCTAGGTTGAGAAGTGCTTGTCGATTTGAGGGGTAGAAGCCTGGGGGGTACAGAGACCTCAACGAGGTGTGATGTCATTGGGCTCTCCTCCAAAGCAGCTGTTTTCTCCAGGGGAAGTGAAACCTGCCATCCGGGGATCAGTTAGAATTCTGGGAGATTGTCAGGCCCCACCTGGAGGTTGGCAACCCTAAGAGAGCTTTAAGTTTCTTGGGACCTGGATAAGCAAAACTGGACTGCCTCCCCTGAGAGCATGCCACGTTCCTGAGATCTCCGTGGTCATGGGAAGCTCCTCTGGAGATTCTCCAAAAGTCTGTGTTGGAGGACAGTGTATTTGAACTGTTATTTTATAGTATGGCTCAAGACCTCCAGTTGAAGGAGCTCATTTTTAAAACAGGAAAATTTTCCAGGTCGCCGTGAAGTAGAAGGTGGTTTTGACCTTTGTTGGAGAAGAGCACTTTATTTATTCATTTTATTTGTTTTATTGGATTATTGTTATGAGCTCAGGGTGGCTCACAACAATAAAACATATTTCAAATTCTGAACTCTAACAATTAAAAACATTAAACAGATTAAACAGTGAGCAATTAAAAAAACAACAACATTAAAAGCAATTTGAGGCGAGTGTTGTTTCCAGTGTATTCAGCCCTCTTTAGGTATCCTCGTATCTCAGTTGAAGGCGAGTTGAAATACAAGTTGTCTCATAAGTGTTGCAGAAACTGGGGAAGGTCCATGGTCTTTGGAGACCCTGGGTGCTATGACCTTCTTTCACCTCCATCACCTCTTCTTTCAAAAAGTACTCCTGCCTAGAACCAAACTCTCCTCCTATAAGCAGACCTCATTTTGAGCAGGAGCTCGCAGCTCTGCTCACGACCTGAGTTCGACCCCCGGTGGAAGCTGGGTTTTCAGGTAGCCGGCTCGAGGTTGACTCAGCCTTCCATCCTTCCGAGGTCGGTAAAATGAGTACCCAGCTTGCTGGGGGGAAAGTGTAGATGACTGGGGAAGGTGATGGCAAACCACCCCGTAAAAAGTCTGCCGTGAAAACGTTGTGAAAGCAATGTCACCCCAGAGTCGGAAACGACTGGTGCTTGCACAGGGGACCTTTCCTCACAAGGAGCAGAGCTCCGGAACTTCTAAATTTCATTGTACTCTTTCTTTCTTATGCATCCCCCCTCCCCAAATACTTGCTTCTGGGTCCATTGTTCCGAACCCCCTGTGAGAAATCTTGCTTAACTTGAAGATTGACAAACGTTCTAATATTTCCCCCCACAAAAAATGGGAAATAAGCAAAACGTATCAAGCAGACAGATAGCAATATAACCTGCCCCCGTGGCCACATGGTAGAATGCAATTTTAAAAGTATGATGAGAGTATGGTTTTACTATGACAGTTATAATTCAAGAAGCATTTTAAGGTAGATGCTGAGCCGAGATTAATCTGGTGATGTCAGGGGTCTGTAGCATATGCAAATCAGTTGTGCAAAATCAGTTGTGCTAATGAGGAACAAAACACCTCTTTTTCTACAAAAATACCCCCTGCCTATAAGACTGTTTCTCAAAGTTCCTACATTTCCAGCTGGCTGTTGTAATATAAAATGCTTTGCTATTATTCCTGGCCCTCAGCCCTTCTTCTCCCCTTGCTCTCTGCAACCTGCAACGAGGCAGTTTTTAGAGCGATAGTTAATATTTTATAATTTTATCCTTTCAAAAATTGCCTCTCGCCGACGGGTCTTGCAAAAAATGCATTAGGAAACGCATTCTCTTCCCAATTGCGACTGATGGAATTGCAGAGCGGCTGCCGACACATCATAACACTCCCTTCTCCCCCGCCCCCCACTTTTTAATCTGCCTTTTCTTATTTTATTATTTTATTTTAATTTGCTTCCTAACTAGTTTAATCAGGTTTCATTAGAGAAGATGTTTTTTTGCTAATATGCTCTTTGATAACAGCTTCTGATGTGACTGTCTCAAAGTGGTCGGAACGTGCGGAACAGGGGAAGGGGGCGTGGCCGTGGGGAGGCCATTTTGTCCCTGGCAAACCTGAGCAGACTTCACAGAAATCCAGAAGCTGCAATCCAAATAAATGTATCTTCTGTGTGTGTTTTTTAACGTCTGCCAGAAACAGCGAGGGCTGGAGTCCCATTCAAGACAAGGCTTGCCAAGTCCAATTCAAGAAATATCTGGGGACTTTGGGGGTGGAGCCAGGAGACATTGGGGGTGGAGCAAAGATCAAGGCTGTGACAAGCATCATTGAACTCCAAAGGGAGTTTTGGTCATCACATTTCAAGGGACCGCACATCTTTTAAATGCCTTCCTTCCATAGGAAATAATGAAGGATAGGGGCACCTTCTTTGGGGGCTCATAGAATTGGACCCCTTGGTCCAACCTTTTTGAAACTTGGGGAGTATTTTGAGGAGAGCCACTGGATACTATACTGAAAATCTGGTGCCTCTACCTCAAAAAACAGGGCCCCCAGAACCCCAGATACCTGTGGATAAATTCTCCATTATTTTCTATGGGAATAATCTCCATAGGGAATCATGAGTACCCAGCAGACATTTCCCTCCCCTCCCCCGCTTTCTGATGACCCTGAAGCAGGGGGAGGGCCTCCAAACCGGGGGATCCCCTGCCCCCACCTGGGATTGGCAACCCTATTCAAGACCGTGCTCGTGGTCAGTATCCTTTCAGTGAGCAAAAAACTGCGAATCCAATGAAACAAGCGGGCAGCCGTGTTGGTCTGAAGGAATAGAAAAAAGCAGGAGACGTGCAACTTGTCTGTTGCTTTCTTCAAATGAAATGAAACAATGCTGTTCCTTTTCTTGAATTGCCCTTTCTTTTACTTGGATCTAAGCAAGCTGCTTGTCCCCTTTACTACAAAATATGCCTCTTCTGAATGCCAGGATGGGGTCCAAGTGTCCAACTCGACTCTGGGAAGGAAAAAAAGGAAAGGTCCCCTGTGCAAGCACCAGTCGTTTCCAACTCTGGGGCGACGTTGCTTTCACAACGTTTTCACGGTAGACTTTTTACGGGGTGGTTTGCCATTGCCTTCCCCAGTCATCTACGCTTTACCCCCAGAAAGCTGGGAACTCATTTTACCGACCTCGGAAGGATGGAAGGCTGAGTCAACCTCGAGCTGGCTACCTGAAAACCCAGCTACCACCGGGGATTGAACTCAGGTTGTGAACAGAGCTTAGGACTGCAGTACTGCAGCTTTAACACTCTGTGCCACAGGGCTCTAGGCTCTGGGAAACTAGAGTTCAAACATCGTTGTGTTGTGAAGGTCAAAAGGAGGAGGAGGAGGAGGTAGATATTGGATTTATGCCCCACCCTCCACTCATAGGCTCACAATCTCCTTTTCCTTCCTCCCCCACAACAGACACCCTGTGAGGCGGGTGGGGCTGAGAGACTTCTCCCAGAAGCTGCCCTTTCAAGGACAGAATCTCAGAGCGGCCTACAATCTCCTTTCCCTTCCTCCTCCACAACAGACACCCTGTGAGGTGGGTGGGGCTGAGAGAGCTCTCCCAGAAGCCGCCCTTTCAAAGACAGAGTCTCAGAGAGGCCTACAATCTTTTTTTATCTTCTCCCCCCACAACAGACACCCTGTGAGGCAGGTGGGGCTGAGAGGGCTCTCCCAGAAGCTGCCCTTTCAAGGACAGAGTCTCAGAGCGGCTCACAATCTGCTTTCCCTTCCTCCCCCACAACAGACATCCTGTGAGGCGGGTGGGGCTGAGGGGGCTCTCACAGCAGCTGCCCTTTCAAGGACAACCTCTGCCAGAGCTATGGCTGACCCAAGGCCATTCTAGCAGGTGCAAGTGGAGGAGTGGGGAATCAAACCCGGTTCTCCCAGATAAGAGAGCTCTGGCTGACCCGAGGCCATTCCAGCAGCTGCAAGTGGAGGAGTGGGGAATCAAACCCGGTTCTCCCAGATAGAAGAGCTCTGGCTGACCCAAGGCCATTCCAGCAGCTGCAAGTGGAGGAGTGGGAAATCAAACCCAGTTCTCCCAGATAAGAGAGCTATGGCTGACCCAAGGCCATTCCAGCAGGTGCAAGTGGGGGAGTGGGGAATCAAACCCGGTTCTCCCAGATAAGAGAGCTCTGGCTGACCCAAGGCCATTCCAGCAGGTGCAAGTGGAGGAGTGAGGAATCAAACCCGGTTCTCCCCTTGGGGAGAAAGGCGGGATATGAATCAAGGAAGTAAAAAATGTGCCTGAGATAGGGCTGCCAAGTTCCCGGGCTGGATGGAGGTTCCAATTGAGCCAGCAGGGCACTGGCACTATGATGTCACTCAGAAGTGATGTCATCATGCCGGCGACGTCATGTGTCGGGCACCCTAGGAGCATCCAGGGAAACTCTATGGTTTTCCCAGACACTCTAGCAATGGCCGGGCTCTATGGCTGGAAGCTGCGGGGGGCTTGGCAACCCTAACCCGAGAGTACATTGGCAGAGCCTGATGATCTCTCCAAAGGCAGAGCAGTTGCTGGCTCAGGGAGGCTGTGATCGGAGGGGTGCAGCTGGACAGTCCAGGTGGGTGAAGTGCCCTCAGCTCCCCTCTTACTTATGGTGACCCCATGAATTAATGACCTCCAAAACGTGCTGCCGTTGACAGTCTTGCTCAGGTCTTGTGAACGCGGGGTCCTCGTGGCTTCCGCGATGGAGTCCGTCCACCTCGTGCTGCCTCCTCCTCTCTTCCGGCTGCCTTCAGCTTTTCCTGCCATTCTTGTCTTTCCCAGGGACTCTCGTCTGCTCCTCGTGTGACCAACGTGTGATAGCTCAGTTGAGGCATTTCAGCTTCTAGTGGGAGAGTTCAGGCTTGATTCGATCTAGAACCCACTGGATTTCTTTTTTTAACGGTCCACAGTATCACGCAAAGGACAGTGAGGTTTTTGAGAATGTCTGTTCCAACTTTCAGATGTTCGTGGTGCAATCCTGGCAACTGGAAGGGCCCCAACCCGCCAGCAGGGTGGAAGCCGCCACTGGATCCCCACCCCCCAAAGAGCCCATCACCACGACACAATGACTTCAATTACACAATGACGTCATCACGACACAATGACTTCATCCGGAAGGGACGTATCAAGCCAAGCACATCACATGGGACACTCTAGGAATTCACTTGAAACTCAGTGGTTTTGCACAGGGACACTCTAGCAATTTGAGGGGGAACCCTGTGGTACCATAGAGTTCTCCCCCAAATTGCTAGAGCATCTCCACATGAAACCATAGAATTTCAAGCAAATTCCTAGAGTATTCCATGTGATGTGCCCAGCGAGATATGTCAATTCCAGATAACATCATTGCACTCATTGCACTCTGGACATGCGTGAGAAAAGTCTTGGCAACCCTAGCGACCGGACTGGAGCCTCTGCTAGTTCCAGGGTGGGAAATGCATTGAGATGGTGTTCTAGACTGTTGACCAGCCCTTTCTTTCCTCCTTGTCCTCCCCACAGGCTCTGACATGGCCGTCTTCTGCCTCCTCTGTGGGAAACGGTTCCAGACTCAAGCCGCCCTCCAGCAGCACATGGAAGTCCACGCAGGGGTGCGCAGCTACATCTGCAGCGAGTGCAACCGTACCTTCCCCAGCCACACGGCCCTCAAGAGGCACCTGCGCTCCCACACGGGTACGTTGGGGCAGGGAGACACGGAGCCCCTCTCAAGGCTTCTGTGCTCTACAGAGAGAAGGGAGGGCTTCCATTCTAGGGGGATTCTGGGGTTCCCCTCTTTTAAATGATGTCACATGTGTGCTTCCAACAATTTGGGCCAGAGGGGGATGTACACATGTAGTGTACACGTGGGCTGGTGGTGGAAACTGCCATCAGTTTGCAGCCGACTTATAAACAAAGGTAAAAAGTAGTCCCCTGTGCAAGCACCGGGTGGATACCGACCCATGGAGTGACATCACATCAGGATGTTTTCACGGCAGACTTTTTATGGGGTGGTTTGCCATGGACTTCCCCAGTCATCTACACTCCACCCCCCCCCCCCCCCCCAGCAAGCTGGGTACTCATTTTACCAATCTCGGAAGGATGAAAGGATGAGTCAGCTTCTGCCAGGATCAAACTCAGGTCGTGAGCAGAGCTTGGGCTGTAGGACTGCAGCTGACCACTTTGCACCACAGGACTCCTCCTTAGCCAACTTCTGGTGACCCCCATAACCAAGGTTCCTATGTAAAGGCAGGCTATGGCAAACCACCTCTTGGGGTCACCACAGGCCAGTTGAGACTCAAGGACAAAAAAGGGGGGGAACCCCTTAGAAGAAGAAGAAGAAGAAGATATTGGATTTATATCCCGCCCTCCACTCCGAAGAGTCTCAGAGCGGCTCACAATCTCCTTTCCCTTCCTCCCCCACAACAGACACCCTGTGAGGTGGGTGGGGCTGGAGAGGGCTCTCACAGCAGCTGCCCTTTCAAGGACAACCTCTGCCAGAGCTCTGGCTGACCCAAGGCCATTCCAGCAGGTGCAAGTGGAGGAGCGGGGAATCAAACCCGTTCTCCCAGATAAGAGTCCGCACACTTAACCACTACACCAAACTGGTGACCCAACCGGAAGCAGCAAAAATCCCAAATATGTCTTCTGAGCTAGGGGGCTCTACACAGGGCCAGCGCGTGACAGAAGGCAAGGTAGGCCTAGGGTACCACCTCGCTGCGGGGGCAGGCGCCACATCCCCGCTCACGCCAACCCTGACAGTCCGCTTCATTCTTTCATTGCTCTGACAGCTCAAAGTGAAGGAAGAAGGCCCCAGCCCAGCTCCCTTTGAAGCGAGAGAGGCGGAGCAGGGGGTGGGCCAAGTATTCTTTCTTGGCTCCGAGTGATCAGAGCTGAGAAAGAACACTTGCGCAAAGCACAACGGCACGATGAATCATAGAATCATAGAGTTGGAAGGGACCTCCAGGGTCATCTAGTCCAACCCTCTGCACAAGGCAGGAAACTCACAAACCCCTCCCCCTAAATTCACAGGCTCCTCATTGCTGTCAGATGGCCATCTAGCTTCTGTTGAAAAACCTCCAAGGAAGGAGAGCCCACCACCTCCCGAGGAGGAAGCCTGTTCTACTGAGGGATTGCTCTAACTGTCAGGAAATTCTTCCTAATGTTGAGCCGGAAACTCTTTTGATTTAATTTCAACCCATTCGTTCTGGTCCTACCTTCCGGGGCCACAGAAAACAATTCCACCCCATCACATGATCTGGACACCATACTTCTGTTGATACTTGAAGATAGTGTTCATATCACCTCTCAGCTGCCTCCTCTCCAGGTTAAACATCCCCAGCTCCTTCAACCTTTCCTCATAGGACTTGGTCTCCAGACCCCTCACCATCTTCGTCACCCTCCTCTAGACCCGTTCCAGCTTGTCTATATCCTTCTTAAAATGTGGTGCCCAAAACTGAACGCAAGACTCCAGGTAAGGTCTTACCAGAGCAGAGTAAAGCGATACCATCGCATCACATGATCTGGGCACTATACCCTCACTTTCAGGTGACGTCATCGTGTCCCGTGCGCTTTGCGCATGCAGTTTGAGTCCTGGGGAGGTACAGGATTCTGCCTGGGGTGCCAGAACCCCTAGCACCTGGGCTGGGTCTACATAACTTGCTGCTGCGCCCTGAGAGACCCACATGGGTGTCTACAAGCCTGCCCCCCTCTCTCTTGCTGCACTCCATCCTCGGTGGGGATTGATGCTCCGGCGCGGCGCATTCTCTCCACTTTGCCTCATTGCTATTCCATCCTCTCCCGCTCCATTTGCCTCCAGCGCTGCGTGTTTAGCATCTGCAGCTGTGTTGGGTAAACGGGCCAGCCGAGCTCCCAGCGACAGATCCCTGATTGACTTGGCCGGCTACAGAATAAAGCCTTCAGCTCTGCTGGCTGGCCAGGCGGTTTACAGGGGAACCTCCCCCCACCCCACCCCATTGGTCGTCCCGCCTGCCAAAGGACACGCCAGGTGATGCTGCGGAAGCCGGGTCACAGGTGCAGCTGACTGGCCGGAGGGGGCACTAATTAGTTCCCCTTCGTCCCGGACTTCATGTCAGCCTCATTAAGGCACTCCACAACGTTAATCAAAATGCCATAAATTGGATTGTGTGTGCGTACGTAACAACTGGCGGCTGTCTTAGCGGTGACGGGCTTAGAGGCTTGTTCCCTCTGCACAGATGACAAAGCAGGTGTCTCCAGCCAGGTTTCCTGAGGATCTAGATTTTGATTCCTTTCATGGGGGTCATGAAAGCTGCCAAGGCCTTTTGGAAAAAGGTTTCGGGGCTTAAAGCCGGAGCTTTCTAGGCAACGGGAAAGGAACAAGAAGATGGCTAAAGAAATCACCGAGGACTTCAGAGAAGGCTGGCACTCCAGGATGCAAAGGGTCCTGGTGAAGATGTGCTTTTTGTTGCTCTTGAAAAATCCACATAAATGTTGGGGCTGCAGAAGGTCCTCTGACCTTGGTGTGGGATTCCTTGGCATGCAGAAGGTCCCCAGGTTCAGCCCTGGACATCTCCAGTTAAAGGCTTGGGGAACACAAGAACACACCTCACTCTGCCTTCTCCTGAACCAGACCCCACTTCATCCATCAAAGTCAGTATTGCCTACCCAGACTGGCAGCAGCTCCCCAAGGTCTCAGGCAGAGGCCTTACATAGAAACACAGGGCTGGAAGGGAAAGATAGAGCTTTCCCATCACCTGCTGCCTGGTTCTTTTAACTAGAGATGCTGAAGATTGAACCTGGGACCTTCTGCATGCCAAGCATATGCTCTAGCACTGAGCCATGGCCTCTCTCCTCTGAAGGTGCCGTGGATTGAACCTGGGACCTTCTGCATGCCAAGCAGATGATCTTCCTCTGAGCCAGGGCCTCTCCTCTCTGAAGGTGCTGGGAATTGAACCTGGGACCTTCTGCATGCCAAGCAGATGATCTTCCTCTGAGCCATGGCCTCTCCCCACTGAAAGTGCTGGGGATTGAACCTGGGACCTTCTGCATGCCATGCAGATGCTCTACCTCTGAGCCATGCCCTCTCCCCTCTGAAGGTGCTGGGGATTGAACCTGGGACCTTCTGCATGCCAAGCAGATGCTCTACCTCTGAGCCATGGCCTCTCCTCTCTGAAGGTGCTGGGAATTGAATCTAGGACCTGAGCCATGATCTCTCCCCTCTGAAGGTGCTGGGGATTGAACCTGGGACCTTCTGCATGCCAAACAGATACTCAAGCACTGAGCCATGGCCTCACCCCACTGAAAGTGCTGGGGATTGAACCTGGGACCTTCTGCATGCCATGCAGATGCTCTACCTCTGAGCCATGCCCTCTCCCCTCTGAAGGTGCTGGGGATTGAACCTGGGACCTTCTGCATGCCAAACAGATGCTCAAGCACTGAGCCATGGCCTCCCCCCACTGAAAGTGCTGGGAATTGAACCTGGGACCTTCTGCATGCCAAGTAGATGATCTTCCTCTGAGCCATGATCTCTCCCCTCTGAAGGTGCTGGGGATTGAACCTGGGACCTTCTGCATGCCAAACAGATACTCAAGCACTGAGCCATGGCCTCCCCCCACTGAAAGTGCTGGGAATTGAACCTGGGACCTTCTACATGCCAAGCAGATGATCTTCCTCTGAGCCATGGCCTCTCCCCTCTGAAGATGCTGGGGATTGAACCTGGGACCTTCTGCATGCCAAACAGATGCTCAAGCACTGAGCCATGGCCTCCTCCCACTGAAAGTGCTGGGAATTGAACCTGGGACTTTCTACATGCCAAGCAGATGCTCTAGCACTGAGCCATGGCCTCTCCCCAGAGGAGAAAATTGGGGAAGCCCTTGTCTCCCTGTGTTCCTGAACAACGTCTACCAGCCTCAGTAGGCCTTTTTGGGCCAATGCCCTGACTTGGAATAAGATCGCTGCATTTGTTCCCAAGTCCCAAAAATACAGCACCAGGACTTGCCACATTCATGGCTTTTTAAGAAAAGGCTCAGCAATACCCGCAAAACTTTATTGCAGGATTGGAATTGATGAGGTCCTAATTTAGGGGAGGAGGGGGGCTCTTAGGTGGCAGGGGGCGGGGGAGACAAATAAGCCAGAGAAAGTAAAATATCACTGTAAGGAGGAAGTGGAGGCAGCAGCCGGCGAGTCTATAACGAGGAGGACAATTTATGCTCAGGCACGAGTTGGGTTTGACATGGAGATAATGAAAAAGCGTAGGTCATTGTGGATGACTTAAGCCTTCAGCAGCTGAGGAAAATGTATGAAATGCGGGGAGCATTACACGCTTGGTGGTTCCGCACATCTGCAGCGGGGCAAGTGAAATACGGTGGCCCATTCTTTACCATAAACTTGTGGTCGGCGGATACGCGGGCCCAGAGAAAATTGTAATTACACTGACAAGACAAATCAGCGATATTTAAATATTCATGAACAAAGTCTGGGGCGATCAATCTATCTTTATTGTCCTTGCGTCGGCTTCTGTAATAAATAAGGAGGAGCCGGGGGTGGTGGTGTGTGTGGATTGGGGGGGGGGGGGGCTCACCTTTCTCAGGAAAGGAGGGATCCTGGGGGGGGGGGGGTGGGAGGGCAAAACGGTTCATTTACCCAGGGGATTCAAGGTGGGGCTTTTTAGTGCCTGACCCCCTAACCACTCCTCTCCCCCTCCTCCCAGAAAAGCAAAATGCAAGAGGCACCACAGGGCAGCTGGAAGTTCAGGCTGCACAGTCGCTACCGAAATCAAGGAGAAGCTATGCATGAGCACCGTTCTCCTTTGTTTCAATGAGAACTCCCCTGTGGGTCATGCCCCACGGTCCGAGGCAGCGCGCAGATTCCAAATGGCGGCTGCAGAGGCTTAAGTTATAACAAGCCATTTAATCTCTATAGTGCTACAAAATGTATTGCCTTGATTATGTAATAATAATAATACGGGTCTTTTTGTAGCAGGAACACCTTTGCATATTGGGCCACAAACCCCTGATGTAGCCAATCCTCCAAGAGCTTACAGTAGGCCCTGTACAAAGAGCCCTGTAAGCTCTTGGAGGATTGGCTACATCAGGGGGTGTGGCCTAATATGCAAAGGAGCTCATGCTAGAATTCCACCCCTGGGCCACACACCCCTGATGTAGCCAGTCCTTCTGGAGCTTACAGTAGGCCCTGTACAAAGCGCCCTGTAAGCTCTTGGAGGATTGGCTACATCAGGGGGTGTGGCCTAATATGCAAAGGAGCTCATGCTAGAATTCCACCCCTGGGCCACACACCCCTGATGTAGCCAATCCTTCTGGAGCTTACAGTAGGCCCTGTACAAAGAGCCCTGTAAGCTCTTGGAGGATTGGCTACTTCAGGGGGTGTGGCCTAATATGCAAAGGTGCTCCTGCTACAAAAAGACCTGTATTATTATTATTATTAGTGCCACCTTTCTGCAAAAGTAGCTGACAATCAAAAGAACAAATCAGTGGAAAATAATTAAAACTTAAAATATGGGCATAAAGAAAAAGAAGAAGGTATTGGATTTATATCCCACCCTATACTCTGAATCTCAGAGTCTCAGACCGGTCTCAATCTCTTTTACCTCCCCCACTCCCACAACAGACACCCTGTGAGGTAGGTGGGGCTGAGAGAGCTCTGACAGAAGCTGCCCTTTCAAGGACTGCTCTGCCAGAGCTCTGGCTGACCCAAGGCCATTCCAGCAGGTGCAAGTGGAGAAGTGGGGAATCAAACCCGGTTTTCCTAGATAAGACTCCAAGCATTTAACCACTTCACCAGACTGGCTCTCAAGAGACTTAGAAAAGTGATTTACCATTGCTTGTCTCTGTGCAGCAGCCTTGGTCTTCCTTGGTGGTCTCCCATCCAAGGACTATGGCTGTCCTTGCTTAGCTGTCCTTGCTCTCTCTTGGGGGTTTCATTTATGTTGAGGGAAGAGCTGTGGCTCAGTGGAAGAGCCTCTGCTTGGCTTGCAGAAGGTCCCAGGTTCAATACCCGGCAGCTCCAGGTGAAAAGAATCAGGTAAGAGGTAATGTGAAAGACCTCAGCCTGAGACCCTGGAGAGCCGCTGCTAGTCTAAGTAGACAATACTTTTATTTTTATTTATTTATTTATTTAAGATTTGTATCCCGCCCTTCCCACAAGTGGCTCAGGGCGGCATCAACAATACTGATGTTGACTGACCAGGTGTTGGATTCAGGATAGAGCAGCGTCATGTTCATGTGCACAATTTGTTCAAGCTTTGCCTGCTGCCTAGAACGGTGCTAAGAGGGATCGCTCCTGGGAGACAGTTCCTCAAGTGAGGTGCCACAGTAGAGAAGGCCTTGCAATTTTTTCCTCCCACGCTTCATTGGGGCACCAGATCATTTATGCAGACAACAAGAGGAGACAGAATGACAGATGTTGTTGAACATGCTTTGAATGTGTCTCTAGTGAGCATCCAACCGCCTCTCTTCTTCGTAGCGGAATTTCTGCCACCCACATCTCTTCCCCCTAAGTCCCACGTTGCCAGCGGAAGGTCACAAGAACATGATGCATGCATTTCCTGTACTGCACATCCTTTTCCGTAATGGCTTGTGACTTCAATAATAAAAATAAATGTGACGGAATCCCATGTCCTTGCATAAACTCCTTCCTAATTAACTCAAGTTATTTAACCCACAAGCAGAGAGTGGGAAGTTGCGCCAGCCGAAGAGAGTTCCAGAGTAGAAAAGCCCCAGAAAACTTGAGCAACTGAGTCAAGCTGTGCACAGGCTCCAGGAAAAGTAACCTACGCAGGGGTCATTTTGTAGAAAAATAGGTGGAGCTCATTAGCGTAACTCATTAGTATATGCCGCTGCCCCCCAGCCGAAAGCAACCCGAGGCAAGAATGGAGAGCCCCAGGTGAGCAAGGCCTTCTTGGGCTAGCTAGAGATCCAGCCGGCCCAAGCAGGCCTCGCTCACCTGGGGCTCTCCTGGGCTGCCGCCCCCCAGTCAAAAGGTCAGCAAGCCACCCAAAATCACATAAGAAGTGGAGAAAGGTTAATGAGGGCTGCTGGGGTTGTGGCAAAGCTCCTGGTGGCTGGCTGGCTGCCTGCTCTCCTCATCCAGGGATTGTTATCTCAATGGACAAGGCAGGTGGGGATGAAGAGGGAGAACCTCAGAAAGGCTCAGGAGCTGTGCTCCTGTGAGCTCCTGCTGAGTCTGAGGCCTCCTTTCAGAGCAGCCGTTTTCTTCAGGGGTACACCAATTAGGGTTGCCAATCCCCAGGTGGGGGCAGGGGATCCCCTGGTTTGGAAACCCTCCCCCCGCTTCAGGGTCATCAGAAAGCGGGGGAGGGGAGGGAAATGTCTGCTGGGAACTCTATTATTCCCTATGGAGATTTATTCCCATAGAAAATCATGGAGAATTAATCCGCGGGTATCTGGGGCTCTGGGGGGGTCTTTTTGGGGGGGTAGAGGCACCAAATTTTCAGTATAGCATTTAGTGACGCTCCCCAAAATACCCCCCAAGTTTCAAAAAGATTGGACCAGGGGGTCCAATTCTATGAGCCCCAAAAGAAGGTGCCCCTAGCCTTCATTATTTCCTATGGAACTTTGGAGTTCAATTATGCTTGTCACAGCCTTGATCTTGGCTCCACCCTAATGTCTCCTGGCTCCACCCCCAAAGTCTCCTGACTCCACCCCCAAAGTCCCCAGATATTTCTTGAATTGGACTTGGCAACCCTAACACCAATGCAAAATATGGTTTCAGCATCAATTGAGACTGATAAACACAACAGGTGAAATATAGGAGCACAATAAGTCCCCAGATATTATATAAACATTTTAAAAAGGTAAAGGTAGTCCCCTGTGCAAGAGCCCCGTGGCGCAGAGTGGTAAAGCTGCAGTACTGCAGTCAGAGCCCTCTGCTCACGACCTGAGTTTGATCCAGGCAGAAGCTGGGTTCAGGTAGCCGGCTCCAAGTTGACTCAGCCTTCCATCCTTCCGAGGTTGGTAAAAGGAGTACACAGCTTGCTGGGGGGAAAGTGTAGATGACTGGGGAAGGCAATGGCAAACCACCCTGTAAAAAGCCTGCCATGAAAACGTTGTGAAAGCGACGTCACCCCAGAGTCAAAAACAACTGGTGCTTGCACAGGGGACTACCTTTCCCTTTAGTCCCCTGTGCAAGCACCAGTCATTTCCAACTCTAAGGTGACGTCGCATCAGGACGTTTTCACGGCAGACTTTTTACGGGGCGGTTTGCCTTGCCTTCCCCAGTCATTTACACTTTCCCCCAGCAAGCTGGGGACTCATTTTACTGACCTCGGAAGGATGGAAGGCTGAGTCAACCTGGAGCCAGCTACCTGAACCCAGCTTCCATCGGGATCAAACTCAGGTTGTGAGCAGAGAGCTCGGGCAGCAGTACTGCCGCTTTAACCGCTGTGCGCCACAGACATTTGACACACTTCCTAATCTATAACAAATAGTAACAATTGTTATTTGACCATTGTTCATATCCATACAATAATCGAAATCCTCACTTCCTCTTCTTGAAAAAAAAGAGCAACAATCCCATCCCTCTTTAGATCCATGAACAATTTACTCCTGTCCTGTGGCTCCTAATAAAGATTCGAGTCATTATAAAACGCTGAGAAAGTTGTACCAAAACCACCTGGGTCCGTTTGCTCGCTGTAGATTTCAGTCTTCATCTGTACTAGTGGAAGCGACTTCCCCGTTGAATGAGTATTACCAGTTCTTGTGGACCGTCGGATGGCTGAAAAAAAGTCCACTGTGGGAGCAAGACAGAGTGGGTGCTAAAAGCTCCGACATGGAGAAAGGATAACCCTGTCTGATGTCCCAGCTAATTTCCCTTCTTGGTTGCAGGGGACCACCCTTACGAGTGCGAATTCTGTGGCAGCTGCTTCCGGGACGAGAGCACTTTGAAAGGCCACAAGCGCATCCACACTGGAGAGAAGCCCTACGAATGCAACGGCTGCGGGAAGAAGTTTAGCCTCAAGCATCAGCTGGAGACCCACTACAGGGTCCACACAGGTACCAGCCCCACCTTCTTGAGCCACCAGCTCTGGCAAAGCTCTCAGCACTGGTAACGCCGGGGGGGAGGAGAGTGGGCCAGATGAAGACCTGGCTCAGGTTGCTCCCCCCCCCCCACCATGCCAAGGGGGAAGAGCGGCTAAGAGCAACGGGAAGTGACCGCCACTTGAAAAGCGGGGTTGAAGAAGAGATTGGCTTTATGTCTCACTCAGAACGGCTTACTCAGCTCCGGGTGTCTGTTGTGGGGAGGAAGAAGGGAAGGGAAGGGAAGTAAGTGTTGGATCAACATCTGGAGCAGAGGTCCATCAGTGGCTCTTAGCCACAGCGTATCGCTGGAACTCTCTGTCTGGGGCAAGTGATGCTCTGTATTTTTGGTGCTTGGGAGGAGCAACAGTGGGAGAGCTTCTAGCGTCCTGGCCCCACTGGTGGACCTCTTGATGGCACCTGGGTTTTTTGGCCACTGTGTAACACAGAGTGTTGGACTGGATGGGCCATTGGCCTGATCCAACAGGGCTTTTCTTATGTTCTTATTGGCTACAGCATATTATTGGAACTCTCTGTCTGGGGCAAGTGATGCTCTCTTCTTAGTGCTTTTTTTTTGGGGGGGGGGGCAACAGTGGGAGGACTTCTAGTGTCCTGGCCCACTGCTGGACCTCCTGAAGGCACCTGGGTTTTTTGGCCACTGTGTGACACAGAGTGTTGGACTGGATGGGCCATTGGCCTGATCCAACAGGGCTTTTCTTATGTTCTTATTGGCTACAACATATTATTGGAACTCTCTGTCTGGGGCAAGTGATACTCTCTTCTTGGTGCTTTTTTTGGGGGGGGGGCAACAGTGGGAGGACTTCTAGTGTCCTGGCCCCACTGCTGGACCTCCTGGTGGCACCTGGGTTTTTTTTGGCCACTGTGTGACACAGAGTGTTGGACTGGATGGGCCATTGGCCTGATCCAGCATGGCTTCTCTTATGTTCTTATGTAAGCCGCTCTGAGTGGACATAAATCCAATCTCTTCTTCAACCCCGGTTTTCAAGTGGCAGTCACTTCCTGTTGAGAGAACAGTCCTGAGAGAACTGGGACTGATCCAAAGTCACCCAGCAGCTGCATGTGAAGGAGTAAGGAACCAAACCCCGTAATAAGTAATAAGGTGGGGCAGAGAGCTCTCCCAGAGCTGCTATTGAGCAGAACAGCTGAGAGAACTATGACTGACCCAAGGTCACTCAGCTGGCTGCATATGGAGGAATGGGGAATCAAACCTGGTTCTCCCAGATTAGAGTCTGCACACTGAACCACAACACCAAACTGGCTCTCAGCTGGGGTTGCTAACCTCTAGGTGCAATACTCCCTCTAAGCTGTGGAGTCTCGTGTGAGCAAAAATCCTGCTTTGTGAGCTACTGGCATTAAAGTTGTGCGTAAGCAATTTGACTGCTGCAGAAGTTAGTGTGCTCTGGGCTTCCTCCTTCCTGAGCTAAGTCAAAAACGTGTGAGCCGGAGGCTAAAAAACTGTTGAGTTAGCTCACACTAACACAGCTTAGAGGGAATGCTGTCCTGGTGGTGCTCGGAGATCTCCTGGAATTGCAACGTCCCGCGGTGACCAAGATCAGTTCCCCTGCAAAAAATGGCTGCCTTGAAGGGTGGACTTTAGGACATTATACCCAGCTGATGTGTTAGGCAAATTGCCCTAAAAATAGGGTTCTGGGGAATTTAGCGTGGTGGGCAATCAGCCTTTTAGCGAGATCTTGAGAACCTATATATACAGAAGGCGTCTGCTTTGGAAATCACCCAATAACAAGGAGATTTGGTCTAATAATAATAATAATAGGGGGTTTATTATAAAATAAAGGCAAACATACAAGGGTATAAAATCATACAACATACATACAGGCCTAAGGAAACAGATTTGAAATGGACAGAGGGGTAACACAAGGGTAAAAAACATAGACAGGGTATACGACCTGATCCTGGTGGTTAAGGTCCAGTCACAACTAGAAGTTATAGACATGCACTGCGATGTGCCCATGCCTGATGCGCCTTACTTAGAGTAGGGAGGGAGGAACAATCTGATTACATGTTGCTCAGGCCAAGAGATCATATATATAATCTTAGGAAGGGGTGAGGCCCTCCCAGAAAATGGGGTGGCTTGCAGTGGGCAGTGATGCTTCTTTCCTGGGTACCTGATTGGTTGCTCGCCTTAAGCCAATGAGCAGAACTACGGTAACTCTAGTCCCCTGAATGGTTCTCCAGGTCACAATAGATAGTGCTGGCTTAGTAATGTCCACCCAATAGGTTACAAAAGGTAAGGGTATGTGTTAATGGTTTGGGCGGTTCAGCAAAGATACCCTGAGGAGAGGCAAGCATAGAAAACAAAGAATCTGTCCAGGTGTCAGACATTACCATAGCAGTAGACAAAGAGAAACTGAGTCGCAGAAAGAGCCAAGGAGATGGCTGATTAATCAGTAGCTGAGGGTAAGGGTGTGAGTGATACTTACCAGCAGTCCCCATCGTTGTTATGCATCCTGTTTGGGTGGAGGTGGAGGAACTGGGTGGGGTTGCACTGAGAAGAGGCCTCCAGGGGATGCCCAGAACAAAATCTCTGCTGGGTCCACTCCATTTCAGATGGAGTGTTTTCTTGGCCTGTTTCTGGTCAGACTCCATTTTGTTTTCAGAAATAAGAGGCCCACTCTCTCTCCCTAGGTGTTGGGGTGCTCCGTATTAACAGGCAGCGCCTCTCTGGTCTTTCTGTCACAAGAGCCTGGCAGCCTTGTTTCATAAAGGGAAGGGGGCACGATACCCTCTAAGCTGAGTTAGCGTGAGCTAGCTCACAGATTTGTAGCCTCCGGCTCACACATTTTCGTCTTCGCTCAGGAATGATGACCCCAGAGCACAGTAATTGACGCCGTAGCTCACCACGTTAATGCCAGGAGCTCAGAAAGCAGAATTGTTTTGCTCACAGGAAGTTGCAGCTTAGAGGGGGAAATGGGGGGGCTTCCTGGGTTGGTGTCACGTTCTCAGAGCGCAGGCAGGCAGGAGTCCAAAGCCAGTCAAAGTCCAGGAATTCAAGCAGGAGCCAAAAGCAAAATTGCAAACTGGAATCAGAAGTTAGTGTCCAAAAGCCAAAGGGTCAGGGTGCCAAGGAATTCAAACTGGTCAGGATCAGGAAGGAGTGTGGATGTAAGCCAGAGAATAGACTTGTTGCTTCCACAAGGTTACCAGGTCCTGGTTGGGAGCTATATGGGAGCCTCAATCAGCCTGCTCCGTGGGTGGCAGCGACTCTGCTAGAACTCAGCGCTGAGAGATCTGAAGCATTGGCATGCCTCATGTCTTTGCTCTGAAAGTTCTTTCTGGAGCCGGCTCCGAACTCTTGAGATGGGAGGGGGAGAGCTTGGAGGAGATTGATTGTCAACAGCCGGCACTGGTGCCTGGAATGTGGGGAGAGTAATTGAAGGGCCAGCTGCTGGTTGTTCGACTGAGGAACTGGCTGGCAACTCTTCCAGGTCTGTTAACCCTTCCAGCTCCCCCTCGTCAGGGCTCATGACAGCTGGGGTCAGTAGCAGATCTCCAGTCTGGAGCAAGTTTTGAGGGGTGGAGATCTGTGTCCCCTCTGATCTGAATTAGCGTGAGCTAACTCACAGATTTTTAGCCTCCAGCTCACACATTTTTGTCTTAGCTCAGGAAGGGTGACCCCAGAGCACAGTAATTTATACAGTAGCTCACAACTGTAATGCCAGTGGCTCACAAAGTAGAATTTTTGCTCACAAGACTCTGCAGCATAGAAGTAACATTGGTGGAGACAGTTCTTCAGGCCCTGTGGACTCTGGAGCCATGTAGGGTTTCTTGCACCGCCCCCCCCCCTTTCCATCCTGCCGCCATCGCTGAGATTCCGCCCACCAAGAGGGGTCAGACTCTTCGGGGAGGGGGAAGACGGCAGCCTCTTTGTGGCATTCCTGGTTTCTCACTGGCAGCCGGCGAGCCACACAAGTATTGCAAATAGCCGATCGATATTGAGATCGCTTTTGCTGTTCGTTACTTCATTATTCGCTCTGTCTGTGCAGAGAGCAGGTCTCAATACTGAGAAGGCCGGAGTAGTTAATTACGGCGTTGAAATGAGCCCTGAGGCTTCCAACCTTGGCCGCCCATGTACAGTAGCAGAAATAATCCTCCGGAGAACCCGGAGAAGGAAGGGGGAGGAAGGAGTGGGGCAGCGGAGAGCTGAGGCAGAGAAAGATCCAGAAGGACTGGGCCACCACAGACGTCTTTGGAATCCCCTCTTTAATCATCCCTGCAAAATGAAAATTAGCATGGTATATGCAGGGGGTTTTCACCCTTTTTGCTGTGGGTACCTCTGGAATTCTGACAGAGGTTGGTGGGGGCCTCTACAAAATGGCTGCAGCAGAATATCAGTGAGAGAGCT
Organism: Heteronotia binoei; assembly: GCF_032191835.1. Lineage (NCBI taxonomy): Eukaryota > Metazoa > Chordata > Lepidosauria > Squamata > Gekkonidae > Heteronotia > Heteronotia binoei. The sequence goes on from NC_083234.1 coordinate 5,297,054, forward strand.
TCTGTGTAACCTTCTTCCAACATTTATGAAAGGTTGAAGGAGCTGGGCCTGTTTAGCCTGAAGAGCAGGCAGCTGAGAGGTGATACGATCACCATCTTCAAGTACTTGAAGGGCTGTCATGTAGAGGATGGTGTGGAGTTGTTTTCTGTGGTTTCTCAGTGGAACAGGCTTCCTCCTCAGGAGGTGGTAGGCTCTTCTTCCTTGGAGGTTTTTCAACAGAGGCTGGATGGCCATCTGACAGCAATGAAGATCCTGTGAATTTAGGGGGAGGTATTTGTGGGTTTCCTGCATTGTGCAGGGGGTTGGACTAGATGACCCTTGAAGTTCCTTCCAGCTCTATGATTCTAGGATTAGAAAGAACTTCCTGACCATTTGAGCTGTTCCTCAGTGGAACAGGCTTCTCCCTCAGGAGGTGGTGGGCTCTTCTTGCTTGGAGGTTTTTCAACAGAGGCTGGATGGCCATCTGACAGCAATGAAGATCCTGTGAATTTAGGGGGAGGTATTTGTGGGTTACCTGCATTGTGCAGGGGGTTGGACTAGATGAGGTTTCCAGGACTTTGAAAATACTATAATTTTGGATTTTACATATTTCATTGACAGGAAATTTGTCTCGCAGTATGAAGTAAAAGTAACAGGTGCTTGCGGCCCTTCTGTGAACGTGACAGTACAACTGCATCGTCAGCGTAGAGCAATAAAGGGATAACGATTGGCCCAAGTTTAGAGAGGGGGCCAGATCATTCAGGAATAAATTAAACAAAAAAGGGGCTAGAATGCAACCCTGTTCGACTCCCCAATTGGAAATGATCTCTGAAGGTTATGGACCTAGGTCACTGTATCGCACTTGACAGCATTTAAGGGAATACATTTTACAAGTAGGCGTTTATCCAGACCCATGAATGACCCTGGAGGTCTCTTGGAGAGCCAGTTTGGTGTAGTGGTGAAGTGCGCAGACTCTTCTCTGGGAGAACCGGGTTTGATTCCCCACTCCTCCATTTGCACCTGCTGGAATGGCCTTGGGTCAGCCATAGCTCTCTTATCTAGGAGAACCAGGTTTGATTCCCCACTCCTCCACTTGCAGCTGCTGAAATCGCCTTGGGCCAGCCATATCTCTTGCAGAGTTGTCCTTGAAAGGGCAGCTTCTGGGTCAGCTCTCTCAGTCCCACCCACCTCAAAGGGTGCCTGTTGCGGGGGGAGAGGATATAGGAGATTGTAAGCCGCTCTGAGACTCTGTGAAAGGGGCTGTTCAACTAGAGAGCCAGTTTAGTGTAGTGGTGAAGTGTGCAGACACTTCTCTGGGAGAACCAGGTTTGATTCCCCACTCCTCCACTTGCAGCTGCTGGAATGGCCTTAGGTCAGCCATAGCTCTCATAGAGAGCCAGTTCGGTGTAGTGGTGAAGTGTGCAGGCTTTTCTCTGGGAGAACCAGGTTTGATTCCCCACTCCTCCACTTGCAGCTGCTGGCATGGCCTTGGGTCAGCCATAGCTCTAGCAGGAGTTCTCATTGAAAGGGCAGCTGCTGTCAGGGCTCTCTCAGCCCCACCCACCTCACAGGTTGTCTGTTGTGGGGGAAGGAGATAAAGGAGACTGTAAGTTGCTCTGTGTCTCTGTGAAAGGGGCTGTTCAACTAGAGAGCCAGTTTAGTGTGCGGACTCTTATCTGGGAGAACTGGGTTTGATTCCCCACTCCTCCACTTGCAGCTGCTGGAATGGCCTTGGGTCAGCCATAGCTATCACAGGAGTTGTTCTTGAAAGGGCAGCTGCTGTCAGAACTCTCTCAGTCCCTCCCACCTCACAGGGTGTCTGTTGTGGATGAAGGAGATAAAGGAGATTGTAAGCTGCTCTGAGTCTCTGATTCAGGGAGAAGGGTGGGGTATAAATCTGCAATTCTTCTCCTATGATTCTGTGATTTTTTGGCAGCAGCTTTGCGCAACAGGAAGTCTTTTAAAATGAACGTATTATTTAAAACAAATATTGTCTTGTTTCTGGCACTCTCACCTGCAAAGATGGAGAGGTCCCGCCCTGCCCGGTACACAAAATGCCCGAGCGGCCCTGCAGCATTCATGGCTGGTTTTATTCCGCCGGAGCTACATGAGCTGTAAAATTCCAGAGGAGCACCAAAAAGGCGCCATGTGCAACATTGCTGCATAATTCAGCTCTCTTGGGATGTAAGAGGCCCTGGCCTGGGATGGGCCGGGCTAGCCCAGCCTCATCAGATCTGAGAATCATAGAATCATAGAGTTGGAAGGTACCTCCAGGGTCATCTAGTCCAACCCCCTGCACAATGCAGGAAACCCACAAATACCTACCCCAAATTCACAGGATCTTCATCGCTGTCAGATGGCCATCTAGCCTCTGTTTAACAACCTCCAAAAAAGGAGAGCCCACCACCTCCTGAGGAGGAAGCCTGTTCCACCAAGGAATCGCTCTAACGGTCAGGAAGTTCTTCCTAATGTTGAGCCGGAAATTCTTCTAATTTAATTTCAACCTATTGGTTCTGGTCCTACCTTCCGGGCCACAGAAAACAATTCCACCCCATCCTCTCTAGGACAGCCCTTCAAGTACTTGAAGATGGTTTTCCTATCATCTCTCAGCCACCTCCTCTCCAGGCTAAACATGGCCAGTTCTTTCAACCTTTCCTCTCCAGACCCCTCACCATCTTCGTCGCCCTCCTCTGGACCCGTTCCAGCTTGTCTATATCCTTCTTAAAATGTGGTGCCCAAAACTGAACACAAGACTCCAGGTGAGGTCTTACCAGAACAGAGTAAAGTGATACCATCAGATCACGTGATCTGGACACTAGACTTCTGTTGATACAGCCCAAAATTGCATTTGTTTTTTTAGCCACCGCAAAAAGCTAAGCAGGGAAGCTAAGCAGCGAGCTGACTTATGGGGACCCCATAGGGTTTGCAAGCCGTTCAGAGGTGGTTGGCCATTGCCTGCTTCTGCGTAGCGACCCTGGACTTTCTCGGTGGTCTCCCACCCAAGTCCTGACCAGGGCCGGCCCTGCTTAGCTTCCGAGATCAGATGAGATCAGGCTACCTCGAGCTCTCTAGTTCAAGGCAAAAGATATTCAGAGGTGGTCGGCCATCGCCTGCCTCTAAGTAGCAACCCGGGATTTCCTTGGTTGGTGGGCTCCCATCCATATTCTAGCCAAGGGTGACCCTGCTTAACTTCTGAGATTGGGGTAGCCCGGGGGTGACCAAACTTGCTTAAAGTAAGCACCACACAGAATAATCATCAGATGTTTGAGAGCCAATGACAGGGAGGAAGGGAAGGAGGAGGGAGGGAAGGGAGGGAGGGAGGAAGGAAGAGAGGGAGGAAGGAAGGAAAGAAGGAAGGAAGGAAGGAAGGAAGGAAGGAAGGAAGGGAGGGAGGGAGGAAGGAAAGGAAGAAGGGAGAGAGGAAGGAGGGAAGAGAGGAAGGAAGGGAAGGAGGGAGGGAGGAGGGAAGGGAGGGAGGAAGGGAGGAAGGAAGTTAAGAAGGAAGGGAGGAAGGAAGGGAAGAAGGGAGGGAGGAGGGAAGAGAGGGAGGGAGGAAGGAAGGGAAGAAGGAAGAGAGGGAAGAGGGAAGGGAGGGAAGAAAGGAAGGGAGGAAGGAAGGAAGGGAAGGGAAGAAGGAAGGGAGGAAAGGAAGGGAGGGAGGAGGGAAGAGAGAGAGGAAGGGAGGGAGGAAGAAGGGAGGGAGGAGGGAAGGAAGGAAGAAGGGAGGAAGGGAAGGAAGGGAGGAAGGCAACTTTAACTTTAAATGCATTCTCCCAGCCACAACTGGCTTGGCTTGGAGAAGTGATGTAAAGAGAGCAATACCTTCTCCAAGCCGGCTGACAGGACGGTGGGGGCTTCAAGAGCCACACGATATGTGTGAAAGAACCACAGTTTGGCCACCGCTGGGCTAGCCTGTGTGTGTGTGGCTAAAAACTCAGACAGGTGGGCTGAATCTCTCGTAAAGATCAGCGGCCCAAAGGAAGCCTTCCCTTGGTGCTGGGCGCCCCAAACGCGTTGGTGTTCTTCTCAGAGGCTCGTGATCTTCTTCCAGGGTCAGTCGCCCACCCCTGCCGCCTCCTCCCTGCTGTGCCAGTGACTCTCCTTTGCCCCTTGCAGGCGAGAAGCCCTTTGAGTGCAAGCTGTGCCACCAGCGCTCCCGAGACTACTCGGCCATGATCAAGCACCTCAGGACCCACAACGGAGCTTCGCCCTACCAGTGCACCATCTGCCTGGAATACTGCCCCAGCCTTTCCGCCATGCAGAAACACATGAAGGGCCACAAGCCGGAGGATATCCCCACTGACTGGAGGATAGAGAAGACCTATCTGTACCTTTGCTACGTCTAGAGGAAGGGGACGAGAGGAGGGACAGGTGGAACAAAGGACTGGGCAGCACCCCGAACCCACCCCGGCCGCGCTCTCCTCTTCTTCCCCCCTTTCTCTACTCCCTTCCCTTGCCTGCTTTCTGTCCCCCTCAGTCATCTTCTTTCTGGCTTGCTGGCGCAGTGAGAAGGGAAGGAGAAGAGGGAAGGCCCGGGAGAAAAAGAAGCCAGTCTAGGTCCAGCCCTAGGCTGAAGTGCCCCCCCCCCAGGCTTTGTGTCCCTGGGTGCAGAAGGGTCTGGGGCGCCAGATGTCATTTGAAGCTCTACCTGTGAAGCTCCTGGGCCATTCCGTTTCACTGCCATGGTCCCCCTCCCCCACCCCGAAACGATGGGGAAAGTTGTGTTGCCAGGGAGTGAAGCATCCTCTGTTACATACGTCTTGCCTCTTCCCATAAGCCAGGACGCAAGAAAAGGCACACCAGTGAGAGGCTCCATGTCCAGGGGAAAGAGTCTCCAGATGACACTGTCCATGGGCATTCCTTTTTTGGATGTCGGGCACAGCCATTTCGGTGCCCCCCCCACACCTCTTAGTCACCCAGTGCCTGAGCACACTAGCTTGCCCGCCTGTCCCGAGCTGGGCTAGCCGCCCCACCTAGACACTGGCGCCCCTGTTGAGCAGAGAGGTGTGGGGGAGCAGATGTCACTGTGCCGTGGAGGACGCTGGGGCAGAAGCTGCCGATTGCTTGCTGAGCGTGTTACCCTGACAGGTTACAACTTCGCAGTGCTCACGGGTTGTACTTTTGCCACTGTAATGGTGGGAGGGAGAAGCACAACATAGCTTGTCCTTGGCCAGATGTGGGGAGCTGCACACTCCACGGGCAGTGGGGGGGGGGAAGGCTTCCTTGGCCCATAGATGTCCCCCCCCCACGCTTCTGATTCAGGGCCAAGGCGTGCATTGCTGAGAGGAAAGCTAGTCCCCCACTCGCACACACACACACACACACCCCGGCATGCTTTTGCGTGAGCTTGCAAGAACGTGCAACTCGCCTGCAGACGTTTCCCGCTAGACAGCAGCCTTTTTTGCCCAATTCAAGAACAGCCTTTTATGAATCTTGGGGGGGGGGGCGGGTTCGGAGCAGGACAGGTCCAAGAGAAACCAGTTAGGGACGGTGTCACATTTGTTCATCCTGATGGCCAATGAGGGGTTCCCGAGCAGAATCACAGCGCAGCCCCTTCCCAGGGGGTACAAGCAAGCAATGAAGCTTGTAGACGGGTCCCAATCCAATGGTCTGCTGTGCAGGGAACTTCCGCTCACCCCGCTTGCAAGAGCTTCCCCATTTATTTCCTTGGGAGGGTGAGAAACCCACTCAACATTCCTTACAGCCTGCCAAACTCTCCCTCGGGTGAACAGAAAGAGGAGGCCGGTGCATTCCTGACGAGAGCAGGGGACGGAGAGCCATCTGGCCCCTGACTCCTGAGGACAGCTGGCATGCCCCGGCGCATGGCTATGGGGCACTGGTTTGTGCTTGCAGGTTTTTGCCTTCTGTAGGCACTGCCAAGTGCCCAGTTGTGCCGTGGGATGCGCTGGACTGAGGCAGTGGCATGCTGCAATGCACGGGACTGATCCCACTGGCACATGCGCATGGGACGAAGGTGCATCACACACACAAGGCCCTGCACAGATCCACGAGGCAACCTCCTCTGGGTTCCCAAGGCCAGACCCCAAACCGCACGCGGGTAGCAGTCAAGGTGCCAAGACAGGCAAGGAGGAAATGTTGGTCTCTCCTTCTTGTTTTCGGCTGCTGCTGGGGTCAGCAACTGGAGGTTTCACTAAGCCAGGTGCAAAGTTTTTGCATTTAGGGGAATTTGACCCCTGCTTGTTGCAAGAGTGGGAAGGAGACCAGAAACGGAACCCTGTATGCATTTTTTCTAGCAGTTTCCTCTCTTCTCTCCTGAAGTCAGTGTGGAGGAATCTCTCTCGCTCTCTCGTCTCTCTCTTTCACCCACCTTCCAGCTCAAAGTGCAACCCAATCCAAACCACACAGGTCCCTTCTGGTCCCTCTAGTCTTGACAATTGGCCAAATCTTCCCAAAGGAGTTGTCACTCCCTGCCCACCCCCCTATCCCCCGCCAAGGCTTCTCGGCCGCCTGGTTGTTCTGCCCAGTCCTCTGTTTGGGGAGGCACGCACCATCGAAATGGCTTTCCTTTGTCTCAGTGTTTCTTAATGTGTTTTTTTTGTTGTTGTTGTTTTTAATGATGATTTCCGCATTTAGCACATTGTACTTGAAATTACCTCGGTTTCTTGTGACCTCATATGCTTATTTGTTTTTCGCTGGGGGGAGGGGGGAGAAGAGACATGTTTTGGGTTGATTGTCAAAAAGGCTGCATGGAGGAGCCCGAGGGGAGAGCGTTGGGAGGAAGCCGCCAAAGCGCCGCCGCGCCGCCGCAAAAGCGCCGTCAACTCTGGTCTGTGTGTCAGCCTTATACTTTTTTTTTGTGCATTATTGTTACCAAAATTGGTATTTTGTTTTTAAAGACCCGTTGGGTGTAAACCGGGGTCGTATTATCCTAAAAGCTACCTCTTTTGTGGGTTTGTTTTGTTTGTTTTTATTTTTCCAGTTACAAAGCACATATTGCAATATTTGTGTTCTTATATTTCCTTTTTTTTTTTGCTTTGTGATGTTCATTTCAATCTTCATCTCATGCTTTATATTTGCAAATGTATATTTTATTTTATAATTTAGCTGTGTTTATATATGGGGAAAAAGTTTTTAGGGAAGCGTTGTGTAGATGGGAGAAAAGGGAATGGTTCGGGGGGTGTCTGTGTACTGCTGTCCTTGCCCCCTCCCCCCGCTCCGTCCCCCCCAGACTGTCTCAACTGCTGACAGACATTGAAAGCCTTAAATTGTGGGGGGGAGAGAGCGCGCATACTTCATTGGAACTGTTCAGAGAGTTGAAACGGTTTAGTGAAAAATTAGTGATTTGGAAAAGGATTTTGAAGAAAAAAAAAACCAGTTAAACTTGAATATGTGAATAGTTTAAGTAGAGCTTTGTTTATAATGTGAAAAGCAAATTATGGCATCTCTCGGAGCAGAGGATGTTAAAACAAAATATGCAGTAAATTGACCAATGTCCCATTTGCCAGAGAGGGCCACCAGCCCCTCTCTGTGCGTCCCTCAACTTCTCCCAAGCAAATCCGTCTCCTCTTACACTCACCACTCACCAAGCTGAAAGTGTTGGACGGATAAATTATTTGCAAAATGTAATATTTTTGTAATGTTTGTTAGTCCTCTTGTGTCGGTTTTGGCAAGATATTGTCCCCCTCCCCCTTCCTTTTGTAATGTGAACAGGAATTGGTTGTGGGTATGTGTGTGGGTGTGGGTGTGAGTGGGCATGACCTAGTATTAAATAAATCATGCAGTATTGTCGTTGTCCAGTGTTGCCAGATCGGATGGTACTGAATCAGGGTGAAATCGCAGCTTCCAAAGCACACTTGGGGAAATGCATTTAATGGAGCCTTTGGGTTGGCCGCCGTGGGTCTTCCCACATCCAGGAGTAAGGATCGGAGGTCAGGAGATGGCACTTGTTGCGATTGTGGGGTTGTGTGTCTGCACTGCAACCGTCATTCCTGCATCTGGTGGGTCTGCGGGATGATGCAATTCTCCCCGGCATTTTGTTTTCCTTTTTTGGCAAGAATGTCCACTTCTGGCCCATGGTGAATTTTGACGGAGCGTGGGTGAAGTTGGGTCAGAATGGCCAAGAACAAAGTTAATTCCAGAAAAGGAAGCAACTGGTTGGACCCAACAATTGAGATTGCGTGCACTGGGTTGGAATTTAAGAAGAATGCTTCTTCCCACACACACTTTATAGGTCAGTCAGCTTGATGCGGTCAACCTTTTGGGTGCAGTTTTCCTTGGCATCGCTGGCCATGGGAGTAACTCCCACATTTAGCCACTTTGTTGAGTACTGCTTATGGTACTGAATTACAAATGCCTTACAGATTGACAGATTTGGAATTCAAATTTTCCCCAACCTGGTTTGTCTGCTTATACCCTTTTTATGTTCTACACAGAATCCTTTTGCAAGTATATATCTATTCCTGGCTGTCTGTGCTTGCTGCTTTGGGAATAAGCTTCAGAAATGAAAGCATTAAGAAGTATTGTATACATACATGCGTGAATGTGTGTTGGTGTGCATCTGTGTGAGAGAAATGTAACTCTTTGCTGCTTTGTGGTGGAAAGGGAGGCAGGCTTTGACCGAGTGCCATCCTCCAAGCGGCTTTTGGAAAATGGCTCATTTGATCTTTGTGCCTGAAATAGGAGTGTGGTGTTTTTTTCATCCACATTTAAAAGAGGGAAAATGCTGCAATGTCTCACTGTTGTTTGGGTTGGACTTTTCTAGCTAAGGGATGTCATGGTATACTAAAGGATCCTAAATTGTGCAAGGGGGCATTTGTGTCTCCCCCCTTCACCCCAGTTCCAAAGTTCCTGTCAATTTCCAATCTCTCATGCCTCTTCTTTGTGTGGAACTCCTGAAGCACTTGCTGAATTGTACTAATAGAGATAAGCATTTTGTCAGGAGACAGGTTGTCAAGTGAGTTTCCCATTAATTTCTACACCACTTGTGCTGCAGTTAATCTGCCATATCTGCCCCAGCCCTTTTCCCCTACCAAACCTCCTGCCGTGTTTTGCTCAGTCACCTTCCACCACAAAGGAGGCCTCTACAAGTAGAAGAGAAGACCCCCCCCCCCGACACTTCCCTGGGCCCATAACCTTTTCTGCATAGTGAAGAAGTACTCACCTGCTACCATGACATCCTTCGGCACTTGGGTGCCAGTTTCTTGGCGTGCATCTTTGTATATGTTCTGCATAGTGTTGACGTGTGCATGATCTTTGGAGGCTAAGAAGCCAGGGTAAGTCTCCATAGCATTTATGTTAATGTCTGTTATAGCACTGAGGACCAAGTTTGTCCTTTTGGACCAAGCAAAATGTAAAGCTTCTTCTTAATATTTTTTTTTCCTGCTTGTCTCTTGACGTCGTGACAGCACAAGTGCCCGTGTGATTGCTTCGTATTACACAGAAAGAGTGTTTTGAATTGCTGTCCTGGCTCTGTCTACCTCAGCACCTCCTCTTAGCCTAATTTTAGAAGGTGCCCAATTTTTTTTTTTGTTCTTTGTGGGGGTTTTCCCAGATTCTTGGTTATGTATTTTTTTTTCCCTGTACAAAATTTCCTTCTGTTTGTTTCTTTGCAGTACCGCTTGTGAGTCCCTGTTATGTGTTACTCTAGAATCACAGATGCAGTTAGCTAAAAAAAATAAATAAAGAAATCCGCGCGACATAATTCAGACTTTCCCCCATCCCAAGGAACGTTGTGCTGTCTTCTCCTAGTTGCTGTTCTCCACCGTTGCATCTGTTCTGTGTAGGGGGCAGGTGTAGCTCTTTGTAAAACTTCAGTGTTTCTGGCAGAGAGGAAAAAAAAGAGAAAAAAAAGGTTTTAAAAAAGAATTTGACTGCTGCAGGTTTTTTTTCTCTCCATTTGTCACTAAGTGAAGTTTGTGCCTTCTATAGCAAAGAGAATATTTTTTACATCCTACTAACGGTAGATTTTTTTGTAGTGGACATTTTTTGTATTTTTATTTATAAGTCTCATAAGGAAAATAGCAAATGTTCAGTTGTATACCTTGAATCTGCAGTTAGAAAAAGAAATAATAAAGTTAATTCAGTCATTGGTGCGTCTTGTCTTTCTTTTTCTTTTTTCCTGACAGCATAAAAAGGACTACAATTGGCCAGGTGCAATCAATGAACTTTGCCCTGCCCCCCCCCATGCCATCTGTGGCAGTGAGCTGGAAGTAGCCAGAGGAGTTGTTTGAATAGACCATCTTAGGCAGGGGTGTCGAACTCATTTGTTATGAGGGCCAGATCTGACATAAATGAGACCTTGTTGGGCTGGGCCATGTCAGACTGGGCTATGTGTGTACCTATTTAAGATTAGGTAGCAGTGATATAAATTTTATAAAGAACACAGACAAACCCAAATATATATATATTTTTAAAAAACTTAAAACGTTAGCACTTGTTGGTTTTAAAGATGCTTTCTTTGCATTTCTCCCAAAGGATCCAGGGAACTGGGCAAAGGAAGCTCTGGCTCTTTCCTTCCTTCCCCAGGGGACTGGGGGGGGAGCCTCAGCCAGTAGAAGGAAGAGAGGCTTGGCTCAGTAGCTCTGCTGTGCAATTGAGAGAGTCTGGCAAAGCAAGCTATTCCTCCCCCCTTCCTCCCCAAGGGAGGAGCCTCAGCCAATGGAGAAAATAGAGGTTTTGCTCTGTAGCTCCTGTGCAATTGAGCAAGCTTTGCAAAGCAAGCTGCTGTGCAGAAGGAAGCAAGATATATGGAGAAAGAAGCAGATGACAGCCAGTTGCTTGGGGCCTGTTGGAGCCCTCTGAGGGGCCTGATTTGGCCCCCGAACTGCACGTTTGACACCCCTGATCTTAGGGATCAAGAAGATGCGATCCCCTGCTCTGCTCTTCACATTTTAAAGGAGAAAACACCTATTTCCCTCTTCAAAAGATTTATAGGAGAGCAGCTCACAGATAATAAAGCCAAGTGGAGATTGAAGAGATAAACCCTTCTCCCGTTCTTCTGCTGGCCCAAAGAAACGGAAGTTGGAGGAACCTGCAGTTTTCATATTACTGAGAAAGCTGATCTTTGTCTCATATGCTCAAGCCGTAAGACTCCAGAAACGTTTGACATCCCGAAGGCTTCACCAAAAACCTGGGAGCAGATTATGGAACGAGCAGGAGTCAATACCCACCTCAGCATTGAGAGGATGGTTAACTCTTGCTGGTGGGTGTTGACAATGTCCTGGGTTTACCTTTCACTTTGATTTTAAAATAAGCGCCTCAAAAGATTTGGGTGGGGGTAAATGTTCAAAGTGCATCTTTCCCATGCAGAATGATTTCCCTGAGGCTAAATAAATAAATAAGGGCCCTCGGCTTTCTCGATGCAACAAAGCCGGAGCTAAAAACATCCGCACCACTAGAGGGGGCTGCCCTTCAAAAACCCCAGTTCCACAGATGTGCAGCAAGCAAACGCCAGCCTTCTCCAACTGGCTCCTGATACTCCAAGAGACGACATGAAGTGGATTCTTGAAAAAAAAATTGGAGACCCCAGTAGAATCCCCCATCCTCTCCAGATCCTTCATATCCTCAGGCTTTGCAGGGCTGTTTTTGCCTCTTTCCCTGTATCCCCTGTGCACAATTCCTCGGAAGAAAATTCCACAGAAACTTGGAGGAGGCTGCTTTCAAGGAAACACATGGGACGAGATCATCTCCTGGTTGTTCCAGCCACTAGAGAGCCTCAGGTATCTCCCGATCGCTGCTTCCTTTCCAGAACAAATGTCACCAGGCCCATAACCAGGGGGCCTGTGGGGGCACTGCCCCCAACTTCCATGCAGGGGTCCCTGCCTTCTGGGGGGCTCTCTGGCACACAATCTACTGTTCCCTTTCTTGCAATAGGAGGGAGACAGAGGAGCAGGAGGCCGAGGAAGCCACGTGGAATGATCCGGGAAGGGAGGGACAGATGGAGCTGATGGCAGCGATATGCCAGGGTGGGGGAGAGGGAGGTGGGAGGACCCCCCTGCTTTCATACAAGGTGCTGTCCCTTCAGTTCGGTGTAGTAGTTAAGTGTGCAGACTCTTATCTGGGAGCACCAGGTTTGATTCCCCACTCCTCCACTTGCACCTGCTGGAATGGCCTTGGGTCAGCCATAGTGGTTAAGTGTGCAGACTCTTATCTGGGAGCACCAGGTTTGATTCCCCACTCCTCCACTTGCACTTGCTGGAATGGCCTTGGGTCAGCCATAGCTCTCGTAGGAGTTGTCCTTGAAAGGGCAGCTTCTGGGAAAGCTCTCTCAGCCCCACCCACCTCACAGGGTGTCTGTTGTGGGGAAGGAAGGGAAAGGAGATTGTAAGCCGCTCTGAGACTCTGATTCTGAGACTCTGGTGTAGTGGTTAAGTGCGCGGACTCTTATCTGGGAAAACTGGGTTTGATTCCCCACTCCTCCACTTACAGCTGCTGGAATGGCCTAGGGTCAGCCATAGCTATCTCAGGAGTTGTCTTTGAAAGGGCAGCTGCTGTGAGAGCCCTCTCAGCCCTACCTACCTCACAGGGTGTCTGTTGTGGAGGGGAGAAGATATAGGAGATTGCAAGCCGCTGAGTCTGATTCAGAGAGAAGAGTGGGGTATAAATCTGCAGTCTTCTTCTTTTTCTTTCTACTTTACTCACCTGTCTCGGGCGCAGGTCAACCCCTGCCTCAGTTTACGCATAAGAATAATAATGACTTAACTTGGCAGTCTCAAATTTTTTCGGGTTGGCTGCCTTGACTTGGCCACATTCAGAGCCTCCAGCTTTTGCCCCCTCCCCCCCCCCAGAAAGCTTCTGAGAAGTGGCAAGCCCTGTAGTGGAGGGGAGAGTGTGCCCCCTCCCAACTTTTAAAATCCTGGCGGCGGCCCAGAATGTTCCTGTGAACAAACCGGTCCCACCAGTTCCCTGGATGTCCTTTCATCCCTCGCCCGGCCGGCCAACCTTCCATCTTCAGTGCCTGCTTTGTACTTCTATGGCTTCCATCTAAGTTTCACTCCCAGGGATCCTCTGGAAAACATTGAATTGCCGCTTGCTGCTAAATGACGTCCAAAGGTAGGAGCGGGCTGAGGCCTGGGAGGGAGGGCACGGGGAAAGGCCGTGTGTTTCGGGCTGGGATGGGGAGAGGGTGAAATTGAATAGCAGCCAGTCTTGAATAGACCTTGTGTGGTGGGGATTGTGGGGGGGGGGGTCCCTTCCTTGCATGCTCTTTGACCCAGATATGATCTAATGGCTAAAGGGGACTGGGACCACGTGAGCTCAGAACAGCACGGAGCCTGACTCAGTTTCAGGATGGGTTCATCTGCTGACTCAAGAGCGTGGCTGTTTCGGGGTCATCAGGAACTAGGAAGCCTTTTGGAGCCGGGTCTCTCCAGCGAGGAGGGAGCAGTGGATTTCCCATTGTGAAGTTCTCAACCGTCCAGGAAATGATCTCTTTTTTTTTTACCTGGATGAAACATTCATATTTTAAATCCAGGGCTTTTTTTTTTTTTTGAGCAGGAGCACACAGGAATGCAGTTCCGACTGGCTTGGCGTCAGGGGGTGTGGCCTAATATGCAAGTGAGTTCCTGCTGGGCTTTTTCTACCCCCCAAAAAAGCCCCGTTTAAATCTTAATTTGTCGCTGCTGATATTGTGGCACGTGGCTTTTATCCTTGTCTCGCTTACGGGCTCACTTGTGACTGTTCCAGCCTTCACTCTGGGGCAAATTTGGAATGTCAGAAAGGATCTTTTTTGCAGAAAGGGGAGGTCCTGTTCTTTGCCCTAAAGAAAAGTGTTTGCATTGCCAAAAAGAGAGAGAGAGAGATTTGTCTAGGAAGGGCTCCCCCCACGCACCAAGACATTTCACTTGCCTTACTGACCTATCAGGAAATTCATCAGGGCAAGGCAAGTGAGAACCTCAGATTCACTTCAGACTTTGCCGTAGGGAGAGCCAGTTTGGTGTAGTGCAGGGGTGGGGAACCTCTATCCCGAGGGCCGTATAAGGTGTGGCCCTCGGGGATTGCTGGACAGATACATAGATTGCCATGTGGCAGCCTCCCTGGGGCCTGGCTGGCCAGCGAGGATCGTGGGGCCCAGCTGCGCTATGCAGCAGCCTCCCCAGGGCCAGGCAGAGATTGCAGGGCCCAGATGTACTGTGCAGCAGCCTCCCCGGGGCCTGGCTGGCCGGCCAGAATTGCTGCAGGGCCTGGAAAAGTTACTGTCACCATTCAGTTTGTACTTGATTATCCCAGAGGGTGTGGCCTAATATGCTAATGAGTGGGTGAGCAAATATGCTAATATTAGGGGATGCGGTCTAATATGCTACTGAGTTCCTACTGGGCTTTTTCTACAAAAAAACCCCTGGACCTATGCATTTGCCTAGGGTGACGGGCCATGTGTGTGCCAGATTAGGCTCTCCCCACATGACTTCAAACAGAAAAACAATTATTTGCATTAATTTTGTTGGCCTGAACAAGTTTCCATGGCACACGTGGAGATTCAGACTCAAGACTCACTGATCCTGGCTGGAGACTCTACCCACTACACCACACTGGCCCTTGTGAGAGTCATTCCCTGCAGGAAATTCACACCTGAGGCTTCCTCAGGAGCTGAACTAGAATCCGCTTCCAGGAGCTGCTGGTTTCTCACACACCTCCTGGTCCCTGCATGCTTCACCGTGTGTGCTTGGCAGCAGATTTCCCTACTGAAAGCTCATCCCCTCCCCCCCAAACCCCCCTCCCCACTTGTTCTTTAAAATGGATGCCCGCTCTCATAAACTGATTGGAGATGCCAGTCTAGCTGTTTTCCAGTTCTGAAGCTCTGCAAAGTCACAAGCTGTGCTGCGGAGACGTTGCAGGACCGTCTGCAGATGTTGCAACCAGTGTTCCCTCTCAGCTGAGTTAGTGTGAGCTAGCTCACTGATTTTTAGCCTCCAGCTCACACATTTTTGTCTTTGCTCAGGGAAAAATGACCCTAGAGCACGCTAATTGATGGAGGAGCTCACAACTTGAATGCTGGTAACTCACAAAGTAGAATTTTTGCTCACAAGACTCTGCAGCTTAGAGGGAATTTTGACTGCAACCCCTGTGAGGGGGACCAGTGTAGCAGCTGATGATGTCACAGCTGTCGGCGGCTGGAGATGTCTTGGGATCACAACTGATCTCTGTCGTACAGAGATCAGTTCCCCCTGGAAGGGAAAGGAAAGGTCTCCTGTGCAAGCACCAGTCGTTTCCGACTCTGGGGTAACGTTGCTTTCACAACGGTTTCACGGCAGACTTTTCACGGGGTAGTTCACCATGGCCTTCCCCAGTCATCTACGCTTTCTCCCCAGCAAACTGGGTACTCATTTTACCGACCTCGGAAGGATGGAAGGCTGAGTCAACCTCGAGCCGGCTACCTGAAAACCCAGCTTCCGCCGGGGATCGAACTCAGGTCGTGAGCAGAGCTTAGGACTGCAGCTTTAACACTCTGCGCCACGGGGCTCTATATCCCCCTGGAAGGCAGCAGGAGATTGCATTGAAGCCCTTCCCCTCCCCAACCCCCCCTTATCTGGCTCCGCACCCCAAATCTCCAGGCATTTCTCAATTCAGAACTGCCCCCCCCCAGTGGTGGGGGTGAGAGCAGAGTCCCGTTTGCAGGCAAAGAGTGTTGAGGATGCCCCCGGGTCTCCTGTTTTAGGAGGAGAGGACAGAGGCCTTCTGGGTTTGGGAGGCAAGAGGGGGGCAGTCTGGGGGCCCTGCCGTGTTCCTGTGCGTGCCTCCACTTGGCGCCTTCCTCCCCCCCCCCGCCCCCCCTTCTCGGGCGTATTTTTATCCTCCCCAGGGAGCTGAGCAAGTTTGCCTCAATGAAAGTGAACTCGTTCATTTAAACCTGACTATATGCTGCTCCAGTCCCCTGCTGGGTTAATTATCCTGTAGTTCTAAACTGATTGCTGTACACTAAGCTTAAGCCCTCCTTTATTTATTTACTGACTACATTAACCGCAGCGGTTCTGCTCCTTTTATGTAGAGGCAAAACTGTACAGCCCACGGCTGGAGGACGGAGGTCTTTGTGCCGAAGCTCAGGGGCCTCTCGGAAGTGGGTGGGGGTCCTTGCCAGACTCCGATCCGTGGGGAGGAGGCTGGGGAGGTACAAAGAAGATTCGTGCAGCACCCACGAGTCAGGGCACAAGGAAGGGGCCTCTTCCGTCACCCACAGTTTGGCCATTTCCTGGGTGAGCCGCATGAGGTTTGCCCACAATGCTCCCTCTAAGCTGCAGAGTCTTGCAAGCAAACATCCCACTTCGTGAGCCCCTGGCATGAAAGTTGTAAGCCACCGCATGCATTAGTGTGCTGTGGGGTCATCCTTCCTGAGCTAAGACAGAAACGTGCGAGCTGGAGGCTAAGAAATGGGTGAGCTCGCTCGCGCGAACTCAGCTTAGAGGGAACACTGCTTGCCAACTCCACGCTTGGAACTCTCCAGAGGTTTGAAGGTGGACCCTGGGGAGAGGGGGGCTTAAAAAGGGGAGGGACCCTAGTAGGCTAAAATGCCCGGCAGCCTACATTACAAAGCAGCTATTAGCTCCAGGGAAAGTGGGCGGGGAAATGGCTTAAATCAGTAAATCACAAACCATCGAGGGAATCTGGAGATCAGATGTAATTCCAAGAGATCTCCAGCCCCCCGCCCCCCTACGCTGAACTCATTCCAGTCTTGGAATTGGCACCCTGAAGTCCATTTCTGCTTGACACCAGAGGGACTCCAGGAGAGGAAGTCTTGGGGGGGGGGGGGTTGCCACACTGGGCTGCATAATGCCATTAAAAAAAAAAACAGAAGGGAGTTAAATGTGTAATGGTTTGATGTCAAGGGGCGGGGGGGAGGCAATTGGTGGTACTTAATGTAAAGTGTTGCTTATACCTTACATTATTGAGGAGCTATAGAGAGATCCAGGTGGGCCGACGTGTTGGCCTGAAGCAATAGGACAAAGTAGGAGTCCAGGAGCACCTTGAAGGCCAACAAACTTTTATCCAGTATGAACATCTGAAGCTGCCTTGTACTGAATCAGACCTTTGGTCCATCAAAGTCAGTCTTGTCTACTCAGACTGGTAGCGACTCTCCAGGTCTCAAGCTGAGGTTTTTCACACCTACTTGCCTGGACCCTTTTGAGTTGGAGATGCCGGGGATTGAACCTGGGACCTTCTGCTTACCAAGCCGATGCTCTACCACTGAGCCACCGTCGCTCCCTAGAACATATGAAGCTGCCTTCAACTGAATCAGACCCTCCTGGGTCCATCAAAGTCAGTCTTGTCTACTCAGACTGGTAGCGACTCTCCAGGTCTCAAGCTGAGGTTTTTCACACCTACTTGCCTGGACCCTTTTGAGTTGGAGATGCCAGGGATTGAACCTGGGACCTTCTGCTTACCAAGCCGATGCTCTACCACTGAGCCACCGTCGCTCCCTAGAACATATGAAGCTGCCTTCAACTGAATCAGACCCTCCTGGGTCCATCAAAGTCAGTCTTGTCTACTCAGACTGGTAGCGACTCTCCAGGTCTCAAGCTGAGGTTTTTCACACCTACTTGCCTGGACCCTTTTGAGTTGGAGATGCTGGGGATTGAGCCTGGGACCTTCTGCTTACCAAGCCGATGCTCTACCACTGAGCCACCGTCGCTCCCTAGAACATATGAAGCTGCCTTCAACTGAATAAGACCCTCCTGGGTCCATCAAAGTCAGTCTTGTCTACTCAGACTGGTAGCGACTCTCCAGGTCTCAAGCTGAGGTTTTTCACACCTACTTGCCTGGACCCTTTTGAGTTGGAGATGCCAGGGATTGAACCTGGGACCTTCTGCTTACCAAGCCGATGCTCTACCACTGAGCCACCGTCGCTCCCTAGAACATATGAAGCTGCCTTCAACTGAATCAGACCCTCCTGGGTCCATCAAAGTCAGTCTTGTCTACTCAGACTGGTAGCGACTCTCCAGGTCTCAAGCTGAGGTTTTTCACACCTACTTGCCTGGACCCTTTTGAGTTGGAGATGCCGGGGATTGAACCTGGGACCTTCTGCTAACCCAGCAGATGCCCTGCCACTGAGCCACAGTATGGAAGCTTTTGTTTGCTAGAAGCACACTTCTTCAGACAAGGAATGAGGTACAGTAAGCAGAGCTACATATAGCTGGTGGGCAGTGGTTAAGAGGAGCTATAGAGACCCTCTCACTTGCTCCATCCAGCAAAGACTGCTCTGCATTTGCGGTCCCCCCCAGAGGTTGTGCCAAACTGACAGA
The DNA here is from genome assembly GCF_032191835.1 of Heteronotia binoei. Classification (NCBI taxonomy): domain Eukaryota; kingdom Metazoa; phylum Chordata; class Lepidosauria; order Squamata; family Gekkonidae; genus Heteronotia; species Heteronotia binoei. The sequence goes on from NC_083234.1 coordinate 5,315,224, forward strand.
GGGGGCAAAGCTGCTCTTGGAGGGGGATGGGCGAGCCCCTCCTTGGCTTCAGTTCTGGTCACCCACCGGATCTCGAGAAGGACACTGCATTGCTGGGGAAAGTATCAAGTTGGGCAGCGAAGATGATTAGAGAACTGGGACGGCTGCCTTACGGGGAAGAGTCTGGGACTGTTCCATTTAGAAGAGAGACAACTAAGAGGGGACTTGACTGACGTTTATATAATGATGCATGGGGCGGAGAGAGCTGACAAAGAGACATTCCTCTCCCTGTCTCAAAAGACCAGAACTCGAGGGCATCCCATGGAGCTGATGGGCGGGAGGTTCAGGATGGACAAAGGAAATACTACTTTACACGGACAAAATACTACTTTACACGGACAGAGAGCCAGTTTGGTGTAGTGGTTAAGTGTGCGGACTCTTATCTGGGAGAACCAGGTTTGATTCCCCACTCCTCCACTTGCACCTGCTGGCATGGCCTTGGGTCAGCCATAGCTCTGGCAGAGGTTGTCCTTGAAAGGGCAGCTTCTGAGGGAGCTCTCTCAGCCGCACCCACCTCACAGGGTGTCTGTTGTGGGGGAGGAAGGTAAAGGAGATTGTGAGCCGCTCTGAGACTCTTTGGAGTGGAGGGCGGGATATAAATCCAATATCATCATCATCATCATCATTAAAATGTGGAATCTGCTGCCAAAGGATACAACAATGGCCGCAGGAATAAACATCTTTCAAAGGAGATTTGGTAGATTCACAAATGATAAGTCTATCAATGGCTAGCCGTTAACAAAGTCTGAGTCCAGTGGTAGCTTTAAGTCTGACAAAGTTTTATTCAAGGGATCAGGTTTTGTGTGCGTGCGCACTTCTTTCCTGATGCGACGTCACCCCGTGGGTCGGTGATGACCTGGTGCTTGCACAGGCGACTGCCTTTACCTCTTACACTTCTTCAGATAGAGAAATGGTGACTGAGCGGAACCTCCATGTCCAGAGGCCCTGATCCTCTGAATCCCAGAGCCAGGAGGCAACGTCAAGGGAAAGCCTCAGCCTCTGTGTCTTGTTGTTACTCCTTCAGGGATGCCGGACTAGATGGACCGTCGGTCTGATCCAAAAGGGTTCTTATATTCTCCAAGAAGAAAATGTAAATGGGTGCGTGTACACATACCCACTGAGTCATGAGCACACCTCAAAACCTCGCTGGTCACCATGGAAGGACTTGGGCGGGGGGGGGGGGGACTGTGGCTCAGTGAAAGAGCCTCTGCTTGGCATGCAGAAGGTCCCAGGTCCAATACTTGGCATCTCCAGTAAAAAGGACCAGGTAGAGGGGATGTGAAAGACCTCAGCCCAAGACCCTGGGGAGCTGCTGCCAGTCTGAACAGGCAAAGCTGACCTTAATGAACTAATGGTCTGGTTCAGTATATGGCAGGGGGTTGGATTTGATGGTCTGTATGGCCCCTTCCAACTCTATGAATCTATGTGCTGATTCTCAGAGGGTCCCACCTGTCCATCATCGTTTCCCTCCGATGCCCTTCTCTGTGGGTCCCATTGGGTGGGTGGCCATGTAGGTTTGGACCCTCATTACAGCAGCCCTAGAATTATACAAGACCCGCCCCCTGGGCAGCCTTGCCCTGGTTTGTTCCTGATGGCCTTAAGTTACGAGCTCAAAGTTGTGCTCTAGGAGACCCAGGGGGTGGGGGGGAACAGCTTGGCTTACTGGCTGTAAGTCTCTGTGTGCTTTTGCAGTGCTCTTTCCTTGACTTGCCCGGTTCCTTCTGTGGCCTTCCTCCCTTTTCTTCTGCTGTTTTCTTTGCCTTTGTCACGTACACGAGAAGCTTATTGGAGCGATGCCTTTGCGTCAACCCCCTTGTGAAACCTGCTCGCTCTAAAAGGCAGGATGGAAATATTGCAATAAAAGAAAATAAACAAGGCATGACCCAAAATGTTGCCGGTTTTAGTAGATTTAACAGGAGGGAGTAAACTCAAAGAGCACCCATGAAGATTTCCTTCAGAACAAACAAGGGCTGAATTGAAACTGGCAGTCCCTTTCCTTCCCCTGCCAAAAGAAACAAAAAAAAAAAGACTGTAGGAGTCCCGAGACTCAAAATGATGCCTTCTCTTTTTATGCTTGCTCAAGTGTTCACTTGCATGTTTGAAGTCGCCCTGCCTTCCTTACCTGATGTGCGACAGCTAACTGTGCCACACTCCCACATGACTTTATTTACTGAGACCTTCTAAGGACGTGACTTCAGATGTTCCGGCGTGATCATCTTTCGCTGCGTGATCCTCGATGGAATGGGGCCAGCCGCATGTCTACTTGAGGAAGGAGGAAAGAGCAGCGGCCACAGGAAGCCAGGGATGCAGGTTGCATCGAGTCCAGAAGAATATTTGCACCATTTAAAAGTTCGGGCAGGGCGTCCGCCGCATGCACAGCTACGATCCCCAGATCAAATTAAGTGAATATTATTATTATTAAAGATTTCAGGTTTTCATGGCTGGTAACATCATTAGGGTTTGTAGAATCTTTTGGGATCAAGTGCCGTGTTCTACTGGAGAAAGTTTTCCTTCCAGCCGTTTCGTTCTCAGCTGCGGAGAACATCCTCAGTGGCGTTGCAGCCGGAGCAGGCGCTCTGACCTTCTTGGCTGCTGTGCATTGAGTGGGGCCAGGGCTGTTGGGAGAGCTGCACATCCACAAACCAATTGCCCTTTCATCACACCCCCTCCAGCCTAGAAATAGCAGCAGGGGGAGCGAGGAAGGTGGATTTAAGTAGCAGGTGGCTCCAGGTTTGTTCCAGTTGCACCTGCTTTGTCTGGGGAGTATACCAGATGCCCTCACTGAAAATATCTGGTACCCCTGGACCCGATTTCAGCATGCCAAGGCAGAGTTACCACAACTGGAAGGTTGTGGGGCCCTGGAAGGTTTGTACAGAGGCAAGAGTCCCCCCCCCCCTTTAATAATAATGAATGTAATTTCAGCTGTGGACCAGCCAAGCAGTGCCCGGAAGCTTAACCCAGGGCATAGATCCTTCTGGCACCCGTTATAACATGCTCTTGTTTGCAAAACCCGTTTCTGGCTCTCTACATAAGAACATAAGAGAAGCCATGTTGGATCAGGACAATGGCCCATCCAGTCCAACACTCTGTGTCACACAGTGCCCCCCCCCCAAAAAAAAACCCCAAGTGCCATCAGGAGGTCCATCAGTGGGGGCAGGACACTAGAAGCCCTTCCACTGTGCCCTCTCCAAGCACCAAGAATACAGAGCATCACTGCCCCAGACAGAGTTCCAACAATAAGCTATGGCTATGAGCCACTGATGGACCTCTGCTCCATATGTTGATCCAATCCCCACTTGAAGCTGGCTATGCTGGCAGCCGCCACCACCTCCTGCAGCAGTGAATTCCATGTGTTAATCACCCTTTGGGTGAAGAAGGACTTCCTTTTATCTGTTTTAACCCGACTGCTCAGCAATTTCATCGAATGCCCATGAGTTCTCGTATGGGCATTCGATGAAATACCTTCTCTATCCCATGCATAATCTTGTAAACCTCTATCATGTCACCCCACAGTCAACGTTTCTCCAAGCTAAAGAGCCCCAAGTGTTTTAACCTTTCTTCATAGGGAAAGTGCTCCAACCCTTGAATCATTCTAGTTGCCCTTTTCTGCACTTTTTCCAATACTATAATATCCTTTTTGAGGTGCGGTGACCAGAATTGCACACTGCATTCCAAATGTGTTCAGTTTCTTTGCTAGCCTTCTCTGTCCCTCTTCAACTGGACTCCTCTCTATGGGATCTGGATGGGGTGAGGTGGGGAAGAGTCACCTGCCAGCTCTGCTTGGCACATCGGGTGCCCCACAATCACTGGGCTGCAGTGCCATCGTGTGGACAGCCCAGGGAATGCTCTCCGTCCGCTCTAGCAGTTCATCCCTTCGCCTTCACCCAAGCAAAGTCACACATCTATGAAATCTCATGAAGGTGATGCAGAAACACATTTTACATGGAGAACGGCCCATGCAGCCCACATCTGGAAGTGGGGTTTTCTGCAGCTTCTACAAACACCGGGATTTTGACTGGGAAAATGCCAAATGACGTCTTTCATCTCCCCACCTAAATGCATTCTCAAGGACAGCCAGAGTGCTGCCCTGGAGGAGAATTGGAGCATGCACAGAGGGCCACAAAAGGGACTAAGAAGCCATGCTGCCCCTCTGTGCCCAGCCACTCTTCAGAACTCAGTCTCCAGAGGGCATGTCTGGATGGGCATGGGCAGAGGACCCAAGGGGAGCTGCTGGAACACAGATCCCAGGACTGCAGGGGTGGTTGGGCAAAGCTCGCCTCTTCCTTCCAAATCCACAAGGGAGGCTCAGCTGGTCTTTCCTGGCCCCTTTCTTGCCCCACCCGAATCTTCAACAGCCCTCCTCTCTCTTTTACTTCTGGATGCAGAAGGGTTTCAGCTTTGTTCTCTCCTCCAAACGCACACACACACAGAGGCAGGATAAGAGAACTGGTAAAAAGATCCATTGGAAAGCACCATGATTATTCCCAGGGCTTTTTTTTTTGTAGCAGGAACTCCTTTGCATATTAGGCCACACCCCCTGATGTAGCCAATCTTCCAAGAGCTTATAGGGCTTTTAGTCCAGGGCCTACCGTAAGCTCCAAAAGGACTAGCTACAGCACGGGTGTGTGGCCTAATGTGCAAAGGAGTTCCTGCTACCAAAAAAAAGCCCTAATTATTCCTTCTTTTCCGGCTCAAAATATTTGCGGGCTCGGTTGACAATGGACCACTCCGATAGCAGAAGGCAAAAGATGCCCGTCCTCTCTGACCAAGCCGTCGGAGGAGGGGCGCCCCCCCAGTCCCCCCCATCTCTCTACATCCCCCCACCCTCTCTCGCTAAGGGTCAAGTTTTAAGGGGTCAACAACGAACACAGTGTCTAGCAAGATGCCCGTTTTCAAAACTTCGATCCAAACTCCTGAACTTGGGTTATTTTAACTTGTAAGAGATTCTTCATTTCAACTCGTCTGATCATGTAACAGCTATGATTGCTGCCCCTCGTTGGTGGAACCAGCTGCCTGAGGAGGTCAAACCCTCGCGGGACCTTGCCCACTTCCACGATGCTTGTAAGACGACACTGTTTCAGTTGGCATTTAACTGAAATGCTGACCAACACCACCAAGACGCTAGATCAGGGGTGGGGAACAGTGGCTCTCCAGATGTTTTTTTGCCTACAACTCCCATCAGCCCCAGCCAGCATGGCCAACGGCTGGGGCTGATGGGAGTTGTAGGCAAAAAACACCTGGAGAGCCACTGTCCCCCACTCCTGTGCTAAATCCAATGGATGCTTAAGATCATCAAACGCCATCTTAAATCCGTATCGAAACGAACACCAAATTATTTTTAAACTGTTTGATGCTTTTAATGTAAATTTTTTTTTAATTGTAAGTTGTGTGCTGTGAGCTTCCATGAGCCTGCCTCAGCAGGGAGGGCGGGATTCGAATGCAATTAAACAAACGAATAAATAATAAAATAATTGTAATCACTCTCCAAAAGTAATAGTGCTTTATTTTGACTGGGGAAATTGACCAGCCCTCTCCGAATTGACTGAACTGACATTAGACGGAACTGCCCAAGCAAGACAGCTAGTGTGGTGTGGTGGTTAAGAGCGTCAGGCTAGAATCCGGGAGACCCGAGTTTGAATCTGCACCCATGCCTCTGAAGCTCACGCAGCCAGTCACATTGCCTCAGCCTAACCTACCTAACAGGGTCGTTGTAAGGATAAAATAGAAGAGAGAAGAACAAAGGAAGACACTTTGGGTTCCCTCTGGGAAAAGAGGCAGAGTATCGATGGATTAAATACATTAAAATAAAATTACTTCTGCTCCAGTTCTGACCCACCATTGAGGTCCGAGCTTCACCCACAGCCCAGAGACGACTAGCATCTCGGAACTAGAACCCCGCCAAACTGAATTACTTTGGGCAATACACACCGCAACAAGTGGCCCCAATCCAGAGCCAAACCAAGCAGCAGGCTGGCACACAGCAGAGCCCAGAACTGGCTGCCCAGCCAAGGTCCTAGAAGCACAGGATCCGGCCCTCCTGTCCGCATGTAGGAGGAAGTCCACATTGTTATCTTGGGTAGAGTCCCTGCATTTACCATACCTCAAGAGCCAGTTTGGTGTAGTGGTTAAGTATGCAGATTCTTATCTGGGAGAACCGGGTTTGATTCCCCACTCCTCCACTTGCAGCTGCTGGAATGGCCTTGGGTCAGCCATAGCTCTCGTAGGAGTTGTCCTTGAAAGGACAGTTTCTGTCAGAGCTCTCTCAGCTCCACCTACCTCACAGGGTGTCTGTTGTGGGGGAGGAAGATAAAGGAGATTGTGACCACTCTGAGATTCAGAGTATAGGGCGGGATATAAATCCAATATCATCATCTTCTTCTTCGCTTCAAGATCCAGAGGAGGTAGTTGTGTTAGTCTGTTGCTGCAAAATTTTAAAGAGTCCAGGAGCATCCTTAAAACTAACAAATCTTATTGTAGCAGAAGCAATGGAAAACACAGTCTGGCCTCATTTTATTGTGCTCTTTCTTTCTTATCCCACCTCACCTCCCAAAAATACTTGCTTCTGGGCCCCATTGTTCAAACCCCCTGTGAAAATTTTGCTGAAATTTCCCCCTCACAAAAAATGAGAAAATAACCAAAACATCTAAAGCAGACAGGTGGAAATCTTCCTCATGCCACTGTGGCCACAGAGGAGAAAGTCATTAAAAAGTATGATGGGAGTAAGGTTTGATGATGACAATTCTAATTCAAGAAGCACGTTAAGGGAGATGCTGAGCCGATGGAATTCAGCACACCTTCTGGTGACGTCAGGGGTGTGTGGCATATGCAAATGGGTTGTGGTAATGAGTTGTGCTAATGAGCTCTGGTACCCCTTTTTCTATGAAACGACCCCTGGATACCACTCTCTTCTGCATCTGATGAAGAGAGCTGTGTTGATCAAAAACTGATGCTACAATAAAATTTGTTAGTCTGAAAGCTGCTACTGGACTCTTTACTACTCAGCCTCAAGGAAACAAACAGATGAATAAGAGAGAAGCAATGAGACCAAGACTTGACTTTTCACCCCAAATCAGGAATGGAACAGAGGAGAGCCGAAAAGTTAACATTTCTAGCTTGAATCCTCCGCCACGATACACCCAATGGAAGACCCTGGCTCAGCCAATTGACACAGAGCTCCTCAGATGGGATGAGACTCACTGCCCCTTGCACCCGAGGTGTGCACATATCCCTGCTCATGCACAAGCTTCCTGCGCATGGAACACACACACGCAGCCCAGCTGGGAAGGGCCTGATCGAAGGTACCGATTGGATTTGTCTGTTGAAGCATTTGATGTTACATGAAGGCAGCTCATTCCAGCGGTTGTTAATTGCCCGTTGCAGTGATCAGGTCTGTAGCACCATTGATCTCTCCGGGATCAATGGGGCTGATTTAGTGTCTTACTAAGTCTTTAGCTGGACACCTCGTCAATAGCCAACCACTTACAGATCATCAGAGCTTTACTGCTGGCCCGGATGCCAGAATCCCTCCCGGGCCCCTGCCCAGGGCTCGCCTGCCAGTCATCCCCAAGTTTTCCTGCAGATGAAGCCCCTGGTGGGAAGATCACCACTGTAGTTCCAGCCCTCTTGGGACGGCCTTCGATTTCACAGGATTGCAATTTCAATCCATTCCAGGAAAAGGAAAGGTCCCCTGTGCAAGCATCAGTCGTTTCCAACTCTGGGGTGACATTGCTTTCACGTTTTCACGGCAGACTTTTTTACAGGGTGGTTTGCCGTTGCCTTCCCCAGTCATTTACACTTTCCCCCCAGCAAGCTGGGTACTCCTTTTACCGACCTCGGAAGGATGGAAGGCTGAGTCAACCTGGAGCCCGCTACCTGAAACCAGCTTCCACTGGGGTCGTGAGCAGAGCTTAGGACTGCAGTACTGCAGCTTTAACACTCTGCGCCACAGGCTTTGTAATCCATCCCAAGATCACCTTAAATTTGTCATACATTGATGTCCAGTTAAAATGAAGATCATTTCAGAGGGTAGTCGTGTTGGTCTGAGGTACAACTGTTAAATTCCAGTCCAGTAGACCTTTGAGACCAACAACATTTGGGGGGTATGAGCTTCCAAAAGCCCAAGATCCTTCTATCAGATACCTAGATACCAATATCAGGAACAATGGAATAAAGACTGCAAAAAAAAAAAAAAAATCTAGACGAACATCACTGGGAACTTATTTGGAACTCTTATGGGAAGAAATCAAATCTTACAAATATCCAGATTTAATTTCATAAAACATTACTACGCTGGTATTGGTCTCCATCCAAACTAAACAAAATTGATCCCACCATTGAACTTCTCTGCAGAAGGTCTTGTGGCGGAAAAGCAGATTTTATCCATCGTTGGTGGCAATGCAGATATATTGAGGCATTTTGGGAATAGGTAAATAGACAAATAAGCAAAATTACCCATACAACCTTAGCACTGGAACCTGATATTTTTTTACCTCATAATTGGCAAGACCAAAGGTTAAGTTCCAGTACATCAGAATTAATTAATATTTTAGTTAGTCATAGCCTCACACTGGGTAGATAAACACCCACCCACATTAGAAGCCTGGTATCAAAGGCTGTGGGAAACGTTCATATTCTGCAAAATTGCTTATAATTCATATGATATATCTTACAACCCACATGAAAGACATGTGGTGTCTGTTTGGTACCCCTTGCTTACTTTTCTTTCTGAAAATGACATCATTGCACAGAATCAATATTATAGAAAGTTAATTTATTTTAGACAGTCCTGTTGCTTATGTATATTATGCAACCAATTGCTAAACTTCAGTTAGTTTTATGTAACACACAATGAAAGTCTGAAAGATTGTATTAGATTAGATATAGCAAGGTATCTATTTATGTTTCCATTGGTTTTTTGTTTGATTTTTAAATGTAACGCTGTTGGATTAAAAATTAAATTAAAAAAAAAGATACCTACACCATTTCTCCACTAGCTTTATGCCGCTCTCACCTTCCTCTTCTCGGTGGCACTTCCATTGGATTTCACACTATCCGCCCTGGGGCTGCAACTCACTTCGCCTTTTTCACACAACAAACAGAAACTGGTTTTTAGAGGATCTTGTTTGCTGCGCAAAAGAGGCAGAGTGAGCTGCGACCCTGAGGCAGATAGTGCGAAATCCAATGGAAGCCCCACAGAAAAGAGGAAAGCGAGAGTGGCATTAGGCTGGCGGGAAATCGGTCCTAGTCTCTAACGTACTACCAGGATGTAATTTAGCAGTTCAAATGAGTCCATCTTGAGGGGCTGAAGCCGATACATCCTAGGTTTCACAAATCCTCTAATGGGAAACTGACCTTGTTTGGTTTGCAGATCCAAATGGGCAGCCATGTTGGTCTGAAGCAATGTGACAAAGTTCGGAGTCCAGTAAGGCTTTTAAGACCAACAAAGTTGTGTTCGGCCTGAATTGTCACATTGTTTGGCTTACGTCATCTGTGGAGTAGACTCCTTTGGACCTGGCGTCAGTCTGTGTTCCCTCTGAGCTGCAGAGTCCTGCGAGCAAAAATCCTACGTTGTGAGCTGCTGGCATTGAAGTTGTGAGCTGCTGCATCAATTAGTGTGCTCTGGGGTCCTCCTTCCTGAGCTAAGACAGAAATGTGTGAGCTGGAGGCTAAAAATCTGTGCGCTGGCTCATGTGGCCCCGTGGCGCAGAGTGGTAAAGCTGCAGTACTGCAGTCTGAGCTCCTTGCTCATGACCTGAGTTTGATCCTGGTGGAAGCTGGGTTCAAGTAGTCGGCTCCAGGTTGACTCAGCCTTCCATCCTTCCGAGGTCAGTAAAATGAGTCCCCAGCTAGCTGGGGGGAAAGTGTAAATGACTGGGGAAGGCAATGGCAAGCCACCCCATAAAAAGTCTGCCATGAAAATGTTGTGAAAGCAACATCACCCCAGAGTCGGAAACGACTGGTGCTTGCACAGGGGGCTACCTTTTTTACCTTTAGCTCATGCTAACTCAGCTTAGAGGGAACACTGGTGTCAGTCCCTGGAGAATTAATAGGGCCAGGAACCAGATCAGCTGAGCTAGTGTTTAAGCAACCTCTCCTTAGCACCGTCGGCTACCAGGCAGCTCTTCCATGTCAAACACTCCGCCCCCCACCACACACACACACACCTTGTCTTAAAAACACTGATATTACCAAGCTGTTTCAGGCCATTTCACCCAGTATGAGGCAGCAAAACTGGAGTTGTCGTGACTATAGCCTCAGCAGGAAGCTGGATAATCTTGGCTCCCTGACAGAATACCTGCATGGCCCATTTGTATTATTTTTATGTAATACAGTTCTAGCCTACTTTTCGGCCAGACTGGTTTCTAGATCCACTAGCATTTAAAAATCTGTTGCATTTCTCAATTAAATCCAGTGGCTGAGATGTAGAACTTGGTTTATTTTCCAGGAGGAGGAGAAGAAGAAGTTGGTAACCTGGCAGTGGTCAGACTCACACCTCCTCTAGATACAGAGGCTGCAGTTTTCTCTACCAGGCTTCTTAGCTGCTGCTATTGTCTGTGGACATCTAGTCTTTCTTTAGAAATGTATATAAACTGCTGCAACAACAAAAAGGTTCCATATAAAGGACTTTCCTGATAAACAGTGACATAGAAGCAGCAGGCCACTGTGGTTCTGGCCTCTTGGATCTTGTCCTGAATTTGGGGGCCGTTCAAGCAAACTTGAGCGTGCTCAACTTTCTGGCTGCCTCATGATTCCATTGGGCTCTTGGGCTACTGGTCCTCAAGCTGAAGACATGGCGTAGGGTTAGCTGCAGTGCCCCTGAAACAGACGGAGGCTTGGACACCTCATGTAATATTCCCCGTACCTGTGTATTTCCCCAATTCTTTTTTGTTGGCAGCACATAGCTCTCTTTGGGATAATATGCATGTTCCTTCCCTGTACCCAGCCCAAGAAGAAGAAGAAGATGATATTGGATTTATATTCCACCCTATACTCTGAATCTCAGAGTGCTCACAATCTCCTTTACCTCCCCCCCCCCCACAACAGACACCCTGTGAGGTAGATGGGGCTGAGAGAGCTCTCCCAGAAACTGCCCTTTCAAGGACAACTCCTACGAGAGCTATGGCTGACCCAAGGCCATTCCAGCAGCTGCAAGCGGAGGAGTGGGGAATCCAAACCGGTTCTCCCAGATTAGAGTCCACACACTTAACCACTACACCAAACTGGCTTTCTGGGGGCTGGACAGACATTCTGACCCACTCCTATTCTTCTGAGATGGATGATTCAAAAGTACACTCCATTTTGCAGCAATAGGAACAGAGAGAAACGTTTGAGAGGGGCAAAATAAGGCAGCTGTAAGGGATACTTGCCAGATGACAGATGGACAGAAAGGTGGGCGGTTGTTGCGCCGTTCATAGCAGCGACGCTTCAGCATTTTTTCCTTCAGTGCAAATTAATTCCCTGCTGTGTTTTGTTCCTGTGGGCTTTGTTGCGGCCCGAAGCACCCTGACGGTCCTCACTCATCTCCCCATAAAAACGCTTGCAAACTCCTCTTAACTCTCCTCTCTGGTTTAGTGGGTACAAGAGAAAGGACAGAGAAGCCCTTCCCTCTTTTCCCTGTGCTGACCATGGTGCTGAATGTCCCCTGGAAACAAGATTTTCTTCTGCTTTGATGGAAAACGTATGTTGACTTTGGGTTTAAATGCGGAAGTTTTCCGGATATGCAAATAACTTTGGCAGACATTATGGAAAGGTTAACTGATTTGGAATCTACCATTAGCACCAAATTGTTTCAATATGTTTTAATCGTTACACTGTTTAAGGTTTTAATTAGTTAATGAACATATATAAACATATGAAGCTGCCTTATACTGAATCAGACCCTTGGTCCATCAAAGTCAGTATTGTCTTCCCAGACTGGCAGCGGCTCTCCAGGGTCTCAAGCTGAGGTTTTTCATGCCTTCTTGCAGGGACCCTTTTTTGGAGATGCCGGGGATTGAACCTGGGACCTTCTGCTTACCAAGCAGATGCTCTACCACTGAGCCACCGTCCCTCCCCTAAATGCTCAATATCTGTAAATGTTTTTATGGTTGTAAGCCACCCTGAGCGTGCTTCAGCAGGGAGGGTGGGATATAAATCCAATAAAATTAAAAAATGAAATAAATAATAATAAATAATTTTCTGATGCGTACTGAAAGAGCTGGCTGCAATGACCAAGAAACCAGCTCCCTATTTCCACTTTTTAACTGATCCTCACCAAAGAAGAGCACTTATGCTGGCTAGATTTAATGTACTACCATCAGCCATCCTTTTCGGAAGATACCACAGAATCCCCCACAATCTTAGACGATGCCCTTGTAGCCAAGGAGCCATCGAAACGGTCCCTCATGTTCTTCTGGACTGCTCTTTCTATAGCAGTCCTCGAGCAAGATACCTAGATGCACTGCTCTCCGACTATCAAGGCCTTTCTGACAGTACCAAGGTCTGCTTTTTACTCCACGGGAAACACAATTTTGTCACTACTCATGTTGCTTGCTTTTTACAGGTTGCGATCCAAATCAGAGAGGCTTTTACTCATGCATAGCCTGCAGCTACTTTATGTTATTTAACTTTTGCTGGTTTTTAAGATTTTATTATATTTTATAGTGTTACTGTTGGTTTTAAACTATACTGTATTCTCACATTAATGCCAATAAAGGTCTAATGAATGACCAAGAAACCAAAAAAAAATCTGCGTTTAACTAAAGTTGCACTTTAGATTCAAACCCTGACTTCATTTTAACTCTCTAGAACTAACCTAGAACTGCAATGCTTTGGGGTGGAGCCAGACACATCGTTTGTTTGCACCTAGAATGCTTGCTACTGATAATAGCTTTGAGTGTATGCAACATCTTAGATAAATAAAGTTCTTTTAAGGAAAAGAGAAGTTTGTGTGGGGGGCGGGGGGCAGGAACCATAGGAAGAGAGGTCTCAAGTTCAGTCAAAGCCAAAGCTGATACAGAGAAATGTAGTCTTTTAAAAATCTCACTGAAACAAATGGGAGCTACCTGTCACCAACTTCTCACATTCATTCCTATGGAACTGAAGTACAACCACTTTTCTTAAGATTGGGGGCAAAGTTTCCACATTTCTGCATCAGCAGAAGTTGGCCCAGGGGAAGATACCATCTGATCTCCTTTAGAAGAGTCTTTTCTTCCAAACCAAATCATTTCCTCCCCTCCCCCCCCCCTTTAAAATAAATCTGGTCTGAACAGAACAGCCGCTTCAAAGACCTTGCCTCCTCTTCTCTTTCCATGGAGGAATTCCAGCACATTTCAGTTCAGTTAGAGAAGCATCCGGTTTATTTCACAAAAAGCCGTGGAGCATCCAGAGGGGTGGGGGAGGTATAGCTTACTGGGTTAGACGGGGCAGGGGGCAAGATTAGGGCCAATCCTCACCAACTGTGCAGGTGACGTAGAATGCTATTTACAGAATGGGTAAACAGTCTCCGTATCATCCATCCTAGAGAAGGAATGACTGGGAAATGTTTCTTGGTGGCTAAAAAGTACAGCCCCCAACAAGAAAAGATCTGAAGAGCAAGGAAGGTAGAGAGATGCCTCATGAGTCACAGGAATGCCACGCACAAAACCAAGAAGCATCTACCAGGGGGAGAGTTGGTGTCAGTGTGTAGACGTGAGCCCCATCCCACCTCCGGTCCCTGAGTCTGACATTGAGTCTGCACTGAGGAACCCTCTTTCCCTGGCACCTAGAGACTAAACCAGTTCCAGATTAAACCCTGTGGAGGCCCCTAGGCAGTCAAAAACTTGGGGGCCCCTTCGCAAAATAGAGTCGGAGTGCCCACCCCGCTGCCCACAGCCCCCGCTGCAGCCTGCAGCCGCCTTCTCCAAAGCCCCTTTGACCAAGCTGCAGGGGAGAGGCAGAGAGAGGCAAACTTGGCAACGATGCCAGCAGCAGCCGCACCAGGCGAGTCGGGCAAAGAGCGGCTCAGTTGTCGGCTGTGCGTGCAGGCTGGGATGGCTGCTAGCAGGGGGGAAACGAGGGTGGGGGAGCCAGCCTGGGGCCCCTAAAGGTGTGGGGTGCCTACTCAGCCTATTTGTTAATCCAGCCCTGGACTGAATTGCCTCAGCTGGACCAACTTCAGCGGCAGGACTGTGTCAAGGTAAAATGGCTGAAGCACCAGGAAACGGCGAGGATACAACTCCCTGACTCAACGATGAAGATGGGAAAGGTGCTGTTTCAAAATGGAAGGTTGGCGAGGAAGGAGAGCGGCAGGGAAGACTGTACAATGGGGTTAATTGGTCACCTCCTCTCCTTTTGGCGGGAATTTACTCCTCCGCTCTGCCCATCTGGTCTGAAGCCTTGAAACAGAGATCACCCATGAAGGTTTCTCCTAGCGGCTCTTCAGGGGCTTGCATCTTAAGACTTGTCTTTCAGATGCCGTTTAGGAGCAATGAAAGCCCCAGCCATGTACCTGGACAATTGTGAGTGGGGGACACGACCCAGTTTGGTGAGCATTGCAATGTGGGTATTGAAACGGAGAACACGTTGACTGGTTTTAAGAGTCAACGGAGGCCCCGAGCATTAGGAGGAGAACCTCAAAGCCTGTATTTTCGTTGCTAAATGGATATCGAGGAGCCGAAGCATCTCCAAAAGGACTCATGGAGGGTGAGAGTCCTCTGCGGGCTGCCTACATCAGGCTTGCTAGGAAGAGTCTCAGGCGTACTGCCAGATGGACCACAGAGTCCCCAGTGTGATGCTGTAGGCCAGCACAGCGACCAGGTAAGCCCGGAAGAGCAGCACATCCAGAACGTAGCCCACCTGCAGCCATTCGCGGGCGATGTCACGGAATTCATCCCGCTTCTCCAGGAACTGCCGGATGGCAGCGATCTCCTGTAGGATGCTTTCGAAGACGTGCGAGCCCCCTCCCTGGGCCTGGGGCACTGTCCCACTCGCTGCTCCATCATAGTCACTGTTGTAATGGTTCAGTTTGGCTGCAGAAGTGGAGGAAGACAGAACACCGAAGCTGGGATCCAAGTAGGGTTAGGGAGCTGCCCTCAGTGAAGTGCTGGACTCTTAAAACCAACTGATATGCTCAGCTTTGCTGCTTACAAGCAGTTTTTGAGAAGGGTCCCCATGGTGCCACCACAGAGAAGGCCTTTTCTTTTCACCCTCCTAACCTCGGTGACTTTTATTAGGTCCAAAGAGAGGAATGGGGGAGGGGGTGATGTAAAGTGCACAAGTCAATCAGGAAAGAAAAACTGCAGCACCATGCAAACCATGTACAAATTAATAAGTTGCAATCATAACTCATAATACAATAAATAGTCCATAACTGCTCATGAATTATCTGAAATGAAATGAATTGGAATTAGAATATTAATGAGAAGATTTAGGGGAGTTATCACCATCTTCCTGTTTTAAGCTGTTTATACATATGGTTTTATATTGAGAATGTTTATATTTTATATTCTTATGTTTTAACAATACGTTGTATTACATTTTGTTTGCAACCCACCAAAGCAGGCTCTAAGGTTTGGTGGATAGAAATCCCATAAATAAACCAAGTACAAAATCTTAACAGTGTCAACTCTTCTTTTTATGGTGTCTTCAGCAAGCGCTGGGTTTAGCCTCCTAACTTCGATAGCAACTCTGCATGTGATAATGGATCGAGGACCACACGTCCCTAGAAATTTAATACTTGCTGCATTCCGTAGACAGATGGAAGTTCCAGACGCTGCAAAAGGACAACTGTAGCAAACTGCAGATTTGTTATCAGTGCAAGTGGCATTGTGCTTCAGTTGGATTTGATCATACTCACAGAATGATAGAGTTGGAAGGGACCATGCAGACCATCTAGTCCAACCCCCTGCAGGATCAGCCTAAAGCATCTCCGAAAAATAATCATCCGTCTGCATTTTGAAGACTGCCAATGGAGAGGAGTTCACCACCTTCCTAGGCAGCTGGTCCCACCTCTGAACTACTCTGACTGTAAAAAAAGTTTCCCTAATATCCAGCCGGTCCCTTTCTGCTTGTAATTTGAGCCCATTGCTTCGGGTCCTATCCTTGGTTGCCAAGTGGAACAGCTCCCTGCCCTCCTCTAAATCAGGGGTGCCCGATGCTAGCTCTCCAGATGTTTTTTGCCTACGACTCCCATCAGCCCCAGCCAGCATGGCTGATTGCTGGGGCTGATGGGAGTCGTAGGCAAAAACATCTGGAGAGCTACCGTTGGCCACCCCTGCGCTAAATGACAGCCTTTTGAATATTTAAAGAGAGCCCTCTGTTGGATTATGACTCTGTTGGATTATAACCTGTCATACAATTCATGACAAACGTGTGAACATGCCCACTGTAAATATAAGCCTACATTATATGATTTTGCACTTTGTGGACTGTTTATTGCCTTATGAATCATTATTACTATAATTATTAATTTGTACATGGTTTGCCTGGTGGTTGTAGGTGGTTGTTGTTGTTTTTTTCTGATTGACTTAGTTAAAACCAGGCAGAGAAAGAATCACCCCCCCTCCTCCCCTATGACCCTACCCATATGGGCCCTGTTTCGGTTGGCTGCTTCCTCTGAAGTGAGACGGGTGGCAGCAGGGGTGGGATTCTAGCAGGAGCTCCTTTGCATATTAGGCCACACCCCCTGCTGTAGCCAATCCTCCAAGAGTTGACAAGGCTCTTTTTTGTAAGCTCTTGGAGGATTGGCTACATCAGAGGGGGTGTGGTCTATTATGCAAAGGAGCTCCTGATGGGATTCCACCCCTAGGTGGCAGCAACCCAAGAAAAGGACTTCATTGTCATGGCACCAAAATGCTGGAACTTCTCAATTATAGCATCAAAAAACACACACACCCCAAAAAACATCTCCAGTCTTGTTCCACCTACACTGTCTTCCAATTGGCTTCAAGGTGCTCATACTGAGCTTTAAATTGTATTGATTACAGCCTGCAACCAACATACCTTATGAACTGCCTCCTCCCATAGCAACCTACCTGTTCACTTCAGTTATAAAAAGCAGATTGCCCCACCATCTGAGACTAGAGGGATGGCAACCGGAGGAAAGGCCTTCTCTCTCACCAACACTTTGGAATGCTCTCTTCTGGGAGATTGGTCTGTCCCCTCTCTTGGTGTCTTTCTTGGTGGGGAGGGACAGTGGCTCAGTGGTAGAGCATCTGCTTGTTAAGCAGAAGGTCCCAGGTTCAAGCCCCGGCATCTCCAACTAAAAAGGGTCCAGGCAAGTTGGCATGAAAAACCTCAGCTTGAGACCCTGGAGAGCCGCTGCCAGTCTGAGCAGACAAGACTGACTTTGATGGACCGAGGACATTCCCTCTAAGCTGCAGAGTCTTGTGAGCAAAAATTCTACTTTGTGAGCTACTGGTATTAAAGTTGTGAAGAAGAAGAAGAAGAAGAAGAAGAAGAAGAAGAAGAAGAAGAAGAAGAAGAAGAAGAAGAAGAAGAAGATGATGATGATATTGGATTTATATCCCGCCCTCCACTCCGAAGAGTCTCAGAGCGGCTCACAATCTCCTTTTACCTTCCTCCCCCACAACAGACACCCTGTGAGGTGGGTGGGGCTGGAGAGGACTCTCACAGCAGCTGCTCTTTCATGGACAACCTCTGCCAGAGCTATGGCTGACCCAAGGCCATTCCAGCAGGTGCAAGTGGAGGAGTGGGGAATTGAACCCGGTTCTCCCAGATAAGAGTCCGCACACTTCACCACTACACCAAACTGGCTCTCCGTGAGCGACTGGCATTAAAGTTGTGGGCTACTGCATAAATTAGTGTGCTCTGAGGTTATCCTTCCTGAGCTAAGATGAAAATGTGTGAGCTGGAGGCTTAAAATCTGTGCGCTCGCTCACTCTCACTCAGCTGAGAGGTAACAGCGACCGAGGGTCTGATTCAGTAGAAGGCAGCTTCAGCAGATGTGTACTCTCTCCCTCTTTTTTTAAGTTTTTGCTTCATCTGCATAACATTTACTAGCCCTCCTGCTGGCATTGTTTGTTGCTGCATTTTAATGGAATCGTTTTATCATTTTAACTGTCTTTTCAACTGCACAAAAGTTTTAACGATTCTTATGTGCGTGGCCTTGCAGACCCTGATTGGGTGGAAAGAGGGCTTACAAACGCTTCAAGTCATAAGTCCAATAAAACAGTTATTGAGGTCGTGTGTGCCCTGACCTTGCTCGCCACCCACCTGTGCTGCCGTTATTCTCTACGTGCCGGGAGATATCGGAGCTCTGCGTGCGGACCGGGCAGAAGGCGCTCCTGTCTCTGATGCAGAGCAGGACGACGGCTCGCTCCAGCACCCAACGCTTCACCCAGTTGGGGACGTGCGGCTGCAGGTCCTGTTTGTGCACCAGCCGCACAATGAGGATGGTCTCCGTCAGGCTGATCACCAGCAAGGCCATGCAGACCACAAAATAGACCCCTGCAGGAGGGAAACAGAATCGTAGCCCAAACAGCCAGTAACAGCATGCCCCTGTAGAAATCGATGGTTCGGTCTCGTTTAGAATACCGTCTGCAATTCTGGTCACCGCACCTCAAAAAGGATATTGTAGCGTTGGAAAAAGTGCAGAAAAGGACAACTAGAATGATTCAAGGGTTGGAACACTTTCCCTATGAAGAAAGGTTCAAACGCTTGGGGCTCTTTAGCTTGGAGAAACGTCGACTGCGGGGTGACATGATAGAGGTTTACAAGATTATGCACGGGATGGCGAAAATAGAGAAAGAAGTCCTTTTCTCCCTTTCTCACAATACAAGAACTTGTGGGCCTTCAATGAAATTGCTGAGCAGTCAGGTTAAAAAGGATAGAAGGAAGTACTTCTTCACCCAAAGGGTGATTAACTTGTGGAATTCACTGCCACAGGAGGAGGTGGCAGCTACAAGTATAGCCAGCTTCAAGCGGGGATTGGATAAAAATATGGAGCAGAGGTCCATCAGTGTCTATTAGCCACAGTGTGTGTGTGTGTGAATATGTATGTATGTATGTATGAGTGTGTGTATGTATATATACACACACACGTATATTGGCCACTGTGTGACACAGAGTGTTGGACTGGATGGGCCATTGGCCTGATCCAATATGGCTTCTCTTATGTTCTTATAGAGTTGGAAGGGGCCACACAGGTCATCCAGTCCCACCCCCTGCTCAATGCAAGATCAGTCTAGAGCATCCCTGACAAGTGTTTGTTCAGCTACTGCTTAAAGACTGGCAGTGATTGGGGGGAGGGGCCCTCACCACCTCCTTCAATAGTGGATTGCACTGCTGAACAACTCTAACTGCAAAAAAAAGATTTCCTAATATCCACCCGGTACTCTCTCAGCCTTCATTTAGAAGAAGAAGAATTGCAGATTTATACCCCGCCCTTCTCTCTGAATCAGACACTCAGAGGAGTTTACAATCTCCCACATCTTCTCCCCTCACAGCAGAAACCCTGTGAGGTGGGTGGGGCTGAGAGGGCTCTCACAGCAGCTGCCCTTTCAAAGACAACCTCTGCCAGAGCTATGGCTGACCCAAGGCCATTCCAACAGCTGCAAGTGGAGGAGTGGGGAATCAAACCCTATTCTCCTAGATAAGAGAGCTCTGGCTGACCCAAGGCCATTCCAGCAGCTGCAAGTGGAGGAGTGGGGAATCAAACCAGGTTCTCCCAGATAAGAGTCTGCACACTTAACCACTACACCAAACTGGCTCTCCTATTTAAACCTATTATTGTGAGTTCTCTCCTCTGCTGCCAACAGGAACAGCTCCCCGCCCTCCTTTGAGTAACAGCCTCTCAACTACTTCAAGAGCACAATCATGTCCCCTCCCCCAACCTCCTCTTCTCCAGACTGAACATTCAGAAGTCCCTCAGCCTTTCCTCCGAGGGTTTGGTCTCCAGGCCCCTGAGCATCCTCATTCTTCCCCTCTGCTCCTGCTCTATTCTGTCTACATCCTTTCTGAAGTAAAGCCTCCAGAACTGCACACAAGACTCCAGGTGAGGTGTGACCAATGCAGGGTGCAAAGGGACTAGGACTTCTTGCCTCTGTTGATACACCCCAAGACTGCATTAACCTTATTTCCACTGCATCACACTGGTCGCTCATATTTAGCTTTCACGCTACCCATATTCCAAGGTCTTGTTCATGCACACTGATACCCAGCAGTTTGTCCCCATTCTGCATGCATGCTTCTTATTTTCGTTATCCAGATGTAGAACTCTGCATTTATTTATCCTTGTGGAATTGCATCGACCAAGACCCTTTTGGTGTAGTGGTTAAGTGCAAGGCCTCTTATCTGGGAGAATCGGTTTGATTCCCCACTCCCCCACTTGCAGCTGCTGGAATGGCCTTGGGTCAGCCAGAGCTCTGGTAGGAGTCATCCTTGAAAAGGCAGCTTCTGGGAGAGCTCTCTCGGTCCCACCCACCTCACAGGGTGCCTGTTGTGGGGGGGGGGGGAGGAGATTGTAACCACTCTGAGACTCAGAGCATAGGACAGGATATAAATTCAATATCTTCTTCTTTTTCAGCTGACTTCAGAAGGAGGAGGATGCAAACAATCCTACCTCTGCTCCTTCAGGTCTCCCCAAAGGCCAGAACTCCCACTTGCTCCCACTCAATGAACTCTCCAGCTGAAACTCTCCCAAGATGGCATTCAGTCCTGCTTGAGCATGCCAGAAACTTTTATGTCACCCCACCTGTGCCTAAATTTTGGTGGCTCCAGCAACCATCCAAGCAGCACTTCCACAACCAAATCAGCAGCCACTCTCAATGGATTCACACACACACACACACGGAGCTGCCTTCTGCTGAATCAGACCCTCATGCCCTCAACATCAGTATTGTCCACTCAGACATAAGAACATAAGAGAAGCCATGTTGGATCAGCCAATGGCCCATCCAGTCCAACACTCTGTGTCACACATAAGAACATAAGAGAAGCCATGTTGGATCAGGCCAATGGCCCATCCAGTCCAACACTCTGTGTCACACATAAGAACATAAGAGAAGCCATGTTGGATCAGGCCAATGGCCCATCCAGTCCAACACTCTGTGTCACACATAAGAACATAAGAGAAGCCATGTTGGATCAGGCCAATGGCCCATCCAGTCCAACACTCTGTGTCACACATAAGAACATAAGAGAAGCCATGTTGGATCAGGCCAATGGCCCATCCAGTCCAACACTCTGTGTCACACATAAGAACATAAGAGAAGCCATGCTGGATCAGGCCAATGGCCCATCCAGTCCAACACTCTGTGTCACACATAAGAACATAAGAGAAGCCATGTTGGATCAGGCCAATGGCCCATCCAGCCCAACACTCTGTGTCACACATAAGAACATAAGAGAAGCCATGCTGGATCAGGCCAATGGCCCATCCAGTCCAACACTCTGTGTCGAACATAAGAATATAAGAGAAGCCATGTTGGATCAGCCAATGGCCCATCCAGTCCAACACTCTGTGTCACACAGTGGCCAATATATGTGTTTGTGTGTGTGTGTGTGTATACACACACACACACACACGCACACACAAACACACATATATATATACACATACATACACACACACACAAACACTCATATATATACACATATATACATACACACACACACACACACACACACACATATATATATACACACACTGTGGCTAATAGCCACTGATGGACCTCTGCTCCATATTTTTATCCAATCCCCTCTTAAAGCTGGCTATGCTTGTAGCAGCCACCACCTCCTGTGGCGGTGAATTCCACGTGTTAACCACCCTTTGGGTGAAGAAGGACTTCCTTTTATCCGTTCTAACCTGACTGCTCAGCAACTTCATTGAATGCCCACGAGTTCTTGTATTGTGAGAAAGGGAGACAAGTACTTCTTTCTCTACTTTCTCCATCCCATGCATAATCTTGTAAACCTCTATCATGTCACCCTGCAGTCGATGTTTCTCCAAGACTGGCAGCAGCTCTCCAGGGTATCAGACAGAACTCTTTCCCGTCACCTACTGCCTGCTCTTTTTAGCTGGAGAGGCCGAGGATTGAACCTGAGACCTTCTGCATGCAAAGTAGAAGCTGCCCCACTGAGCCACAGCCCTTCCTCCCTCAACCAGTTCCCTTGTTCCACCTACACTGGCTTCCATTTGGCTTCTGGTTTCCATCCAAGGTGCTGGTGTTGAGCTTTAAATTGTATTGAGGACAACATGGAACCAACATACCGTATCGACTGCCTTATGGCCTGATCTCACAAACCCAGCTGGGATGATGGGTTAACCTTCTGCACCAGGGATGACGGGCAGGGCCAGAATTCTAGCAGGAGCTCCTTTGAATATTAAGCCACACCCCCTGATGTAGCCGATCCTCCAAGAGCTGACAAGGCTCTTTTTTGTAAGCTCTTGGAGGATTGGCTACATCAAGGGCGTGTGGCCCAATATACAAAGGAGCTCCCGCTAGAATTCCACCCCTGACGACGGGCCGCCTATTTTGGGTCGTCTTCATCCACTGGCCCCTTTCCAGCAGCGACCGACCTCGCTGGCAAGCTCGTGATCTTACCGATCAGCGGGGTCCCAATCGCGGTGGCCGGCAAGGTGTCAGACACGATGATCAGGAAGACCGAGTAGCCCAGCAGCAGCGTGATCTTGAAGGAGACCCTCTCCCCGCTGTCCGGGGGCAGGTAGAAGCCCACGATGTCCATCACCATCAGGAAGACACTGGGGAGCAGCAGGCTGACGGCGTAGAAGAGCGGGCGTCTCCGGATGACCACCTGCCGGCACAGAGGCACAGCCAGGCCTTCGGCAAGGGCAGGAGCAAGACCCATCTTGGGGCAAAGGCTGCCTGGCCCTCCCCCAAAGCCCGTTATGGCCCATTTCCTGCTGTCCGTGCCGCTCCAAAGCGACACGAGCCAAAAGCTTTGCAGCAACTGGTGCCCGACTAAGCAGAGAGGAGGCAGAGACGATCCCACAGGGATGTGTGCCGCTGCCCACTTCTCTCTTCCTGCTGAAATATTTATCCCTTTTGCTTGCTGGGGGAAAAAACCTTGCAGCCGAGCAGGATCAACCCTCTTTCACTTGCAAGGGGCTCTTTCGGCTTCCATTGTGACATTTCCCTATTTACCTTCTAGCACAGGGGTGTCAAACTCGTTTGGTATGAGGGCCGGATCTGAAATAAATGAGACCTTGTCGGGCCGGGCCGTGCGCATCGTGAAATGGAATGACAGGTAGCAGCGATATAAGCTTTATAAAGGATACAGATGAACACAAAGATTTTTTAAAAAATTAAAACATGATTAAAATATTAACACTCGTTGGTCTTAAAGTTGCTTTCTTTGTATCTCTCCCATGTGATCCAGGGAACTGGGCAAAGGAAGTTCTGGCTCTTTCCTTCCTTCCCCAGGAGACCAGGAGGGGGAGGTACCTCAGCCAATAGAAGGAAGAAAAGCTTGGCTCAATAACTCTGCTGTACAATTGAGAGAGCCTGGCAAAACAATTGTTCCCTCCCTCCCCCTTCCACTCCAAGGGAGGTGCCTCAGCCAATAGAGAAAATAGAGGCTTTGCTCTGTAGCTCCTGTGCAATTGAGAGAGCCTGGCAAAGCAATCTTTCCCTCCCTCCCCCTTCCACTCCAATGGAGGAGCCTCAGTCAATAGAGAAAAAAGAGGCTTTGCTCTGTAGCTCCTGTGCTATTGAGCGAGCCTGGCAAAGCAATCTTTCCCTCCCTCTCCCTTCCACTCCAAGGAAGGAGCCTCAGCCAATAGAGAAATAGAGACTTTGCTCTGTAGCTCCTGTGCAATTGAGAGAGCCTGGCAAAGCAATCTTTCCCTCCCTCCCCCTTCCACTGCAAGGGAGGAGCCTCAGCCAATAGAGGAAAAAAAGAGGCTTTGCTCTGTAGCTCCTGTGCAATTGAGCAAGCCTGGCAAAGCAAGCTGCAATGCAAAAGAAAGCAAGAGAGAGTGAGAAGGTAGACAACAGCGAGTTGCTTGGGGACCTGATTCAGCCCCCAGCCCACATGTTTGACACCCCTCTTCCAACACCACAAAAATGGGGAGAAAATGGAAAGATGCATCTCCCTTTGTATTGACAGGAAGAGGCAAGCGCCAGATGCCGGATGGATGCCCCTCGAGGAAGGGTCCTGCCATCTGGAATCTCTTCTTGCCAAGGGGAAAATCTCCAGCTACTCTTGGCAGGTTGGCCAAACATTTTTTTAAAAAACTGAGGAGCCCCCAAACAGATCTACTTTCCTTTGGACTTGCCTTGAGCGAGGTTGCTATTTGAGGGAATTTGGGAAAGCAGATCTACGGCACACGGCCGTGCCACTTCCGAATGGCACCAACCATGATGGAGATGTCTCGAACCCTCAGCCATCGCCTTGGGAGTCCCATCCCTCTCTCCTGGCCCCTCCTGCTCCTCCCACTGAGACCAGGCCCACCCGAGGTCCTTACAAAGAACTTCATCTCTGCATAGCTCTCACTGGAGGCGTTCTCCACTCTGAACTCCCGGAAATGGCTCAACACGTGCAGGAGCTCCCATTCCCCCTGGTTCATGAAGACGCTCTTGTCGGTTTTCACGGCCTCTTGGGATCGCCACAAGGAGATGTTGATGTCTCGGACTGAGGAGCAGAGGAGAGGAAGAACAGAAGCAATGATGTCCCCCACCTTCTGGGAATTCCCCCGCCCCCCATTTGTGCCACACCTAGTTCCCTAAGATTGGTTGACTGGCAACTCTGGATCACAGTTGGTCCTCACTACATATCAGCAGGAATCCAGCCAGAATTAGATTTTCTTAAGCCTGGTCATTCCCAGCAGCCATGACAGCCCAACCTAGCCTGATCTCACTAGAGCTTGGAAACTAAGCAAGGACAGTCGTAGTTAGTAGTAAGAGAGCCACTCTGGTGTGGTGGTGAAGTGTGTGGACTCTTATCTAGGAAAACCGGGTTTGATTCCCCACTCCTCCACTTCCACCTGCTGGCATGGCCTTGGGTCAGCCGTAGCTGTCGTAGGGGTTGTCCTTGAAAGGGCAGCTTCTGTCAGGGCTCTCTCAGCCCTACCCACCTCACAGGGTGTCTGCTGTGGGGGAGGAAGACATAGGAGATTGTAAGCCGCTCTGAGTCTCTGATTCAGAGTGAAGGGCGGAGTATAAATCTGCAGTCTTTTTCTTGTTAGTCCTTGGATGGGAGACCACCAAGGAAATCCCGGGTTGCTGCACAGAGACAAGCAACGGCAAACCACCTGTCTAAGTCTCTGGCCTTGAAAACCCCCATGAGGAAGTCTCCCTAACTTGGTTGTGATGACAGCTCACTTTCTCTTTGGGTGATTTCTACAGGCCTGGGAACGTGAAAGTC
The DNA here is from genome assembly GCF_032191835.1 of Heteronotia binoei. Classification (NCBI taxonomy): domain Eukaryota; kingdom Metazoa; phylum Chordata; class Lepidosauria; order Squamata; family Gekkonidae; genus Heteronotia; species Heteronotia binoei. The sequence continues at coordinate 5,340,568 of NC_083234.1, forward strand.
AAGAACACTGCAGGAGTAACAAGGAGGACCACAACAACTACCGTATTTTTCGCACCACAAGACGCACTTTTTCCTCCAAAAAAAGTGGGGGGGGAAGTGTGTGCGTCTTATGGAGCGAAGGTACCTACCTGGGGGGGGGGGCGATCCGCTGCCTCCGCCTCCAATCCCGGCGCTTCCCCCGCACCTGCCTGCCTGGCTCCAGCTTCTTCCAGCAAGCGCTGGGATCGCTCCACGCTGCCCCCACCGCAAACCCAGTGCTTCTCGAGCGCCAGCTGCGGAGGGGGCAACGTGCTTCCTCCATGCCTGTCTGCCTGGCTCCAGCTCTGACGCTTACAGCAAGCACCAAGATCACTCCCTCTGCCCTCCGATCCCAGCACTTGCTGTAAGCATCAGAGCTGGAGCCAGGCAGACAGGCACGGAGGAAGCACGCTGCCCTCTCCACAGCCGGCGCTCGCGAAGCGCTGGGTTTGCGGAGGGGGCGGGTGCTTCCTCCGTGCCTGTCTGCCTGGCTCCAGCTCTGATGCTTACAGCAAGCGCCGGGATCAAAGGGCAGAGAGAGCGATCCTGGTGCTTGCTGTAAGCATCAGAGCTGGAGCCAGGCAGACAGGCACGGAGGAAGCACGCTGCCCCCTCCGCAGCCGGCGCTTGCGAAGCGCTGGGTTTGCGGTGGGGGCAGTGTGGAGCGATCCCAGTGCTTGCTGGAAGAAGCTGGAGCCAGGCAGGCAGGCGCGGGGGAAGCGCCGGGATTGGAGGCGGAGGCAGCGGATCGCCCCCCAGGAGGAAGGTGCGTCCTATCATCTGGAGCGCCTTACGGTGTGAAAAATAGGATTGTACCAAGTTATCCCTGTCAGCAAAAGTGGCCCCAACTGCCCCTTATGATTGGATTGTCTGCAGCATCTTATATACAAAACAGGCCTCAGATTCAGCAGGAACTCACAGGAGCCCAGCTCCTGAACCTTTCGGAGGGTTCCCCCTCCTCCTCCCCAACTACCTTGTCCATTGAATAGGAGGTGCAGCTGCATAACAATCCCTGGATTAGGAGAGCAGGCAGGCAGCCAGCCACCAGGGACTTTGCCATGCCCCCAGCAGCCCTCATTAACTCCTGGAGAAGCCCGCCCCACCCTTTCTCCACTTCTGATGTGATTTTGGGTGGTGGGTGGCTAGCTGACCTTTTGACTGTGGGGGAGGGGGTGGCCCAGGAGAGCCCCAGACGAGCAAGGCCTGCTTGGGCTGCCTGGATCTCTAGCCAGCCCAAGCAGGCCTCGCTCACCCGGGGCTCTCTTTGGGTTGCTTTTGGCTGGTGGGGGGGGGCGCCATATGCTAATGAGTTATGCTAATGGACACCACCATCTATTTTTGTACAAAATGACCCCTGATCCAAAGACAGGCTCTCACTGAAGACAGAACATGCATTTACTTTCAAAGCAAGTAGTCACTGATAAATCTATCCCATGAGCATTAAGGGAGTTCGGAAGCAATAAAGGGAATCCTTTCAACCAGTGCTCCCTCTAAGCTGTGGAGTCTCGTGAGCAAAAATTCTACTTCATAAGCTGCTGGCATTCAAGTGGTGAGCTCCTGCATCAATTAGAATGCTCTGGGGCCATTTTTCCTGAGCTAAGACAAAAATGTGTGAGCCGGAGGCTAAAAAAACTGTAAGTTAGCTCACACTCACTCTGCTTGGAGGGAACACCGCTTGCAACATGACATTCTCATTTTGATATCTGAGCTCACTTCTTCTCCCCACGATGGGCAACATGGAAGAACCTCCCACGCTGAAACCAACACAGTCCACCACCACCTACTATTGTGCAGCCAGCTGGTGAAGGTCAGAGAGCAGTTCTGTACGTCGAAGGGGAAGTTGTAGATGTCCAGGCTACAGGCCGTCACCACCTGGACCGGCTTGAGGTTCTGCACCTCTCCCGTGTGGAAAATGTAGACGTAGGGGATGTCAGGAGACTTGCCCACATCCACGCTGCCACACAAAGGAAAATGCTCAGACAGGAAAAGTTACTCTGCAGCAAGATTTTGGCTACGGGTCACTTCAATGCCACCCAGAGATGCTGGTGATGGAAAACCGTCGTTCTGGATTCCAAATCTCAAAATGAGAGAACTTTTTTGAAAGTTTGCAAAAGCTTCTCAGCACCTTGGAATGGAAATTCCAGCCTCTGGTTGCAACTATATCCGACCGATATCTGAATATCCAAATTCATGAACATCTGAACATTGGAATACTTGAAGAACCGACTTTTAGGGAAGATGTAGCATGGTATATTGATAAATGTTTTTATGTATTTTATTGTATTAATTATTAATGTATTTTAAGCTGATTTATTATTAGAGTTTTATGTTGTAAGCCGCCCTGAGCCCGCTTCGGTGGGGTAGGGCGGGATATAAATAGAATGAAATAGATAGATAGATAGATAGATAGATAGATAGATAGATAGATAGATAGATAGATAGATGATTGATAGATAGATAGATAGATAGATAGATAGATAGATAGATAGATGATAGATAGATAGATAGATAGATAGATAGATAGATAGATAGATGATAGATAGATAGATAGATAGATAGATAGATAGATAGATAGATGATAGATAGATAGATAGATAGATAGATAGATAGATAGATAGATAGATAGATAGATGATAGATAGATAGATGATAGATGATAGATAGATAGATGATAGAGAGAGAGAGATAGATAGATGATAGATAGATAGATAGATAGATAGATGATAGATAGATAGATAGATAGATAGATAGATAGATAGATAGAGAGAGAGAGAGAGAGAGAGAGATGATAGATAGATAGATGATAGATAGACAGACAGACAGACAGACAGACAGACAGACAGACAGACAGACAGACAGACAGACAGACAGACAGACAGACAGACAGACAGACAGATAGATAGATAGATAGATAGATAGATAGATAGATAGATAGATAGATAGATAGATAGATAGATAGATAGATAGATAGATAGATAGATAGATAGATAGATAGATAGATAGAGATGGGCGTGAACCAGCTCACAAACAAGTGATCATTTCCCCAGAAAGCACTTTTCCTAGGGGTGCCTTCTTTGGGGAGCTGTAACTCGAGCACCATAAACCCAATCCTCACCAAACTTGAAGGGCAGGTAGAGGAGGGTCAGTCGAAGATCCCCCGTGGGTTTGGTGCTTCTAGCTTGCACGGGATCCATTCTATAGAGTCACAAACTGCATGAAGCGAACTGGTTCATTTAGCCCTGAAAAGTTCATGATGGTTTGCGGTTCGTGATCTGGGCACGCCATGAGCCACAAACCAAACCACATTTTCCCAGTTTGTGCCCATTCCAAGTTGCAACAAAGCTGCTTATGGCCCTCAGCATTGTCCCTCCACATTTCACATTTTAATTCTTGACATTTCCGTACCAAAACTTCTTTTCTAAACTTCTGAAAAACAGGAACTGTAGGATCATTCCCCACATGCTCCTCTTTGAAATCCCACATGCCGAAGTTTCCCATTCCTGTAACTGCCTGCAGACTTAGAAATATTGACCAGCTTCTCACTAGGCTTGTTCTGGTCTTGAAGCCCTGTTCCTCCCCACCACCCCGGCACTTCTGTTGTGGGTCTGTGACTTGCCCTGCCTCTTTCCCATGACAAGCAAGATCCTCTGAAGAAAGGTTGAAACGCTTGGGACTCTAGCTTGGAGAAACGTCGACTGCGGGGTGACATGATAGAGGTTTACAAGATTATGCATGGGATGGAGAAAGCAGAGAAAGAAGTACTTTTCTCCCTTTCTCACAATACAAGAACTCGTGGGCATTCGATGAAATTGCTGAGCAGTCGGGTTAGAACGGATAAAAGGAAGTACTTCTTCACCCAAAGGGTGATTAACATGTGGAATTCACTGCCACAGGAGGTGGTGGCGGCCACAAGCATAGCCACCTTCAAGAGGGGTTTAGATAAAAATATGGAGCAGAGGTCCATCAGTGGCTATTAGCCACAGTGTGTGTGTATGTAGAAAATTTTTTTGCCACTGTGTGACACAGAGTGTTGGACTGGATGGGCCATTGGCCTGATCCAACATGGCTTCTCTTCTGTTCTTCTGTGACACAGAGTGTTGGACTGGATGGGCCATTGGCCTGATCCAACATGGCTTCTCTTCTGTTCTTCTGTGACACAGAGTGTTGGACTGGATGGGCCATTTGGCCTGATCCAACATGGCTTCTCTTATGTTCTTATGTTCTCTGAAAACCGGTTTCTGCTTGCTGCAGGAAAGAGGCGGGGCAAGTTGCAGCCCTGCGGCGGCTTGTACAAAATCGGGCAGAAGTGCCGGAGGGAATAGGGCACCGAGACCAAAACAAGCCTAGCGAGAAAGCAGTCATTATTTGCTGAACTGAAGCAAGTGTGCTTCTAGGATAGGACAGACATTCTCCCATCACTCTACTGCAACATAATGGTGTGGACAGTTCCTAAAACAGCTTCCCTCCTCCTCTACTATTTCTCACTCCTTGAACCTCATAGCAGATAGTTTCTTCCTTTCTCTTTCTTTTGAAGTGGTGGCTCTCTTCTGATGCACCCCAGATCGCCCGCCATGAGGCTGGGTGGCCTCAGAAAAGGAATTTGGAAAGGGTTCTTTCCTACCTCCAACAAGGACTTTCTCCTCATGGTAGCAATAGAAGGATGGTTGTAACAATAGCTCTCTCTCACACACACACCCCTCTCTTTTCTCTCTCTTCCAAGTACAGGCTGACGGTTCTGCAGCTGCCCCTGCATTGTTCCTCTCTCCTCGACAAAGAATTCCTCGGAATATTCGAATCCCACGCCCAAACCGCCAAGGGTAATTATGAGCGTTTATCGTTTTCTATGACTGGAACCGGCCCAATTGCTCAGCCTTCTCTCCATCTGCAATGTACAGTGCACGCAGAGGACGGTGCCAGCTTTGAGCCAACCATGGGAGCGTGGCCAAGAATACAAAGTGGAGAGAGACGAAGGCAAAGCGGGACGGGAGCAAACCCGTCAAGTCTTACTCCAGCCCAGGGGTGGCCAAACTTGCCTAACGTAAGAGCCACATAGAATAAACATCAAATGTTTGAGAGCCGCAAGACATGAATGTCAGATGGAGGGAGGGAGGGAGGGAGGGAGGGAGGGAGGGAGGGAGGAAGGAAGGAAGGAAGGAAGGAAGGAAGGAAGGAAGGAAGGAAGGAAGGAAGGAAGGAAGGAAGGAAGGAAGGAAGGAAGGAGGGAAGGAAGGAGGGAAGGAGGGAGGGAGGGAGGGAGGGAGGGAGGAAGGAAGGAAGGAAGGAAGGAAGGAAGGAAGGAAGGAAGGAAGGAAGGAAGGAAGGGAGGGAGGAGATATGGAAAGAAAGCAACTTTTAACTTTAAATGCCTTCTCCAAGCTGTCAGCTGGCTTTGCTTGGAGAAGTGATTTAAAGAGAGAAATGCCTTCTCCAGGCTGGCTGATGGGGGCTTGGAGAGCCACACAATATGTGTGAAAGAGGCCCATGTGGCTCCCGAGCCGTAGTTTGGCCACCCCTGCTCCAGCCTGTCAACAACCCTCCCAAAATGCTTGTGTGTGTGTGTGTAGGAGGGGTGTCCCAGGAAGCTTCGCTCCACTTACAATTCATTGATCAGGATATCAGGGACCCAAAGGGCCTGCGTGGGGATGGACATCTGGGTGAGGTTGTCGAAATCCTCCGGGTTCCACGTCAGAAACTCGTCGGTCCAACACTGCGAGGAGGAAAGGGGAAAGGAAGGTTTGGCCTCCGGGCAGGTTGAAAGACACCAGGTGGGGTGGGGTAGGGGGCATCTCACACCTGGGCAGGAGATGGTCACACATCTCACGTTGCCAATTGCTGGGTTATTGAATCCTTGCACGGCACCATACTCTGCATGGCAGTGACTGCAGCCCTGCACATATATAGAACCCAGACATTTTTCTAGATAGGGGGACCAAAGCAGAGGAATTACCTAATGTGAAGTACAGAACTTTAAACAAAGGCTCATAAGAGCTTGGAGCCTAAGCCTGGGAATGTGACTCTGTTAGAATCCTAGAATCCCAGAGTTGGAAAGGTCCATAGAGGCCATCTCCAGTCCAACCCCCTGCTCAATGCAGGATCAGCCTAGAGCAGCCCTGACAAGTATTCAGTCACTGCTTAAAAACTGCCTGTGTGGGGGAGCTCTCTACTTCCCTCAGCAGCTGATTCCACGGTCAAATAACTTTTAGTTTTTTCCCTAATATCCCACCCTTAATTTAAACCCGTTCGTGTGAGTCCAGCCAACAGGAACCGCTCCCTGCTCTCCTCTAAGTGACAGTTCTTCAAATCCTGTCATCTCTCATCCTCCTTTTCTCCAGTCCTTCAGCCTTTCCTCCTAGGGCTTGGTCTCCAGGCCTCTGGTCATCCTCGTCTAGTTGCCTCTAGCCCCAGTGCCAGGGAGGGTCAACTCCTCTGCTGAGGGGCAATCACACCTCCTTACCTGTCTGTACCAGATGTACGTTGTCAGAACTTGGTTCTTTTCATCCTGTTCAAAGCAGAGAAGAGGTTAGCAATGCAGAAGGCCATCTACCCTGCTTGCTCACCTGGTTAGAAGGGGGGGGGGGGAATGGCTCAGTGGTAGAGCATCTGCTCGGCATACAGAAGGTCCCAGGTTCAATACCCAGCATCTCCAGTTGAAACTATCAGGCAGTAGGTGATGTGAAAGATCTCTGCCTGGAACCCTGGAGAGCTATTGCCAGTTTGAGAATATAATACCAATCTTGATGGGCCAAGGGTCTGATTTGGGATGATGCAGCGCCATTTAGGAAGGGGCCATGGAAGGGAGAGCATCTGATTAATTTGCAGAAGGTCTCAGGTTCAATCCCCGGCATCTACAGTCAAGGACTGTGCAATAGGTGATGTGAAAGACCTCAGCATGAGACCTGGAAGAGCCCCTGCTCATCTGAGTAGACAATTCTGACGATGAACAAATGGTATGAGGTAACTTCCTGTGGGTGTCTGTGCGTCCAAAGCCAAGGCTCCATTCTGGGCATCTCCTGGATCAGCAAGACTAGGAAAGCTCTTTCACCGCCCAACACCTTGGAGAGCTGCCCCCAACAAGAGTGGACAACATTGGGTTAGATGAACAAGGGACTGGATAACCCTTGAGGAGACCTGTCTTCAAAATTACACAGCTTCCAAGTCTCCTATTGGGTTTGCTCACTGGGGAAGCAGCTACTAAGCCCAGTTTTCCAGAGAGGGTGTCTCTAAAATGAACGTTTCCAAACACCTCTGTGTTACATTCACACATTTGATTTTAAGAATACACATAGAATCATAGAGTTGGAAGGGACCTCCAGGATCATCTAGTCCAACCCCCTAAGATACTAGGTGGACATCTAAAAAAATGATAATGTGTCCTCCAAGTCATACTCAGAACTGGTCAATGGTGGCACCTTAAATGAAAAAAAGTCAGTGAGGACTTGGGAGGAAGCAGACTTCAGCCAAAAATCAGAGGGAAGGGAAATTGACAGTAAACCAGCTAGATTCAAGTTCAGTAATACCTTAAAGATAAACTAGATTTTAGGGGTATAAGCTTTTGAGAGTCATCAGATATCTGGAGTTCTGGTCCCACTGGTGGACCTCCTGATAGCACCTGGGTTTTGGACACTGTATAATGAAGAGTGTTGGACTGAATGGGCCATTGGCCTGATCCAAAATGGCTTCTCTTATGTTCTTATGTGTGGGGTAGTAATGCTCTGGATTTTTGGTGCTTGGGGGGTAACAGTGGGGGGGGGAAAGCTTCTGGAGTTCTGGCTCTGCTGATGGACTTCCTGATGGCCCCTGAGTTTTGGCCACCATGTGTTGGACTGGATGGGCCACTGGTCTGATCCAATATGGCTTCTCTTATGTCTGGGGCAGTGATGCTCTGTATTCTTGGTGTTTGGGGAGCACAGTGGGAGGGCTTCTAGTGTCCTGGCACCACTGGTGGACCACCTGATGGTGCTTGGGGGGTTTTTTTGCCACCGTGTGGCAGCATGTTAGACTGGTTGGGCCACTGGCCTCATCCAGCATGGCTTCTCTTCTGTTCTTATGTCTGGGGTAATAATGCTCTGTCTTCTTGGTGCTTGGGGGGCAACAGTGGGAGGGCTTCCAGTGCTCTGGCCTCACTGGTGGACCTCCTGATGACACCTGGGTTTTGGCCACAGTGTCATAGAATATTGGACTGGCTGGGCCATTGGTCTGATCCAGCATGGCTTCTCTTACGTTCTTATTAGTTTTGAAAACTCATACCCCAGAAATCTTGTTGGTTTCCAAGGGGACCCAGAACTCAAACCTAGCTCTTGTACCACAGACCAACATGGCTAGCCCCTGAAACAGTAAACCAAATCCTAGTCCTGATGATGCTCACATTGGCAACACATTTCTTTAAGGCCTCAAGCTAGCTCCAACTTCTCTGGTGACTGAGAGTATTTCCCCAGTCTTAAAGGTCCGGGTCGCTGGTCTCATTCCCACTCAAACAGAGCAATGGGAGGGCTGGACCCACATGGCCTGGGGCAGGGTGGTCAAGGAACATACCACACTGAGGATGGCGTAGACCATGATGTCGATGGCCACATTGGTGGTGCTCCTCCAGTCCTTCACAGGCCGGACACCTTTCTTGTAGTTGGTCAACAGGTGATCGTACAGCTGGTGGAAGGTGGCGTTGCTGGAGCTTGCTGTTCTTTTGGTGACATTCTGAGAAGCTGAAAAACAACATGGGTCACATGGTTGGGCATCTCTCCTTGGCATTAACTCTCCTTCTGGAGAACTCAAGATTTCCCCCAAAAAAATTGATCCGGGGGGGGTGGTGGTTAAAATGATATTGTAGTATACAGGGCTTTTTTTTAAAAAAAAGCCCCACAGGAACTCATTTGCCAGTTTGATGTAGTGGTTGAGTGTGTGGACTCTTATCTGGGAGAACCGGGTTTGATTCCCCACTCCTCCACTTGCACCTGCTAGTTGGGTCAGCCATAGCTCCGGCAGAGGTTGTCCTTGAAAGGGCAGCTGCTGTGAGAGCCCTCTCCAGCCCCACCCACCCACACGGTGTCTGTTGTGGGGGAGGAAGCTAAAGGAGATTGTGAGCCACTCTGAGACTCTTCGGAGTGGAGGGCGGGATATAAATCCAATATCTTCATCTACCTCACAGGGTGTCTGTTGTGGGGGAGGAAGGTAAAGGAGATTGTGAGCCGCTCTGAGACTCTTTGGAGTGGAGAGCGGGATATAAATCCAATATCTTCTTCTTCTTCTTCTTGCATGTTAGGCCACACCCCCTGACACCAAGCCAGTCCAAACTGCACTCCTGTGCGTTCCTGCTCAAAAAAAGCTCTTGTGGTATAAAAGTTCAAGTTGATTGCAAGGGTGGTGTTTTTTTTTTTTTTTGCTCTGTAAACACAGATGTCTTGAGGCCCCAAAACTGCCGAGAGCTCATAAAATCTGCCAAATCTGAGAATGAGAATATGTGACAATGAAAGTTTCCCTAGGCTTGCCATTTCCAGGTAGATAAATTCCTGGAGATTTTGGGGAGGGAGCCAGAGAAGGGTGGAATTTGGGGAGGAGAGGGAACCCAGGGGGGTATAACTCTATAGAGTCCACCACCACCCCAAGTAGTCATTTTCTCCTGGGGAAGTGATCTCTGTCATCTGGAGATCAGAGGTGACTACAGGAGATCTCCAGGCCCCACCAGGAGGATGGCAACCCTAATATTGCCCCATCCTCCTCTGCATGCTAGGGAGAGCTTCACCTGCTAGTTTCCTGCACATTCAGCTACTGCTCAGGAAAGTCATCGCTCTCATCTCGTCCTCTTTGGGGCAGCTTTTCTGAGCACCACCCACCTCATGCTAATGACAGCCAATGTGAATCTCTGACAGTTCTCTAGTTATGGAAGGGGCCATTGCTCACTGTGTCACTGCCTGTGCCTCTCCAGTTTTTGGAAATGTATGAAATGTAGTGGCAGCGACAGACATAACCAGCTTTGATTGGATCGACATCTGGAGCAGAGGTCCATCAGTGACTATTAGCCACAGCGTATTGATGGAACTCTCTGTCTGGGGCAGTGATATTCTGTATTCCTGGTACTAGGGGGGCACAGTGGGGGGGCTTCTAGTGTCCTGGCCCCACTGGTGGACCTCCTGATGGCACCTGGGTTTTTGGTCACTGTGTGAAACAGAGTGTTGGACTGGATGGGTCATTGGTCTGATCCAACATGGCTTCTCTTATGTTCTCATGTGACACAGAGTGTTGGACTGGATGGGCCATTGGCCTGATCCAACATGGCTCCTCTTATGTTCTTATGTGACACAGAGTGTTGGACTGGATGGGCCACTGGCCTGATCCAACATGGCTTCTCTTATGTTCTTATGTGACACAGAGTGTTGGACTGGATGGGCCATTGGCCTGATCCAACATGGCTTCTCTTAGGTTCTTATGTAACACAGAGTGTTGGACTGGATGGGCCACTGGCCTGATCCAACATGGCTTCTCTTATGTTCTTATGTGACACAGAGTGTTGGACTAGATGGGCCATTGGCCTGATCCAACAGGGCTTCTCTTAGGTTCTTATGCAACACAGAGTGTTGGACTGGATGGGCCACTGGCCTGATCCAACATGGCTTCGCTTATGTTCTTATGTAACACAGAGTGTTGGACTGGATGGGCCATTGGCCTGATCCAACATGGCTTCTCTTATCTTCTTATGTGACACAGAGTGTTGGACTGGAGAGGCCATTGGCCTGATCCAACATGGCTCCTCTTATGTTCTTATGTAACACAGAGTGTTGGACTGGATGGGCCACTGGCCAGATCCAACATGGCTTCTCTTATCTTCTTATGTGACACAGAGTGTTGGACTGGATGGGCCATTGGCCTGATCCAACATGGCTCCTCTTATGTGACACAGAGTGTTGGACTGGAGGGGTCATTGGCCTGATCCAACACGGCTTCTCTTATCTTCTTATGTAACACAGAGTGTTGGACTGGAGGGGCCATTGGCCTGATCTAACATAGCTTCTCTTATCTTCTTATGTGACACAGAGTGTTGGACTGGAGGGGCCATTGGCCTCAGTCAGTCAGTCACATTTTATTTGTATCCCGCCCTCCCCGCCGAAGCGGCTCAGCCTGATCCAACATGGCTTCTCTTATGTTCTTATGTGACACAGAGTGTTGGAATGGATGGGCCATTGGCCTGATCCAGCGTGGCTTCTCTTATGTTCTTATGTGACACAGATCGTTGGACTGGATGGGCCATTGGCCTGATCCAACATGGCTTCTCTTATGTTCTTATGTAACACAGAGTGTTGGACTGGATGGGCCATTGGCCTGATCCAACATGGCTTCTCTTAGGTTCTTATGTACCCTCACCAGAACTATCCAAGGCCACCATATTCCCATACACCCCCATATGAGTGTCTTTTTTGAGACCAGTTGTGCCTCAACTCTTGGTAGGGTTGCCAATCCCCTGGTGGAGGCAGACGGTCCCCCAGTATTGATCCATGAGTATCTGGGGCTCTGTTTTTTGAGGTAGAGATACCAAATTCTCAGCATAGCATCCAGTGACTCTCCTCAAAACAACCCCCAAGTTTCAAAAAGATTGGACCAAGGGTCTCAAAAGAAGGTGCCCATATCCTTTATTATTTCCAAATGGTGGAAAAGCATTTAAAGGCATGTGGTCCCTTTAAATATGATGGCATGCAGACACAATCTACTGAATGCACGGAGGGGAGGGAGATGTTTTAACTTAGAACTAAACCTCCAAAAGAGGGGCCACCACATGAGTGGCTCTAGGGAAGGAATTTCCAAGTTGAGATGGCATGAGAATGAAAATCCTGCGTCTGGTTACCACCGCCTGACTTTTGGCAGTTCTTGAGAGCCCACAGAACTAGGGCTTAGTACAAGATCTCAGTAGATGGGAAGGGTTATACGAGGGCCCTGAGACAACCCAGCCCTGGACCACATGAACACACTATTTTCAAAAGGACATGGGCCGTTCTTTAGCACAGGCAAAGTACATTTTCTGGAGCCCAGCCAGAAATTCTGGTGCTGAACACACTTCAGTTTCTGAGCAGCTTTCAAGGGCAGCCCCACCTAGAGTACTCTGCAGTAATCTATCCAGGATGTGACCACAACATTTATAGCTGTGGGCAGATCCTGCCTTTCAAGGATATTTGTATGAATAAATCAATATCACTAAATATACACTGAGAATTTAGCATCTGTGTTGAATCTTTCTGAACAACATAGGGCAGAACCTTTCCTCGAACACAAGATGAGCCAGTCTGGCGTAGTGGTTAAGTGCATGGACTCTTATCTGGAAGAACAGGGTTTGATTCCCCACTCCTTCACTTGCACCTGCTGGAATGGCCTTGGGTCAGCCATAGCTCTCTTATCAGGAAGAACAGGGTTTGATTCCCCACTCCTTCACTTGCACCTGCTGGAATGGCCTTGGGTCAGGCGTAGCTATCTCAGAGTTGTCCTTGAAAGGGCAGCTTCTGAGAGAGCTCTCTCAGTCCCACCTACCTGTGTTTGTTGTGTGCGGGGGTGGGGGGAGAGATAGAGGAGATTGTGACTGCTCTGAGACTCTGAGATTCAGAGTATAGGGCGGGATATATATTCAATATCTTCTTCTTCAAGATTCCCTGCTTCAGTGGGTCCCACCAGAATGGCGTCACCGTTGTAATCCAAGAGCTTTTTTGCTGGCCTCTTGAACGCTGCATCTCCCACCCCCCAAGCTCCGACCACCTTTAATGGCCTTCGCCTTCAAGAGCAACCTTTTCTCGCAAGGCAACTCAGGAGAAAAAAGAGAGAGAGAACAGAGCCCAGTCAAAACAACCAATCCACCGCCTGCAATTTGGCTCCCCGAACATGACTTCCTTACAGTAGGGCCCAATTCACACTTCCCAACACGGCAGCTAATTGGAATAGATCTGCCGGTACTTGGGGGGAGGCAGGCTTGGAGGTGGCTTTTCAAGCAACCCCTCTGCCTTTTCATACCAGCCATAATTCCTTTCAGCTCGCAGGGCTCACGAGCCGTCAGCAGCTGGAGGAAGAACGCTGGGAAAGAAGAGGAGAAAGAGAGGAAAACAAATTAGGGGAGTCGGTGACGAGCAGGCCAGCCAAGCGCTCTCCCTTTGTCTCTTCCAAATGAACCTTAAAGAGCCAACTGGCATCTGGTGAGATCTACAGCTGGCCAGGAGTGGCTGGCTTATGGGCTCTTTGCCTCTCCGAGCGCGTTGCTCTCTCTGGTGACACTGAGTTGCCAGCCTCCAGGTGGGGTCTTGCAATCTCCCAGAATAACAACTGATCTCCAGGGGACAGAAGTCCATCCCCCTGGAGAAAATGGCAACTTTGGAGGGAGGGCTCCGTGTTCCAGTTTCCAGCTGGCGGCTGCAGATCTTCCGGTATTACAGCTTATTTTTAGGTTACAGAAATCAGCTCCCCTGGGGAAAATATACAGAATCAAGCAGCAACCAGTGTACAAGTTTTAAAAAGGTAAAGGTCGTCCCCTGTGCAAGCAACAGACGTTTCTGACTTTGCGTTGATGTTGCTTTCACAACGTTTTCACAGCAGACTTTTTACAGGGTGGTTTGCCATTGCCTTCCCCAGTCTTTTACACTCCCCCCCCCCCCAGCAAGCTGAGGACTCCTTTGACCAACCTCAGAAGGATGAAGGCTGAGTCAACCTCAAGCTGGCTACCTGAAAACCCAGCTTCCGCCAGGGATCGAACTCAGGTCGTGAGCAGAGAGTTCAGACCCATAGTACTGCAGTACTGCTGCTTTATCACTCTGCGCCACGGGGCTCTAAGGTAAAGGTAGTCCCTGTGCAAGCACCAGTCATTTCCGACTCTGGGGTGACGTTGCTTTCACAATGTTTTCACGGCAGACTTTTTACAGGGTAGTTTGCCATTGCCCTTCTCCAGTCCTCTACACTTTCCCCCCAACAAGCTGGCACTCATTTTACCGACCTCAGAAGGATGGAAGGCTGAGTCAACCTCGAGCTGGCTACCTGAAAACTCAGCTTCCGCCAGGGATCGAACTCAGGTCGTGAGCAGAGCTTAGGACTGCAGTACTGCAGCTTTAACACTTTTGCACCACAGGGTTCTTTTCTGAGTGAAGAGTAGGGTACAAATTCCTCCTCCTCCTTCTTCTTTCCCCCAAGAAGAGACTCTTGCACTGTTGCACTGCCCCTCCCCTGTGGCCAAGAGGAGGTCTGGTTGCCTGTCAAGAGAACCAGTGTTTGTGGTTCTTAATGAATTTGTCATCATTAACCACCACACAAGAAGTGATATCGTGCATTTATTATGTCACTATTCCATGCCCTTAAACACATTGCAGCTTGCATCTCGGGATGGAGGCACAGGGATTGCTGCCTGTGAAAGACAATTCTTCCACCCACCCACCCACCAATGCCCCTGAAATGCTGTTATTGTGGAGGAGGGAAGAACAGGGTATAAAGGGGTCGGGGCGGGGATTGAGGGCTGCCCTAGGAGAAGAAAGGAATTGTGTTCCATAGGCAAAAAAAAAAAAACCCTTATGCCTTGGGTAGATATCACAGGGTTGTGATATCTCTACTGGTAGCATTTGGGGAGGGGGCGTGTCTAAGGTTGTCAGCTGTGGGTTGGGCAACACCTGGATATCTGGAAGAAGAAGATATTGCCCTCCACTCTGAAGAGTCTCAGAGCGGCTCACAATCTCCTTTCCCTTCCTCCCCCACAACAGACACCCTGTGTGGCAGGTGGGGCTGAGAGAGCTCTCCCAGGAACTGCCCTTTCAAGGACAGAGTCTCAGAGCGGCTCACAATCTCCTTTCCCTTCCTCCCCCACAACAGACACCCTGTGAGGTGGGTGGGGCTGGAGAGGGCTCTCACAGCAGCTGCCCTTTCAAGGACAACCTCTGCCAGAGCTCTGCCTGACCCAAGACCATGCTAGCAGGTGCAAGTGGAGGAGTGGGGAATCAAACCCGGTTCTCCCAGAGAAGAGTCTGCACACTTCAACCACTACACCAAACTGGCTCTCCTCCACATGCAGCTGCTGGGTGACCTTGGGCCATTCAAATTTCTCTCAGTGCTGTTCTCTCAAGAGCAGTTTCTGTCAGGGCTCTCTCAGGAGGGTGGAGACTGCGGAGGGCGGGGTTTGGGGAGGGGAGGGGCCTCAGCGGGCTCTATGCCACAGAGTCCCAGCTTCCAAAGCAGCTGTTTCTCCCAGGGAACTGATCTCGGTCACCTGGTTGGCCACTGAGTGAGACAGGATGCTAGACTAGATGGACTGCTGGTCTGATCCAGCAGGTCTCCTCTGATGTTCTAAGTGCTGGCATGAACAAGCAGTGGAGAAGTATTGGGTAGTGGTTACAGTTCCAACACACCTCCTGCGGTGCTGGGGTGTTTGGTTAGCGAAGGAGGCCTCTCTCTGACTGCACAGCTATTGCAGTCTCTTCTGAAGCATGCTGGATTCTTGCACGTTTGCAGGCCTGGTCTGAGCCTCAGGGAAGTAGAGGAAGAAAGGAAGAGATTGGATTTATACCCAGCTCTTCACTCAGAGCGGCTTACGATCTCTTCTTTCCTCTCCACACAACAGGCACCCTGTGAGGTAGGTGGGGCTGAGAGAACTCTGACAGAAACTGCTCTTGAGAGAACAGTTCTGAGAGAACTTTGAATGGCCCAAGGTCACCCAGCAGCTGCATGTGGAGGAGCGGGGAATCAAACCCAGTTCTCTCAGATTAGAGTCTGTGCGCTGAACCACTACACCAGACTGGCTGTCACCAAACTGGAGGGGGAAGGTTTGCGGCTCAGCGATGGAGACCAGACTTTGCATGACAAAAGTCATGGAAACATCCTTATCTCATGCCCCCAGCCTGCTTTTCAACAAGGACTTGCAGGATACTACCTATCTGTTGGACCACCCATTGCTGAGTCACTAGAAATCCTGTCCTCTCCCCCACACATCTTTGCATTTCTCTTCCAGGATGGTCATTTTAGATGGTCGTCCTCTGTGGGGATGAGACCCCTGGAACGTCCTCCAACTGAAAGATGATTTCCCACCTGCCTTGAGATGTCAACGGATTCCGAATCCACCTGTCCACATTCCCCAGCGACTCAAAATTCCATTCGCACCACTTAGCGGACCAAATCACTCCTAATGAACAGATGATGATTAGCTTGCCCGGTGTGTTGTGCTACCAGGAACAGGAAGTAGGAACATCAACACATTCATCTGTTCTCGACACTGTTGGCGTAATCCAAGAATTACAGCCCCCGCTGCCACTCTCTTCCTCCAAGCCCTTGGCACAAGCAGGCATTCCAGGCGAGTGCGGCTCAGGCAACAAGCTCCCAGCCTGGATTTAAAAACTGGGGCTTCTTTTCTAAAAATTTGCTTTCTTACTACAAAGAATTTTGACTATTCCAAGTCTGTGATCACTTTATTTTCCTACTTAGTGTGACCAAGGCACGGTGTGGAAATGCTGCCCCTCTCAAGTGCAGCTTTCTTTCTTTCTTTCTTTCTTTCTTTCTTTCTTTCTTCTTTCTTTCTTTCTTTCTTTCTTTCTTTCTTTCTTTCTTTCTTTCTTTCTTTCTTTCTTTCTTTCTTTCTTTCTTCTTTCCAGTTTGGTGTAGTGGTTAAGTGTGCAGACTCTTATCTGGGAGAACCAGGTTTGATTCCCCACTCCTCCACTTGCACCTGCTGGAACAGCCTTGGGTCAGCCATAGCTCTCGCAGAGGTTGTCCTTGAAAGGGCAGCTGCTGTGAGAGCCCTCTCAGCCCCATCCACCTCACAGGGTGTCTTGTGGCGGAAGAAGGGAAAGGAGATTGTGAGCCGCTCTGAAACTCTTTGGAGTGGAGGGCGGGATATAAATCCAATATCTTCTTTCTTTCTTTCTTTCTTTCTTTCTTTCTTTCTTTCTTTCTTTCTTTCTTTCTTTCTTTCTTTCTTTCTTTCTTTCTTTCTTTCTTTCTTTCTTTCTTTCTTTCTCTCTCTCTCTCTCTTTCTTTCTTTCTCTCTTTCTTTCTTTCTTTCTCTTTCTTTCTTTCTTTCTTTCTTTCTTTCTTTCTTTCTTTCTTTCTTTCTTTCTTTCTTTCTTTCTTTCGCTTATATCCTGCCCTCCCATCAAAACAGGCTCAGGATGCCTTACATTCACAGAGTCATAAAAACCAGCATTGATATAAACTATAGACATAAAAATATAAAAATACATAATGAATAAAACCATAAAACAATATCAGGTGCTACTACGATCTTAAAATAGAATATATTACTGTGCTGGCAATGGTGGCTAGCTGCCAATTCCATCCACCTTGAGTGTTAATATATATTTGGCTGTTACTACCGGATGTCCTATCGAGAGAAAGGTCCTAAGGTCATGATTGTGCATTTGAGGTGGGCCAGATAGCGTCTGTTGTTATGGGCCAGGTGGTTCAGTATTTGTTGCTGTCTGTTGGCATAGATCTTAATTAATAAATGCCTGGTAAAAGAGCACTGTTTTGCAGGCCCTGCAAGTAGTAGAGTTGGAACATGGGTTTCCAACCTCCAGGTAGGGCCTGGAAATCTCACACTATTGATCTCGGGGTGACAGTTCACTGGGAGAAAATGGCCATTTTGGAAGGTGGACTCTATGGTATTGTACCCCATTAAAATCCTTCCTTTCCCCAAACCTCCATTTCCTCAGGCTCCACTCCCCCCAAATCTCCAGGTATTTCCCAACCCAGAGTTGGCAACCCCTGGAATTGGAAGTACCTGGAGATTTGAGGGTGGAGCCTGGGAGAGTGGGGTTTAAGGGGGAAGAGACTTTGGTAGGTTCTTATGCCACGCAGTCCACCTTCCAAAGCAGCCATTTTCTTGAGGCGACGTGGAATAAATGTTTTAGATAACTAAATAAGTATGTATGTAGTCTGGAGATCAGTTGTAATTCCAGGAGATCTCCAGCTCCCACCTAGAGGTTGGCAACTTTAGTTAGCATTATGCAGCCCAGTTTTCCAGCCTGTCAAGATCATCCTGTATCCTGTTTCTATCTTCTACTGTATTGCAACCCCTCCCAAATTAGCATCATCTGCAAATTTAATAAGCATTCCCTCGATCCTTCATCCAAATCATGTATAAAGATGCTGAACAAAACAGGTCCCAGGACAGAACCTTGAGGCACTCCACTTGTCACTCCTCTCCAAGAGGATGAGGAACCATTCACAAGCACTCCTGGGGTTGCGATCCATTCACCAGTCACAGCTACTAACATTAAAACCACATTTTACCAAAGAAGAAGTTACTAACTTATATTGGGTTTTAAGACCTGGCTGCCTCTGATTTTGTGGAAAGAATAATTCCTCGTTCTTCCACGGAACTCTGTCGGTGACTGTCTTAACGTGCCTCATTGAAGAGCACATGCAATGCTTCGTTGCAGAAGGCAACTGTGTCGGTCTGCAGCTGAACAGACAGGCTCCAGTACGGGAGCACCTCTGAGACCAACAATTTTCAGGGCAGAAGTGTTCGAGAGTTAACGCAGTCCCTCCTTCAGATAGCAGAACGGACCAAGGAAGCTCGGGCTCTCGAAAGCTCACGCCCCAAGAAATCTTAGTAGTTTCTAAGGTGCTCCTGGAGCCAACTCTTAACATTAAATGCTAACCATAAATGCTTCTGTGTTTGCTGGTCTTTTAAATTAAAGAACTGGGTTCCCGCCTGCAGATTTTCTGTAGTCGTTTAAGCAGCCCTACTTGGTCAGACCAGGGTTGCATCTAGACAGCACCTCGTCTCCAGCTGCAGCCAGCCAACTGCACTGGGAAAATGCGCAAGCACGCGAAGAAAGCAAGAGCCTCGCTTGGCTGTTTCTTCCCTGCATGCATCCGATACTCACAGGTACACTGTGCCCAGACCCGGAGGTTCTTTGTAGCTACTAGCCATGGGAAGCCCTTTCCGAAATGAATGAGTCTGGACCTGACTTAAAGCCCTCCGAGCCAGTGGCCACCAGCACAGCATGTGGTAGCAAATTCTAGGGTCATCTTGTACAAGGGGGTGGCTGGGCTTTCATCTCAACTCTTCCAGCCCTCCTGAGTGGTGGCAGGAAATGCAACTCAGGTGCGGCTGATTTATGGAGACTCTGTAGGGTTTTCAAGGCAAGAGACAAGCAGAGGAGGTCTGCCGTCGCTTGCCTTTGCACAGCAGCCCTGATATCTCTTGGTGGTCTTCCATCCAAGTACTAAAGATGGCTGATCCCGCTAGCTTCTGAGATCTAATGAGACTGGGCTGTCCTGGGCTAGCCTGAGAGGGCTCCATTTATCCCACCATGAAGGTGCCTCATACCGAATGAAACCCTCAGTACATGAAGAAGAAGAAAATGATGATGATATTGGATTTATATCCCTGTACTCTGAATCTCAGAGCAGCTCACAATCTCCTTTACCTTCCCTTCCCCCAACAGACACCCTGTGAGGTGGGTGGGGTTGAGAGACCTCTCCAGAAGCTGCCCTTTCAAGAACAACCTCTATGAGAGCTATGGCTGACCCAAGGCCATTCCAGCAAGTCCAAGTGGAGGAGTGGGGAATCAAACCCGGTTCTCCCAGATAAGAATCCTTGCGCCTAAGAAGAAGAAGATATTAGATTTATATCCTGCCCTGTACTCTGAATCTCAGAGCAGCTCACAATCTCCTTTACCTTCCTTTCCCCCAACAGACACCCTTGAGGAGGGTGGGGCTGAGAGATCTCTCCCAGAAGCTGCCCTTCAAGAACAACCTCTATGAGAGCTATGGCTGACCCAAGGCCATTCCAGCAGGTGCAAGTGGAGGAGTGGGGAATCAAACCTGGTTCTCCCAGATAAGAGTCTGCACACTTAACCACTACACCAAACTGGTCAGTATTGTCTACTCAAACTGGCAACCGCTATCCAAGGTCTCAGGTGGAAGTCTTTCCTATCACCTCCTACGTGATCCTTTAACTGAAGATTCTGGGGATTGAACCTGGGACTTTCTAAGTGCAAAGCAGATGCTCTAGTGAGCAGCTACAGCCCCAGTTAATAGATGGATGCACACACAAAGCTGCCTTATCCTGGATCAGATGGTTGGTCCATCAAGGGTCTGTACTGTCTATTCAGGACTAGCAGTGACTTTCTAGGGTCTCAGGCAGAGGTCTTTCCCATCACCTACTACCTGATCCTTAAACTGGAGGTGCTGGGGATTGAACCTGGGACCTTCTGCATGCCGAGCAGATGAGCTTTCACTGAGCCTCAGCTCCTCCCTGGTGGCCACCACAACGACTACCTATCGATCCTCTTTCCTAAGCAACACACGATGTACAAAACAGGGCCAAAAGCAGCAGCCATCTCTGGCATCCTGCTGACCCAAACAGAACTTGATCCACCTCTCTCCACCGAACCCGCAGGAGATCTTCTCGCAAGGTCTTGACCCAGACATGCACAACAAACGCACTTGGGTGAAATGTCCATCCAGGTTGCCTTACCTTTGCTCAGCAGCACAAAGGCGGTGAACGGGAGCCCGAGAAGAAAGAGCAGCAGCCCGGAGGGAGCCATGGGTACCTTTGGAAGGGGGCCCAGGAGTGGTCACAGCCGCTGGATGCTAAGAAGGAAGTGGTGCGCTTCTCCCTGGCACCCTTTCCCCCTTCCCTGTTCTTGCCTCTGTGGAGAAATTAAATGCAATTAAGGAGCCAGAGGGCACTTCACTCCTTCCCTCGCTCGCTTCCCCTGAACTGTCGGGTTTTTTAAAAAATGCATAATTAATGTTGCAATCAGCCTCCCTCCCTCCTTCTCTCTCTCTCTCTCTCTCTCTGCTGCCTCAAGTTTCAGGCAGAGAGGATTCCAAGATTTCACCCACCCACCCAAGCTGATGTCATGCAAAATGCTCAGGGACCGCTGCTCCTCATCCAATAGGGAAGGCCACGGCTGAGCCGTCTGTGTGAGTTTGGCGCAGGGAGACAACGAGGAGCCAGCCGAGACCTCCTGGAACGCGGCCCTGACATGTTGAGAACATTTTTGCGATAATTTTTGCATTAACGTATCAAGTGTTGTGATCGGATGTGGCCATGATCAGACAGGGTTGGCTTCATCCCTCTCGGGGCTGAAACACCAGGAGCCGAGGGATGAGGAATGGGTCCAACAAGAGAGGCACACTCCAAGATGGCTGCTGCTCAGAATTCACAACGGGCGCCCTCGGCCCAGTGCCTGCAGTCCCCCTGTCTCCCGCCAACAGCTTTCCTGTTTCCAAGCGTCTGCAAAAAAAGTTGCAAGTCCAGGAGGGGTTTTTGTCCAGCAAGGCTTCTGACTGGCTGCACAGATTCTTTTTTGAATATTGCTTGGGCAGCTGCTGCCACATCAGCATCATCACTGTGCGACTGAAAGTAAGCTGAGGCAGCCATTTTTCTGGCTGGCTCTGCCTACTGCGGCAGCCATTTTGTGGCTGCCATTTTGTGACTGCACACACCATCCTGTGTCAGAATTCCAAAGGGCTGTCATCTAAAGGATGGGGTGGAATTGTTTTCTGTGGCCCCAGAAGGTAGGACATAAGAACATAAGAGAAGCCATGTTGGATCAGGCCAATGGCCCATCCAGTCCAACACTCTGTGTCACAGAAGAATATAAGAGAAGCCATGTTGGATCAGGCCAATAGCCCATCCAGTCCAACACTCTGTGTCACATAAGAACATCAGAGAAGCCATGTTGGATCAGGCCAATGGCCCATCCAGTCCAACACTCTGTATCACACAGTGGCCAAAAATTTATAGCACCCGAACCAACGTGTTGAAATTGAATCCAAAGAGTTTCCGGCTCAACATTAGGAAGAACTTCCTGACCGTTAGAGCGGTTCCTCAGTGGAACAGGCTTCCTCAGGAGGTGGTGGGCTCTCCTTCCCTGGAAGTTTTTAAACAGAGGCTAGATGGCCATCCGACGGCAATGAAGATTCTGTGAATTTAGGGGGAGGTGTTTGTGAGTTCCCTGCCTTGTGCAGGGGGTTGGACTAGACGACCCTGGAGGTCCCTTCCAACTCTCTGATTCTAGGATTAGGAAGAACTTCCTGTCCATTAGAGTGATTCCTCAGTGGAACAGGCTTCCTCGGGAGGTGGTAGGCTCTCCTTCCTTGGAGGTTTTTAAAGAGAGGCTAGATGGCCATCCGACTGCAATGAAGATTCTGTGGATTTAGGAGAAGGTATTTGTGGGTTTCCTGCATTGTGCAGGGGGGTTGGACTAGATGACCCTGGAGGTCCCTTCCAACTCTATGATTCTGATTCCAAGGGTGCCTCCAGGCTCAAAAAAGCTGATTTACAGGCTCTTGGTTGCACAGCCTGTTACCCACACCCACCAATAAGTGGGCTTTGCACAAACAAGAGTCACAAACCTGTCCTTGGTCCTTGTGTGGTGTTCTGAGTGTAGGGTTGCCTGGTCTGTGTTGGAAAATACTTGCAGGCTTTGGGGGTGGATCTGAGAGAGGGTTAGGGTTGCCAGGTCCAATTCAAGAAATATCTGGAGACTCTGGTGTGGAGCCAGGTTGTGACAAGCATAATTAAACTTCAAAGGGAGTTCTGGCCATCACATTTAAAGGGACCACATGCCTTTTAAATGCCTTCCCTCCATTGGAAATAATGAAGAATAGGGGCACCTCCTTTGGGGGCTCATAGAATTGAACCCCCTGGTCCAATCCTTTTGAAACCTGGAGGGTGTTTTGAGGAGATGAACTGGATGCTATGCTGAAAATGTGGTGCCTCTACCAAATAAGATAAAAAGGGTCAACGCCATGCTGGGAATTATTAGGAAGGGAATTGAAAACAAATCAGCCAGTATTATAATGCCCCTGTATAAGCCACTCGTGGGAAGGGCGGGATATAAATTCTAAATAAATAAATAAAATTGATGGTGCGGTCTCATTTGGAGTACTGTGTGCAGTTCTGGTCGCTGCACCTCAAAAAGGATATTCTAGCATTGGAGAAAGTCCAGAGAAGGGCAACTAGAATGATTAAAGGGCTGGAACACTTTCCCTATGAAGAAAGGTTGAAACGCTTGGGCTCTTTAGCTTGGAGAAACGTCGACTGCGGGGGTGACATGATAGAGGTTTACAAGATAATGCATGGGATGGAGAAAGTAGAGAAAGAAGTACTTTTCTCCCTTTCTCACAATACAAGAACTCGTGGGCATTCGATGAAATTGCTGAGCAGTCGGGTTAGAATGAATAAAAGGAAGTACTTCTTCACCCAAAGGGTGATTAACATGTGGAATTCACTGCCACAGGAGGTGAACATATGAAGCTGCCTTATACTGAATCAGACCTTTGGTCCATCAAAGTCAGTATTGTCTTCTCAGACTGACAGCGGCTCTCCAGGGTCTCAAGCTGAGGTTTTTCACACCTATTTGCCTGGACCCTTTTTTGGAGATGCCAGGGATTGAACCTGGGACCTTCTGCTTCCCAAGCAGATGCTCTACCACTGAGCCACCGTCCCTCCCCAGGTGGTGGCGGCCACAAGCATGGCCACCTTCAAGAGGGGTTTAGATAAAAATATGGAGCAGAGGTCCATCAGTGGCTATTAGCCACAGTGTGTGTGTGTGTGTGTGTATATAACATGGCTTCTGTTATGTTCTTCTGTGACACAGAGTGTTGGACTGGAAGGGCCATTGGCCTGATCCAACAGGGCTTCTCTTATGTTCTTATGTGACTCAGAGTGTTGGACTGGATGGACCATTGGCCTGATCCAACATGGCTTCTCTTATGTTCTTGTGTGACACAGAGTGTTGGACTGGATGGGCCATTGGCCTGATCCAACATGGCTTCTCTTATGTTCTTGTGTTCTACCTAAAATAGCCCCTCCCAGAGCCCCAGATCAATTATCCATTATGCCCTTTGGGAATCAGTCTCCATAGGGAATAATGGAGTGCCCAGCAGACACTTCCCTCCCCCCCCCTTTCTGATGACCCTGAATCAGGGGGTGTTTCAAGTCCCCTTCCTGTTATCTCTGTTGCTGTGTTTCTTCTTCTCCCTCTGATGTAGAATGTGGAATGTGTGAGTAACAATGCTTAGTCTGTTGCATGACCACGAGTGAACCCACTTTGCCTCCTAGGAGCTGGGAGATATCTTGGGACCAAGGTCACTGCTCACTCCCTCGAACGTTTAGGTGAAAACTATGCAGTGAATGTATGTGAATGACCTGTAGCCACTACATTTGAATGGTCTTAGTCAGGGGTCGTTTTCTAGAAAAATAGGTGGTGGAGTTCATTAGCATATGCCACCACCACCCCCAGCCAAAAGCAGCCTGATGCAAAAAAGGGGAGCCTCATGTGGGTGAGGCCTGCCTGGGCTGGCTAGAGATCCAAGCAGGCCTCACTCACCTGGGGCTCTCCTGGGCCGCCCCACCCCCCAGTCAAAAGGCCAGCAAGTCGCCCGCCACCCGAAATCACATCAGAAGTGGAGAAAGGGTGTTGTGGGCTTCTCCAGGGGTTAATGAGGGCTGCTGGGGGTGTGGCAAAGCCCCTGGTGGCTGGCTGGCTGCCCGCTCTCCTAGTCCAGGGATTGTTATGCAGCTGCACCTCCTATTCAATGGACAAGTTGGGTGGGTAGGAGGAGGGGGAACCCTCAGAAAGGTTCAGGAGCTGTCCTTCTGTGAGCTCCTGCTGAATCTGAGGCCTGGTCTTAGTCCAGGCGTGCTTTTAATGAACATTTCAAGGGTATAAAATCTGAAACCATTGTGTATCACTTTTGACACTCCTTGACAACAAGGCAGTGTCTATGTATCCAGATCCTTACAATAAATAGTTATCCAATTCCATGGAGAGTCACTGCCATTGAAGGGAATTTGGGAACTTGACAGGGAGGGCCTCCAAACCAGGCGATCCCCTGCCCCCAACTGGGGATTACACAACAAAACATACAAGCTAGTGACCAGTTTACTAAGAAATATAAGAACATAAGAGAAGCCATGTTGGATCAGGCCAATGGCCCATCCAGTCCAACACTCTGTGTCACACAGTGGCAAAATTTTTTATATATATACACTGTGGCTAATAGCCACTGATGGACCTCTGCTCCATATTTTTATCTAAACCCCTCTTGAAGGTGGCTATACTTGTGGCCGCCACCACCTCCTGTGGCAGTGAATTCCACATGTTAATCACCCTTTGGATGAAGAAGTACTTCCTTTTATCCGTTTTAACCTGGCTGCTCAGCAATTTCATCGAATGCCCACGAGTTCTTGTATTGTGAGAAAGGGAGAAAAGTACTTCTTTCTCTACTTTCTCCATCCCATGCATTATCTTGTAAACCTCTATCATGTCACCCCGCAGTCGACGTTTCTCCAAGCTATATAGAAACCAGTCCAAATGTCCAAAACATGTACATTCAAGTCCCCAAGTAGTGTGGTGACAAGCCAATCGATTAAGAACTTGTTTCTTTCCAGTCTTCATCAGACCTGGGACCACTAACAAAAGAAAATATTATACAAAAATATCAGAAGGACATTCAGACACCACCAACCCTCTTCCAGTGAAAAAAATATAATACTTACATATTGATTCAATTATATAGATTCTTTACATTTTTTTTTTTAAAGGGAACGCAGAGCGTCTCCGGCAGCAATTTCACATCGGCTACAGCTCAGTATGAGGCTTCTTGCGCACCCTAATGGTGCAACTAACATGTTTAAAAAGGCAAACATCTAATTTACAGCTTCCCTACCCGGAGTCGGCTACACTCTCTGCGTGCTATTTGAAGCTGCCTCTCAGTTGAGTTCTCCCAAGGCACCTCCAAGTTCAGGGGTGAGGCAGGGATCAATCTGGAGACGGGGCCTCATGGGTTGTGGCACCCAGGGCCTTTAACAATTAGGCCAAGTAGGCACTGGCCTATAGGCCCCCATGCCTTTAGGGACCCTGGGCTGGCATTGGGGAGGGACTGTGGCTCAGTGGTAGAGCATCTGCTTGGTAAGCAGAAGGTCCCAGGTTCAATCCTTGGCATCTCCAAAAAAGGGTCCAGGCAAATAGGCGTGAAAAACCTCAGCTTGAGACCCTGGAGAGCCGCTGCCAGTCTGAGAAGACAATACTGACCAAGTATTGATGGACCAAGGGTCTGATTCAGTACAAGGCAGCTTTATATGTTCCCCCATTTCCCCCCTGCTTGCAGCCCTCCCAGCCTGCACGTGCAGCCAGCAACTGAGCTGCTCTTTAACCAGCTTGCCTGGTGCAGCTGCTGCTGGCGTTGTTGCCAAGTTTGCCTCTCTCTGCCTCTCCCCCGCAGCTTAGTCAAAGGGGCTTTTAAAAAGGTGCCTCCAGGCTGCAGCAGGGTCCCTGGGCGGTGGGGCGGGTGCTCTGACTCTGAGATAATTTGCCAGAGGGGCCCTGAGATTCTGACTGCCTAGGAGCCTCTACAGTGCTTAATCCAGCACTGGTGGCAGCCTCTAAGTGGTGTAGCCAGCCTCTAAGTGGTGGCTGGCGATCTGGGATTACAACTGATCTCCACGCAAGAGAAATCAATCCCCATGGAGAAAATGGCCACTTTGGATGGTGGCCTCTGTGGCATCACACCACATTAATATCCTCCCCCCCCCCACACACAAACCTCACCCTCCTCAGGGTCCATTCCCCCCCCCCAAAGGAATCTCCAGGTATTTCCAAACACGGAGCTGGCAAACCTAGCCTGGCAGTCCTTCTCTGCACAGATTTGCCCAGCAGCCTCTGGATTGACTGTTAGAGGCCAGGCTCTGCCCGTCCTGTTTGCCCAAGGTTTTAAGAGCATTTCATTTTAATTGGTTGTAATTGGCTTCTTATGAATTATTTATCAAGGTTTCGTTTTTTTTTAATGGCTCTTAGGGTTTTTGTTGCCTTTGCCCTGAGTTTATTGTTGTATATTATCTTAACATTTGAAAGCTGCCTTGGGGGCCATTGTAGCAGGAAGACTGCTGCATAACAAAACCCTTTAAATAAATGAATCCGGGTTTGCCTGCTCCATTCTCCCTTTCTTGGAGGGTTGCCAACAGCCAGGTGGGGCCTGGAGATCTCTTAGAATTACGGCAGTTCTCCAGAATACAGAGAAAATGGCAGCTTTGGAAAGGGGCGGGGGGGGTTGCTATCAGACGGCATGACCTTCCTCCTGAGCACCTCTCTCTCCCAAAACTCTGCCCTCCTCCAGAGTTGGCAACTAGGCTTTCCCAAGGAGTCACTGCAGGGGAGAGGCATGGGCCCCGATCTTATGGAGAACCCCTCCAGATGACTTTTCTTTTCCTGATCTACCTCTCTTACCTTTTTTATTCCAACATCCCAGGCATTCTTGGGGGTGGAAAGGGTTGTCAAGTAAGTCACAGCTTCTAGTGTCCTGGCCCCATTAGTGGAACTCCTGATGGCACCTGGGGGCATTTTTTGGCCACTGTGTGACACAGAGTGTTGGACTGGATGGGCCATTGGCCTGATCCAACATAGCTTCTCTCATGTTATTGGCTACAGCGTATTGTTGGAAGTCTCTGTCTGGAGCAAGTGATGCTCTGTGTTCTTGGTGCTTGGGGGGGCAAAGTGGGAGGTCTTCTAGGGTCCTGGCCCCACTGGTGGACCTCCTGATGGCACTTGGGGTTTGGGGGGGGGCACTGTGTGACACTGAGTGTTGGACTGGATGGGCCATTGGCCTGATCCAACAGGGCTTCTCTGATGTTCTTATGTGTGACACTGAGTGTTGGACTGGATGGGCCATTGGCCTGATCCAACATGGTTTCTCTTATGTTCTTATGTGACATAGAGTGTTGGACTGGATGGGCCATTGGCCTGATCCAACATGGCTTCTCTTATGTTCTTATGTGACACAGAGTGTTGGACTGGATGGGCCATTGGCCTGATCCAACAGGGCTTCTCTTATGTGACACAGAGTGTTGGACTGGAGGGGCCATTGGCCTGATCCAACAGGGCTTCTCTTCTGTTCTTATGCGACACAGAGTGTTGGACTGGATGGGCCATTGGCCTGATCCAACATGGTTTCTCTTATGTTCTTATGTGACACAGAGTGTTGGACTGGAGGGGCCACTGGCCTGATCCAACATGGCTTCTCTTATGTTCTGGTGATTGACAATTGATCTCCAGACAACAGAGATCAGTTCACCAAGAGAAAATGGCTCCTTTGGAAGGTAGACTATATGGCATTAGGTCCCACTGAAGTCCCTCCCATCCCATCCCCAAGCCCCACCCACCTCAAGCTCCACCCCCTCAAAATGTCCAGGTGTTCCCCCAACCTGGAGCTAGTGACACTACGTGACTCTCATGGGGATTTCAAGGCAAGAGACATTAAGCGGTGGTTTCCCGTTTGTTGCCTCGGTGTAGCAACCCTGGACTTCTTTGATGGTCTCCCATCTAGGTCCGGACCCTGCTTAGCTTCCAAAAAC
This sequence comes from Heteronotia binoei, assembly GCF_032191835.1. NCBI lineage: Eukaryota > Metazoa > Chordata > Lepidosauria > Squamata > Gekkonidae > Heteronotia > Heteronotia binoei. The sequence continues at coordinate 5,368,894 of NC_083234.1, forward strand.
TGGTGAGGTTGGGCTACCCTGGACCACCCAGGCCTGGGAGCGGACATCTTTACCTAGAAATAAGAGGCACTTAGAAATTTACCTTTCCTGTGCCCAGGCCTCGGATTCAGCAGGAGCTCCCAGGAGAGCAGCTCCTGAACCTTTCTGAGGGTTCCCCCTCTCCCTCCCCACCTACCTACCTTGTGCATTGAATAGTAGGTGCATCTACATAACAATCCCTGGATGAGCTCCACCACCTATTTTTCTACAAAATGACACCTGCCTATGCCCCAGGACTCATTTTGGGCAGGAGCTCCAGAACCTCTAAATTTCATTGGGCTCTTTCTTTCTTACCCCCTCCCCGCAAAAAAACCCTTGCTTCTGGACTCCATTGTTCAAACCCCATGTTGGAATGTTACTGGATTGTAAGATTTGACAAACTTTCTAATATTTCCCCCCACAAAAAATGCAAAAATAACCAGAACATATAAAGCAGACAGGGAGAAGTCTTCATCATGCCACTGTGGCCATATAGGAGAAAGTAATTTAAATAGCCCCATGGTGCAGAGTGGTAAAGCTGCAGTACTGCAGTTGGAGCCCTCTGCTCACGACTTGAGTTCGATCCCAGCGGAAGCTGGTTCAGGTAGCCGGCTCCAGGTTGACTCAGCCTTCCATCCTTCCGAGGTCGGTCAAATGAGCCCCATCTTGCTGGGGGGAAAGTGTAGATGACTGGGGTAGGCAATGGCAAAACCACCCTGTAAAAAATCTGCTGTGAAAACATTGTGAAAGCAACATCACCCCAGAGTCGAAAACGACTGGTGCTTGCACTAACTTTACCTTTTTAATTTAAATAGTATGATGGGAGTATGGTTTTATTGTGACAATTCTAATTCAAGAAGCCTTTTAAGGTAGATGCTGAGCTGATATAATTTAGTCCACCTTCTGGTGATGTCAGCGGTGTGTGGCATCTGCAAAGGAGTTATGCTAATGAGCTCCAGCACCTCTTCTTCTCCAAAATGACCCCTGCTGTGCCCCCTATGACACAAATGACCCACAGGCACCTCTTGGGGCTCCTAGGACTTCTCCTACAGTGGAGGAAGCTTCCCAAAATATTCCCCAAAGGTCCTCCTCACCTGTAGCCCCGAGTGGTGCTAGCCCAGGCTACCTCTTCCTCTTCTGGCATTCGGAAACTGAATTTTGAGGCAGACACCAGCTGCAGCATCAGGCAGGAGTAGTTGGCAGAGGGGATCGTTGGCACTTCAAGCCACAGGCGGAGCTTGGGTTGGCAAGGTCGGGTTGGGAAATTCCAGCTGATTTAGGGGGCGGGGTGCAGGGAGGGCGGGGCTTGAGAATGGGAGGGACGTCAATGTCATGAGCCCTGAGGAGGGGGAGCTGGAAGGGTTAACAGACCAGGAAGAATGGCCTTCCAGCACCTCAGCCGAAGAACGAACGGCTGGCCCATCAATCACGCTCCCCACATTCCAGGCACCAGCGCCAGCTGTTGACAATCAGTCTCCTCTAAGCTCTCCCCCTCCTATCTCAAGAATGCGGAGCCGGCTTCGGAAAACACTCGCAGAACGCGGGCACTAGGCGTGCCAATGCTTCCAATCTCTTAGCTACTATTTCTAGGAGAATTACAGCCACTCAGGGAGCAGGCTGATTGAGGCTCCCTTATAACTCACACCCAGGACTTGGCAACCTCATGGAAGCAACAAGTCGATTCCCTGGCTTGCATCCAATCAGGAAGGTGGACTTCCTGATTTCAGTTCCTGACCTGCTTGAATTCCTTGGCACCCTAACCCTTTGGCTTTGGACACTGACTTCTGCTTCTGGTTTGCGATTTTGCTGTGGTGACTCGGCTCCTCCTTGACTTCCTGAACTTTGACTTCGGACCAGCTTTAGACTCCCGCCTGCCTGTACCTTGAGAACGTGACCGTCAGCAGGGTCTAGCATCACGTTGAAGCCATCATTTCCTCCAGGAGAACTGATCTTTGCAGTCTGGAGATGAGTTTTAATCCTGGGAAATCTCCAGATCCCATCTGAATGTTCTGCAATCAAACAGAGATTCACGGAAGAGAGTGACTGGAGATAAACCCAAGGTTTCTATGAAAAACAGCCTCAAAAAGAAACCAGTCAGGCAAATTTTACAATATATTCATAGACTCTCATTAAATGACACTTTTACAACCATACCCTGACATTTGGAACAAAATACAAATTACGAAATGCGAGGAACAAAGTCTATCCATTTAAAGTCCAAGTTAAGGTCTGTTTGTAAACGTACAGTCCTCCCATTTCACAGGAATCCTGAGTCCAATATGCCTCCTGAGGAGTCCAAAACTATCTTCCAAAACTATCTTCTAAACATTAGACTCGAACGTGAGTCTAATGACACGGCACCCCAGCGATGAGGTTGTACTTTATATTCCCTCGTTTCACTTTCAGTTTTGTCTAGCTTTAGTCATTAATTGAGAGCATGGCAAGATTCCAGTTTGCACACACATCCAAGTGACAGGACCTTGGAAAATTGTCACTTGGATGTGTCATAAGAACATAAGAGAAGCCATGTTAGATCAGGCCAATGGCCCATCCAGTCCAACACTCTGTGTCACATAAGAACATAAGAGAGGCCATGTTGGATCAGGCCAATGGCCCATCCAGTCCAACACTCTGTGTCACACAGTGGCAAAAAATTTTTATATATACACACACACAGTGACTAATAGCCACTGATGGACCTCTGCTCCATATTTTTATCTAAACCCCTCTTGAAGGTGGCCATGCTTGTGGCCGCCACCACCTCCTGTGGCAGTGAATTCCACATGTTAATCACCCTTTGGGTGAAGAAGTACTTCCTTTTATCCGTTTTAACCTGTCTGCTGAGCAATTTCATCAAATGCCCAATACTTCTTGTATTGCGAGAAGGGGAGAAAAGTACTTCTTTCTCTACTTTCTCCATCCCATACATTATCTTGTAAACCTCTATCATGTCACCCTTCAGTCGACATTTCTCCAAGCTAAAGAGTCCCAAGCGTTTCAATCTTTCCTCATAGGGAAAGTGTTCCAGCCCTTTAATCATTCTAGTTGCCCTTTTCTGGACTTTCTCCAATGCTATAATATCCTTGAGTGACATCATCGCACTGGTAATGTCAGGGGAGGTTCCCGTGGACCGGCGGGTTGGGAACCTCCAGAGTGGGAGAACCCCCACCTGCCCCAGGGGCTCGGCAGCTCTAGTCAGTTGGTCAGGTGACTTCCTTTGTCTAGGTAGAAAGGTCAAGGAAAAGGAGGAAGATTCTCCATTAGGAACGTGATTTTCTTACAGATAAGATGTAGATGCTAGTGTTTCTTATTTCTCCTCCCAGTTCCCCATCCCTGCAGAAATAGTTGCGTTTTTGCTTTTATGCTAAGCAGCTCTCGATCTCATTTTGATCCAATGATCTATTGAATTGTTTGGGATATAAAAATTGATTTTCCAAACAATACCTCTAACAGGTGGCATTTCAACTGGGGAGTCCTGGGGAGCCCACCCTCCACTCCAGGACAGCGCCCCCCCCCCACTGAATGAAAGATGCTCTTTGTGCCCAAAGGTTGCCTGCAAGCCAAGAACCTGTCCTGCAGGCTTCACAGTGTGCCGTGAAATGGGGTTTTTTCATTCCAAAAGAATCCAGGAGGGACCAAGTGGGAATAAAGCTGCCCAGTCCCCAGTCTGGGCAGGGGTTCCCCTGTCCCGGAGGTTCCCAACCTTCCGGCCCACATTGGGCCAGTGGGGGGAACCTCCCCCTATGTCAGCAGCATGATGATGTCACCTGGAAGTGACGTCATCACACAGGCAATGTCACGCAGTGGCCACTCTAGGCATTTCCAGGGAAACGCTATGGTTTCCCCAGATGTTCTAACCATTTGGGAGGGAAAATTCTATGGTACAATAGGTACCCCACTTTCCTCACAGAACAATAGGTACCTGCAGAACGCAGGGGACTTGGCTCCCACAGTTCCGCAGGACCTGTAAAACGGCCCTCTTCCACCTTGCTTTTCCGTAAGGACAACTTACAGCAATGGACTAGACCCATAAACCAGAACTTAACATCATTCTAGACTTCCTACCACGCTACGGCAATTTGGGGTCTCTTGGAACATCTAACATCGACTATCCAGTCATACTGCTACCATTGAAACTTAATTGCATCATGAATCATTGCACTAGCATCGATTGTTGTATTGCTTTTAACTGATATTTTAATGTTGTTTTTATGTTTGATGTATTATTGATGTTTTTATCTTGTTTGGTCATTTTTTTGACCCTAACCTGGGAGCCGACCTGAGCCTGCCTTTGGTGGGGAGGGCAGGATAGAAATAAAACAAAATAAACCAACAAAAGAAGTGAGAAGCCTGGCTGCTGCCATCTTGCGAAGCTGCCTGTGTCCCTCTCGGCTTCCGGAGAGAGCTGCCGTCGTGGTTCCTGCTCCCTCCCAACAGCTTCCTGTTAATGGGACTCATGGTGGGGGCAGCAGGAATTGGAGACTGTGGCCACAGCCAATGGCATCAGGCGGCCGCCGAGATTGGCTTAAACAAGAGAAGAATTTAGTGCCAAGCCTTGACAAACTCACCCCCGGCTGCCCAGAGTGCCGTGGCGGAGAAAGAGAGTGGAAAGGCTGCACTAATTTGTTTCTTCGACTCTGTTAGCAGACGGGGAAGCCTCCTTGCGGGGAAGGAGAAAGGGCTCCGAGCGGTTTGCTCTGATTCAATCTCGATAATAAGAAAGCGGGGAGTGGCCCAGCAACAGGCGAGCCCGGCGAGGCTGCGTGCCCCTTCGCGGGGGGACTGCTGCAGGCTCCAAAAGAAGCACGACCCCACTAATGCTTGCGGCAGCTACTCTGCACGTGTTCAGGGCGTCCGCCTTGTTGCCAGGAGCTGAGGAATTCTGTCATGGTTTCACGGGAGCGACTTTCCACCTGCAAATCGACTGTGCTCTACGAGGCTGCTGGTTTAGGATGTTGATGGGTGAACCAGTTTCGTGTGGTGGTTAAGTGTGCGGACTCTTATCTGGGAGGACCAGGTTTGATTCCCCACTCCTCCACCTGCAGCTGCTGGAATGGCCTTGGGTCAGCCATAGCTCTCTTATCTGGGAGAACCGGGTTTGATTCCCCACTCCTCCACTTGCACCTGCTGGAATGGCCTTGGGTCAGCCATAGCGCTCTTATCTGGGAGAACCAGGTTTGATTCCCCACTCCTCCACTTGCACCTGCTAGCATGGCCTTGGGTCAGCCATAGCTCTGGCAGAGGTTGTTCTTGAAAGGGCAGCTGTTGTGAGAGCTCTCTCAGCCTCACCCACCTCACAGGGTGTCTGTTATGGGGGAGGAAGATAAAGGAGATTGTTAGCTGCTCTGAGTCTCTGATTCAGAGAGAAGGGCGGGGTATAAATCTGCAGTCTTCTTCTCAAATGACACATGGCCATCAATGACATGGGGTGGGGAGGTGGGAAGATGCACAAGGTTCTGGTGTCACTGGGGGTCTCTCACTCTTAAGAGAGCCAGTTTGGTGTGCAGACTCTTATCTGGGAGAACCAGGTTTGATTCCCCACTCCCCCACTTGCAGCTGCTGGAATGGCCTTGGGTCAGCCATAGCTCTGGCAGAGGTTGTCTTTGAAAGGGCAGCTTCTGCGAGAGCTCTCTCAGCCCCACCCACCTCACAGGGTGTCTGTTGTGATGGAGGAAGATAAAGGAGATTGTGAGCGGAGTGGAGGGTGGAATATAAATCCAATATCTTCATATCTTCTTAAGGAATGCCTTGAGGAGATCGCAGGGTTGCAACTCTAAGAGGAGCAATTCCTCGAGATTTAGGGCTGGTGCCCGGGGAGGCTGAGGTTTAGGGAGGGAAGAAGACCTCAATGAGGTACAATGCCCCACAGTCCACTCTCTGAAGCAGCAGGTTGCCAATCCTGGGTTAAGCAATTTCTGGAGATTTGGGGGTGGAGCCTAGGAAGGACCAAGGACGAGGTTTAGGGAGAGGACAGACCTCAACAGGAGGTGATGCCACACAGATCACCTTCCAAAATGGACATTTTCTCCAGGGTAATAGATAGGGTTGCCAAGTCCAATTCAAGAAATATCTGGGGACTTTGGGGGTGGAGCCAGGAGACATTGGGAGTGCAGCCAGGAGCAAGGGTGTGGCAAGCATGATTGATCTCCAAAGGGAGTTCTGGCCATCACTTTTAAAGGGACTGCACTCTTTTTTAAAATGCCTTCCTTCCATAGGAAATAATGAAGGATAGGGGCACCTTCTTTTGGGGCATATAGAATCGGACCCCATGGGCCAATCTTTTTGAAACCTGGGGGTTATTTTGGGGCAAGGCACCGGATGCTATACTGAAAATTTGGTGCCTCTAACTCAAAAAACAGACACCCCCCAGAGCTCCAGATACTCATGAATCAATTCTCCATTCTTTTCTGTGGGAATAAATCTCCATAGGGGATAACAGAGTTCCCAGCAAACATTTCCCTCCCCTCCCTCCCCCACTTTCTGATGACTCTGAAGAAGGGGGAGGGCCTCCAAACCGGGGGATCCCCTCCCCACCTGGGGATTGGCAACTCTAGGAATAGATGCCTGTCATCTGGAGACCAGTTGGGCTGGCCAGAGATTTCCAGTCCCCTCCTAGAGGTTGGCAACCCTCCAAAGCAGCCATTTACTTCCAAGGAACTGAGGCTTGTGGTCTGGAGATTGGTTGTGATCCCAGGAGATTTCCAGGCCCCCTCTGAAGGTTGGCAACTGTCGGAGATAGGAAATGGCGGCTTGGAGCTGCCCTGTTCTGAGCTAGAAGCCCTGCCCTAAGTTAAGAGACCTCTTGAATGCTGAGCAGTTGATTTGCAATTCTTAAAATAGTTTTTATTTCCCACCCCCCTCTGGCCCTGCTTGTTTTGGATATCTAATTAGTCCGACAGATTGTGATTCTGCATTACTCTCGCGTCCGGGCCTCTGCCCCATCCATCTCAAGCTGTTAAGAGGACGCCCACAGGAATGGATGCATTCTTTGTGGGTCATCAAAGATAAATTGGCAGCATCTCCAATCAGATTTACTTTCTGAAAATGGTATAATGGGATTTTATTAGCTCTGTAATCTGCTGCTCAGTAATTGGTTTTCTGGGAAATCAAAGGGACTTGAGACCGGGAGGCCTGGCGGCTGAGAGAGAGGAGAAGGAGACCTCTCGGGGCCACCAAGGAGCGCCGACAGCCAGACCAGACCCCTGCCCGCACACGGCAAGAAGAGGTTCGCATGGCTCCCTTCCTCCTTTTGTGGTGGAAGGGTCACCCTCCCCATTGGTTTTTGGCTTGCCAACTCCAGGTTGGAAAATTCCTGGAGGTTTGGGAGCAGAGCCTGCGAATGGTAGGCTCAGGAGAGAGGAAGGGTCTCAGGAAGGTAGAACACCACAGAGTCCACTCTTGGAAGGTGCCATTTTCTCGGGGTGGGTGGGGTAATGATCTCCGCAGTCTGGAGACTAGTTGGAATTCCAGCTCCGCAGGCCCCACCTGGGGGTTGGCAATGGTGTTTTTGCCATTCCTCTATCCTTTCCGCTTGCAGGAACGTCTGTTGTCAGCCGGATTGAGAATAGGCCTCCCGGCAGGCTCAGACACCAGAGCAGCAGATCCGGCGGGGGGGGGGGGGTTGCACAAGATGGCTTCGCACGAGGTTAGGCCCAGCCCCACTGAACCAGCCCCACTGTGAAGCACAGGCCCTTCTGCATTCAGCTCAGTTGCAATGAACTTCTGTAGGAGAAAATCAGGGCAAAGCAAAGCACTCATAATCATTTCCCCCCCCCCCACACACACACACGCACACACACCACTCTGGGAACTCTCAACAGCCTAGGTCCTTCCAGTCAATATAACTGGGATGCTTTAGAATTTATTGTTTTAATTTCTATTACTGTGTTGTTTTTTAATTCATGTATTATTATTTTTTAACTTGTTGTACATTACCCAGAGCCTAGTTTAGGTCGGAATGAGGCAATTCAATTGGATGGATGGATGGATGGATGGATGGATGGATGGATGGATGGATGGATGGATGGATGGATGGATGGATGGATGGATGGGTGAGTGAGTGACTGAGTGAGTGAATGAATGAATGAATGAATGAATGAATGAATGAATGAATGAATGAATGAATGAATGAATGAATGAATGAATGAGGGAAGAAGACCTTACTGAGACCAATTTTGCACTAAAGCTTGTTCCGACTGGAGAGCCCTTTTGATCCCGGCGCTTCTCTCTGTTTTTGCACAAGTTACTCCAGAGCTGCGAGTTGGCGCGCTGTTCTCCTGGGAGAGGATCCTGCTTGCTGCAGAAGAGCGCCACACCAACTTGCAGCTCCAGGGTAACTTGTGCAAAAACAGAGAGAAGCCCCGGGAGCAAAAGGGCTCTGCACCCGGAACAAGCCTCATGCGAAATCAGTCTAACAGACTAAAAAGAGAGAGCCCTTTAGTTAAAAGTCTAGGTAAAAAGTAACGTTTGGCCTGATGCCTGAAGGGCAGTGAGACAGGTGAGGTGCCATCACCAGAATAGTCCTGCCAGAGACACCCCCCATCTTGCCTCTGTGGTCTGATCAGGAGGGTCTCAGCTGGTGGGCTGGTCAGGGTGGAAGGAGGCACCTCAGAACTACCAACACAAAGTTAGCTGCAAATAGCAGGAAGAAGTTATAGCGGGCTTGGCTTTGATGTCCTTTAATTCACCCCCACCCAATTATTTTTTTCCGAGATTCATTAAAGCATTTTGCTTGGATTCATGCTCTCACGAGGCGCTAACACGAGGTAAGGCGGGTGAACACACAGCTTGCTCAGAATATTTCAGAACTAACCCTCCTGATTTGATTTGAGTTTTTAAAAAAATTTCCCTGGTTGAAATTCAGGCTCTAATAAGCACTTTGGGGCGGGGGGGGGGGGGCGGGGAGAGCACTTGAAGAGTATCAGAAGCACTTGCCAAAATCTGCTGGCATCAACACCTTCCCCTCATTGTCGCTTTTCAAATTCCTTTGTCCTGCAGCCAAAACGAGGTGCAGCGGCATCTACTCCCTGGTGAAATATGGGAGCGGGGGGAGGGGGGGAGAGTCCTGCTGCACTCTCCAGGGTCACCAGAGAATAGGGTTGCCAATCCCCAGGTGGGGGCAGGGGATCCCACAGTTTGGAGGCCCTCCCACCAGGGACATCAGAAAGCAGAGAGAAAGCAGAGTATAAATCTGCAGTCTTCTATGTGTCTCCTGGCAACCAAGATGTTTAGACCCAGTTCGCCACTGATTACCAGCCAGCAAGCAGCACCTGGAGATACCTTGGAATTATCACTGATTTCCCACCTCCAGGGAAGAGTTCCCCTGAAGCAAGGGACATCTTTGGAGGGTGGGCCCACGGAGGTCCCTCCCTTCCCTAAAGCCCTCCTTTCCCAGACTTCAGCCCCAAATCTCCAGGAAATCCCTAGCCAGGAGTTAGCAACCCCTTGCAGAGCCATCTGTTGGCCAGCAAAGGCAGGCCTCATAGGGGTGGGTCTCTGTGAGGTGTCTGAAGCACAGCAGAGCTTGTAAATGGCAGCCCCGTGAGCCATTCCTCTCCTCGATGGAGACAAGCTCCCCATAAAGGCTAATGGGTTTTTGAAGGATATCTTGGGCAGGAAGCGTCTTTCATTCTGTGTCGTTCCTGGGTCCGGCTCTCCTCCCACCCTCCGCACTGCTCTTGGAAGCCAAACAGCCTCACGAGAGAGGCCCGAGCTGCGGTTGCCAACCTCCCGGTGGTCAGGGAAAACAAAGCGTAAAGCTGCCGTGATATTCAACCTCCAAAAAATTAAACCAAGAGTCCAAAATTATACAAAAGTACCAAATATAATTGTTTTACAATCAGTGAAGGCAATCCCTTTCAATCCCTCCAAGGAACGACATTTCATCAAGAATCCAGTTCCTTCTTCTCAAGCAAATGAATGCCAGATACAAGAGAACGGATGGCATAATATTATGCAGTCAGCAATTCATAAGGCAACAGGATTGTGCTGTTGTTCCTGTTTCGCGTTGTTAGCTTCTTCAGGCTTCTCACAATCGATATTTATATCCTGGGTAAGAACGCCATGAATTTCAAACACAGAGTAACGCTCTTAACAGTGTAAAACAATTATATTTGGTACTTTTGTATGATTTTGGACCCTTGGTTTAATTTTTTGGCGGTTGAATATCACGGCAGCTTTATGCTTTGCTTTCCCTGACCATTTTTACCGCGATTCTCTAATTTGGGTACACAAGCCTCCTGGTGGTGGCTGGAGATCTCCCACTCTCCCGAGTCATCTGGCACCCAAGGCTGATTCGGCTGCAGCGAGGGAGGCTCTTCACATAGCAGGAGTTCAGCTGCAGCCTGGGGTGGGAGATACAGTTCTTATCTGGGTTCGATTCCTCCCTCCTCCACTTGCGGCTACTGGAATGGCCTTGAGTCAGCCATAGCTCTCCTCGGAGTTGTCGGAGACATCACAATGGCTCTTATAGGGGGGCTGGTGCTGAACAGATGCAAGCAGTCAGGTCTAATTAAGCCATGCCAGTCAGGTGGCACCAAGCCACTCAGAGGGTGCTGCTAGGCCTAGGTTAGAAAACCTCCAGGAAGAGGATGAAGATTTCCTGGTATCACAACTGAAATCCAGACAACAGATCTCTTTCGCCTGGGAGAAGGGCAGCTTCTGAGAGAGCCTCTCAGCCCCACCCACCTAACAGGGTGTCTGTTGTAGGGGGAAGGAAATAAAAGAGATTGTGAGCCGCTCCGAGCCTCTGATTCAGGTAGAAAGGAGGCCCTCTCCCCGCTTCAGGGTCATCAGAAAGGGGGGGGGAGGGGAATGTCTGCTGGGCACTCCATTCACATAGGATATAATGGTGAATTGATCTGTGGGTATCTGGGGCTCTGGGGGACCTGTTATTTTGAGTTAGAGGCACCAAATTTTCAGCATAGCATCCAGTGCCTCTCTTCAAAACATCTTCCAGGTTTCAAAAAGGTTGGACCAGGGGGTCCAATTCTATGAGCCCCCCAAAAAGGCACCCCGTCCTTCATTATTTCCAAAGGAGGGAAGGCATTTAAAAGGTGTGCAGTCTCTTTAGATGTGATAGCAAGAACTCTCTTTGGAGTTCAAGTGTGCTTGTCACACCCTTGTTCCTGTCTCCACCCCCAATGTCTCCTGGCTCCACCCCCAAAGTCCCCAGATATTTCTTGAATTGGACTTGGCAACCCTAGATGAAGCGCCCCGGGAGTAGCAGAGAGTGAGAGAGCTGGGAGGAACCATTGGCTGGCCAATGGGAAGCTGAGCCGGGGGGGGCAGTCCCACTGCCACAGGTCATTGGCTACCCTGCTGGGCTCTCTTGGGCTATCCCCAGTGGTGGCCACTGGGGCTTGTTATGGAGCCAGAAATGTCTCTGTGGGGCAATCAGAACTCAGCCCCTAAATGGGAGGGATGGAAAGGAGTGGCAGCGGGCTGGGGTGGGGATGACGGGCCTGCCAGGGTCACACTCCACTCTCCCGGCCAGAGACCCAAAGGGAGGGCCAGTAGAGTCCAGAGAGGCTAGGGGGGGGGCTGGATCCTGGAGGCCCTTGGAGTGGAAAGGCAGAGCAAGCCAAGCTGAGAGGCCACCAGCCAGCTCCGGGTTGGAAAATACCTGGAGAATTGGGGGAGGGGGTGGGACCTGGGGAGGGGAGGGCTCCGATGGGGAAGAATGCCCCCTGCTAGAACTGTCCTTGAACTGTTCTTGACTTTGGCCCCGCACTGTCAACCTTGCCTGTCTCCTGACAGCATCCAATTTAGAACCAAAACTTCTATGGCAACCCTCCTTCTTTATCCCTTCATTTCCCCAAAAACCTTCCCTTCAGGAGTTCCCAGTTACTATCATTCGTAGCTACTGTAGTGTACAGTGTGCCTAACGTAAGTGTACATTATATGAAGAAGAAGATGATGATGATATTGGATTTATATCCCGCCCTCCACTCCGAAAAGTCTCAGAGCGGCTCACAATCTCCTTTCCCTTCCTCCCCCACAACAGACACCCTGTGAGGTGGGTGGGGCTGAGAGGGCTCTCACAGCAGCTGCCCTTTCGAGGACAACTCCTGCAAGAGCTATGGCTGACCCAAGGCCATGCCAGCAGGTGCAAGTGGAGGAGGGGAGAATCCAACCCGGTTCTCCCAGATAAGAGGCCGTGCACTTAACCACTACACCAAAGAAGAAGATATTGGATCTATATCCTGCCCTCCACTCCGAATCTCAGAGCAGCCTACAATCTCCTTTCCCTTCCTCCTCCACAACAGACACCCTGTGAGGTGGGTGGGGCTGGAGAGGGCTTTCACAGCAGCTACCCTTTCAAAGACAACCTCTTCCAGAGCTATGGCTGACCCAAGACCATGCTAGCAGGTGCAAATGGAGGAGTGGGGAATCAAACCCGGTTCTCCCAGATAAGAGAGCTCTGGCTAACCCAAGGCCATTCCAGCAGGTGCAAGTGGAGGAGTGGGGAATCAAACCCGGTTCTCCCAGATAAGAGTCTGCACACTTAACCACTACACCAAACTGGCTCATATGCAAGCATATGTAGATGTATAGCACTAATCTGCATGGCATTGCATAGCTTCATGATTCATGGTTACATGTAAGTAGCATTCAAAAATACATTTCCAAACAATTTCAAACACAGAAGACAATGGAAGAGGCTGGTGTGTCCTTCGGCTTTGGCCAATGCTCAGATCTTTCCCAAAACTTTCTGCTGCATTGCTAATCAAATGCCATCATCAGCTGTGTGGGTGTCATGAAGACTTTTATAGAAAGCTAAATTCCTTCCTTATGGGGGAAAAAAACCTTTAGGTTATTTTATTAACCCCTTCTGCGGGAAATCAGGGGTTTTCCTTTAAAACTCGTTTCAAAAGCTGGAAATCTATCTCAGCTGGCAAAGGTTTCCCTCTCTGTGTCCTGTTTCCTCAGGCGAGTTGGCATGGTGAATTTGGCTAATTATTAACCTGTTCTGGCTTCCCGGAGAGCCCATCTGATTTCTGTTAGGAAAATTAAGGTGCAATGGCTTAAGTGAGGTTCCTTCTCCTCCTACCATTCTCTGTCCGTCTCTGCAATATGCTTGTTGAAATCTTTAAGGTGCATTAGAAACATGTGTGTATAAAACCATCCTTCTTGCTATTCCCAGCCTCAAACCCCCCCCCCTCCCTTGTTAGGGGCTTTTGGCAGTGATTCCCGTTGTTTGCATAGTTCAGAATTGTTTGTTTATAAAAGCTCTAGACTTCAAACTTCACAATTATCATGATCTTGGGCCCCAGTCAATACCTACAGTATATTGGTTTTTGGCTGGATGGAATAGCAGAAAGTTTCACTCATTTTTTCGTTTGAAAATGTATTTTGTTTTTTTTTTTAAGGGGGCTTTAGGTCTGGTTGATTTTAGGCCTTCCTTAGTCTCACAAAGTGACAGAACTTCAAAAAGTTGGTGCAGCAAGACTTCACTTTGCAAAAGCACCTGATATGTGCCTAACAGTTCCGCCTGATGAAGTGTGCTTAGAGCACACGAAAGCTTACATTCTGAATAAACTTTGTTGGTCTTCAAGGTGCTACTTGACTCCAACTTTGTTCTATTGCTTCAGACCAACACGGCAACCCACCTGCATCTAAATTCTGTCTTTGATTTCAGTTTCTAATACTTTTCCTGGGACAGATGCAAGGCTGATCGGCCTGTAATTTCCTGGTTCCTCTCTGGAGCCCTTTTTAAAAATTGGCGTAACATTTGCTACTCCAGTCTTCTGGTACAATGGCTGAATTTATTGATAGATTACATGATACGGGTTAGTAGATCAGCTATCTCACAACTGAGTTCCTTAAGAGCTCTTTTTAATTTAATCAAAAGGTCTAGAACAATCTCTGGTCACCTCATATTGGCTCAGTTCTTCAGACTCCCTTCCTGAAAACATGGACTGTAGCATGGGTTACACGCCCAGCCCCACGCTTTCCACAGTGAACACAAAATTTAAAAAGTCATTGAGTTTCTCTGCCATATTCCCATCTTCCTTAAACAATCATTTTATTCCTTTGTCATCCAAAGACCCCACTGCTTCTCTGGTTGGCTGGCTCTGGATTTTTTTAATGGGCCCATATATTGGATTTATATCCCACCCTCCACTCTGAAGAGTCTCAGAGCGGCTCACAATCTCCTTTACCTTCCTCCCCCACACCCTGTGAGGTGGGAGGGGCTGGAGAGGGCTCTCACAGCAGCTGCCCTTTCAAGGACAACCTCTGCCAGAGCTATGGCTGACCCAAGGCCATGCTAGCAGGTGCAAGCGGAGGAGTGGGGAATCAAACCCAGTTCTCCCAGATAAGAGTCCACACACTTCACCACTACACCAGACTGGCTCTCCCACTGACTCCCATGATTTCCCAGTTTGGTGTAGTGGTTAAGTGTGCGGACTGTTATCTGGAAGAACTGGGTTTGATTCCCCACTCCTCCACTTGCATCTGCTGGAATGGCCTTGGGTCAGCCGTAGCTTTCACAGGAGTTGTCCTTGAAAGGGCAGCTGTTGTAAAAAGCTTTCTCAACTCCACCTACCTCACAGGGTGTCTGTTGTGAGGGGGGGGGGAAGGTAGAGGAGATTGTGACCACTCTGAGACTCTGCAATTCATAGTATAGGGCAGGATATAAATCCAATATCATCTTCTTCTTCTTCTTCTCCCTTCCTTGTTGTATCAGTCTAAGAGTCCCTTCAATTCAGCCTTCTCTTTCCAGAATTACCAGCCAGAAGATTCTTCTGAGAAATCCATAGGCAGAGCATGAAGCAGGCTTTGTTGATACGGAGACCTCCACGCATAGCATGCCCTGCTGCAACAAACTTGTACATGTGTGTGAGCCCATGCTTTGTACTTGGAGTCATACATGGAGTGGGAGACCCTTAACTTTTTTTGGCCACCTCATGAGCTGAGATGGGCTTCAAGTTCTCACCAGCTGAAGATACAATAGGGTGGGAGGGTAGGTTATCCACCAGTGTTCCCTCTAAGCTGAGTTAGTGTGTGCTAGCTCACAGTTTTTTAAGCCTCTGGCTCACATGTTTTTGTTTTTGCTCAGGAAAAGTGGCTCCAAGGAAAATGACTTTATGCAGTAGCTCAGGGGTGGCCGAGGGTAGCTCCCCAGATGTTTTTTGCCTACAACTCCCATCAGCCCCAGCCATTGGTCATGCTGGCTGGGGCTGATGGGAGTTGTAGGGAAAAACATCTGGAGAGCTACCGTTGGCCACCCCTGCAGCAGCTCACAACTTTAATGCCTGCAGCTCACGAAGTAGAATTTTTGCTTACAAGACTCCGCAGCTTAGAGGGAGCCTCGTTACCAACTCTGAGCTGGGAATACTTGGAGATTTAGGGGGTGGAGCCTGAGGGAGGCGGGGTTTGGGGAGGGGTGGGAATTCAATTGGGTATAATGCCACAAAGTCCACCTTCCGAAGCAACCATTTTCTCCAGGCAAACTGATCCCTGCCGCCTGGAAATCAGTTGTAATCCCAGGAGATCTTCAGTCACCATCTGGATGTTGGAAACCCTAGTGGGAGACACCCTTTTCTCCTTCTCCTCTTTCTCCACGTCTTCCTTCTCCTACGTTAGTAGTAGCTGAAAAGAGAAAGAAGGCGCAGTTGCTTCCCAAGGGCCCTTTTCTGTCCTAGCCGTATTCAGCAAACCAGCCTCGTTGTCCCAGTCTGTAATTTCTCCAGATTTCTTAGGTTTTACGAGTGAGCGTGATTAAGACAGAACGTGCATAACGGCTTCCAAATTTATTTCCATGTTGCTCTGGAAATCAGAATTTACTAGCACGATAAGAAAACTTTCCCCAAGTTGTGTTCACATACTTAATAATAAAAGTTAGTGAGGCCAATAAATTAGAGGCGGGGGATGAGGAGCTGCAGGACTGGAGGATCAGACTGTATTTCACTGTTTAACTGCCGGTCGCAGCGGAGCCAAGACTGAAGGGGAGGGGAGTTTAAAGCCCTTCTCCATAAAAAGAGCTCCAGAGTGACAGGCGTAACGGTGAGCAACTTCGGTCAAACGGACCCCATGCCCAGGAATCGATTTCTGGTATGCTTCTTATTGCGAAATAGAAACGAGAATCTCTGATTGGATCAGGGTGTGCTTGTGTGGTGGTGGGGGAGGGAACTCATCTACTTGCACTGTTTTCCTTCACTCAGAGGCAGCTTAATATGTTCATATAAGGGCTCTCGTATAAGGAAGATGATTGCAAGCAACTCTGAGACTCCTTTGGGTAGTGAAGGGTGGGTATAAAGCCAATACAACTACTACTAGAGCCAGTTTGGTGTAGTGGTTAAGTGTGCAGACTCTTATCTGGGAGAACCGGGTTTGATTCCCCACTCCTCCACTTGCACCTGCTGGCATGGCCATGGGTCAGCCATAGCTTTGACAGAGGTTGTCCTTGAAAGGGCAGCTGCTGTGAGAGCCCTCTCCAGCCCCACCCACCTCACAGGGTGTCTGTTGTGGGGGAGGAAGGTAAAGGAGATTGTGAGCCGCTCTGAGACTCTTCGGAGTGGAGGGCAGGATATAAATCCAATATCTTCTTCTTCTTCTTCTACTACTAGAAGAAGAAGAAGACTGCAGATTTATACCCCGTCCTTCTCTATGAATCAGAGACTCAGAGCAGCTTACAATCACCTATATCTTTCTCCCCCACAACAGACACCCTGTGAGGTGGGTGGAGCCGAGAGGGCTCTCACAGCAGCTGCCCTTTCAAGGACAGCTCTGTGAGAGCTGTGGCTGACTCAAGGCCATTCCAGCAACTGCAAGTGGAGGAGTGGGGAGTCAAACCCTGTGCTCCCAGATAAGAGTTTGCACACTAAAGAAGAAGAAGAATTGCAGATTTATACCCTGCCCTTCTCTCTGAATCAGAGACTCGGGGTGGCTTACAATCTCCTATATCTTGTCCCCCCCACAACAGACACCCTGTGAGGTGGGTGGGGCTGAGAGGGCTCTCACAGCAGCTGCCCTTTCAAGGACAACCTCTGCCAGAGCTATGGCTGACCCAAGGCCATGCCAGCAGCTGCAAGGGGAGGAGTGGGGAATCAAACCCGGTTCTCCCAGATAAGAGTCTGCACACTTAACCACTATACCAAACTGGCTCTCACAAGGACAGCTCTGCAAGAGCTACAGCTGACCCAAGGCCATCCCAGCAGGTGCAAGGGGAGGAGTGGGGAATCAAACCCGGTTCTCCCAGATAAGAGAGCTCTGGCTGACCCAAGACCATCCCAGCAGGTGCAAGTGGAGGAGTGGGGAATCAAACCCGGTTCTCCCAGATAAGAGAGCTCTGGCTGACCCAAGGCCATTCCAGCAGCTGCAAGTGAAGGAGTGGGGAATCAAACCCGGTTCTCCCAGATAAGAGTCCGCACACTTAACCACTACATCAAACTGGCTCTACTTCTTCGTCTTCATCATCATCATCTTTGTTTTCTTCTTCTGCATCTGGACTGCCAGTCTACACACTCATAGGATGGCTTCAAGGCCCAGGGGGGTGGGATGTCTTGCCAGCCACGGGGGCTGTCGCCATGGCATTCCCAATGGGATGCAGTTTGGTCACTGCGGATTCCTCTGGGTAGGAGCTCAGCTACAGCAATAAGCTTGAATATCCAGCACACTTGATTAAACAGCCGCCTCCCATTTCCCATGAGTGTCAGGTAACAAAGCTTTTACTGTAATAAGTTTATAGTAAGCTCACTAGTTTGAAATCAATGAGACTCTGGTTGTTCAGGACTAATTCACCTCCTCCAGTTGAAATAAGAACTCAGTCAAGGATGGCAAGTTTTCTCTGGATTGGGGCCAGGCTCCAGCTTTTGTTCAGAACCCTGACATGAGATTATGGGAGAAGGAAGAGTAAGTATGAGACAAACAACTACAATGGGGCTAAGGGGTGCTAGGTAGGGAAAAGAAGAAGAAGAAGATACTGGATTTATATTCTGCCCTCCACTCCAAATCTCAGAGTCTCAGAGCGGCTCACAATCTCCTTTACCTTCCTCTCCCACAACAGACACCCTGTGAGGCGGCTGGGGCTGAGAGAGCTCTGACAGAACCTGCCCTTTCAAGGACAACTCCTGCCATAGCTATGGCTGACCCAAGGTCATCCCAACACGTGCATGTGGAAGAGTGGGGAATCAAAGATGAGAGTCTGCACACTTAACCACTACACCAGACTGGCTCTCTCTACACTAAACAGGCTCTCTAAGAAAGATATTGGGTTAATACCTCTCCCTCCTCTCTGAATCTCAGAGAGTATCACAATCTCCTTTCCCTTCCTCCCCCACAACAGACACCCTGTGAGGCGGCTGGGGCTGCCTTTCAAGGACAACCTCTGCCAGAGCTATGGCTGACCCAAGGCCATTCGAGCAGCTGCAAGTGAAGGAGGGGAAGTGTTTGAGTCAGCAGCAGCGTTCCCTCTAAGCTGAGCGAGTGTGAGCTAGCTCACAGTGTTTTAGCCTCCAGCTCACACATTTTTGTCTTCGCTCAGGAAGGCTGGCCCCAGAGCATACTCACTGGTGCAGCACCTCACAACTTTAATGCAAGTAGCTCACAAAGAAGAAATTTTTGCTCACAAGACTCCACAGCTTCGAGGGAGTATTGGTCAGGAGGCATCCCCAAATTAAGGAAGGACTGCAAAAATTGTGCTCCTTGGACATTGAAAGAATTTGAATGGGGAAAGAAAAGCCATGCATGCCCCCCTGGGCATCTTGGCAGAAGGGTGGGCTAAAAATGCCTTATGCAGGTTGATGAGAAAGTGCGCCTACCTACTTTTCAGACATATTTCAACCACAGTGTGGGATAGAAACATGAATATTATTTTTAAAAGCTGCATTTCTTAAGAATTCCACGTTCAACCCTATGGATTCTAATACCACAGGGGATCTCCATGCATGAGACAATTATCCAAGGCACGTGCATTGCAAAAGGATAATAAGGAAAGTACATTATCGGCTTGCCAAACAGCTGGGTGTTTCGGTCGTTTCGGGGCATTGTGAATTCTACAAGGTGGAGCACAACTGGATCCTCTGCCCCACCTTTGCCAGGTCATGATGGGGTGCAGAGCCAGGGGGAAAGGTGCTGTTGTGAGATTCCCTTCCCCCATCTTCCTGGATGGGAGGAGGTCAAAAAAGGAGGCTGGAGGGACTCTGTCGAGGGAGAGATTTCAAAACTGCCTGACGCTCCTTATTCCATTAGCTGCGGCAGGAGAGGAGCGTTTCATGGGCAATTAGAGCTAAGCACCGACAGAGGCAACGGGTAGCAGGTAAAAGGAGTCTCTGAGGGCTGGCCGTTTTGCCAAGTGAATGAATTTCGCTGAGGAAATGGTGGGGATCGGGCAGGTCTGTCTGGGCACCAAACCTTGGAGACGAAGAAGGGACAGATCCTTGGCCTGCCCTGAAGACAGTTCCAGAGGGCAGCCCTGTTGGTTTACAGGTTTACAGAGCAGCTAGATTCCAGTCCCGTCAACGGAGAAATCACAGCTCTCCTAGCTGGGGGGAGAGGGGGGGCATTAAAGAAATTAGTTGCCAATGTTTTGTGAGCTTCATTGCAGGATTGGAATTTGGTTTACTGTTTCAAAAGGCAGCCACTTTGGTCTGCAGGAGAACTCTAGATTCGAGTCCAGTAACATTTTAGAGAACAATCTGATTTGGGGGACATGAGCTTTTGAGAGTCAGAGCTATCTTCACTGGATATCTGTCCAGGGTGAGACTGGATTCGAATTGAGCTGTGCCAGTGCAGGGTTTGTTGGTTGTGGTAGACGCCTGCAAGTCCCATTGATCAAGAACAGGGAAGACACTTTTTGTGAGCTTCTCCCACAACTAGACTTTGCCCAAGTGGAGGAAGTGAGCAATCAAGATAAATATGGCTCAAGATGGGTAGCTGTGTGAGTCTGTCTGCAGCAGTAGGAAGGAGCAAGAGTCCAGTAGCGCCTTAAAGAAAGAGCCCCGTGGCGCAGAGTGGTAAAGCTGCAGTCCTGCAGTCCAAGCTATGCTCCCTACCTGAGTTTGATCCTGGCAGAAGCTGGCTCAAGGTTCACTCAGCCTTCCATCCTTCCGAGGTTGGTAAAATGAGTGCCCAGCTTGCTGGGGGGGAAGTGTAGAGGACTGGGGAAGGCAGTGGCAAACCACCCCGTAACAAAAAGTTTGCCATGAAACCCCAGAGTCGGAAATGACTGGTGTTTGCACAGAGGATTACCTTTACCTTTAGTGCCTTAAAGACTAACAAAATTCGTCACAGGAGATGAACTTTTGTGAGTCACTGCTCACTTCTTCAGGTACGACTAAAATGTGAGTCCATTTGCCCTATATATTGGAAAGTGGAGTGATTTCAGATGCTGAATGACAACAGCAGGCAAGTGGCAACAGCAGATGAATGACAATAGCGGATGTGATTGAATTAGGTGTGATAAGCAGAAGGGTAGTTGGTGTGAGAAGAATCAGCACTGTTAACGAGACAGAAAACCTAGGTCTCGATTCAGTCCAAATGGATGCATTGTCTTGAACTTCACTATCCATTGCCGTTCAACAGTCTCTCTCTCTCTCTCTCTCTCTCTCTCTCTCATCTCCATTTGAAATTCCTTTGTAAGAGAACTGCTACTCTTAGGCCAGCAATTAAATGTCCTGGAAGGTTAAAATGTTCCCCCACTGGTTTTTGAATGCCGTGGTTTCTAATGTCAGACTTCTGTCCATTGATTCTTTGTCAAAGGGACTGGCCTGCTTGTCCAGTGTAGAGGGTGGAAGCGCATTGTTGACATGTGGTGGCCTAAATCACATTAGAGGATGAGCAGGAGTATGAGCCTGAGATGGTCTGGCTGGTGTTGCTGGGATCTATATGAGTGCCATTTGGACAGACTGAGGACCAGCAAGGCCATGCAGATGGTGAAGAAGAAGGCCCCTGGAGCAGAGAGAAGGAGATGCTGCTTATGGGTCACCGGCCTCCAGATGCCACAGATAGTCAGGTGATGGCCACAAGCCTAAATCCATTCATCAACTTTTCACTCCTCTCAAGAATCCTGATAGAAGTTCCAGGTCGGGGTGACCAAACGTTTAATCTAAGAGCCACACAAAATAAATGTCAGATGTTTGAGAGCCGCAAGATGTGAACATCAGATGTTTGAGAGCCGCAAGACAGGGAGGGAGGGGTGGAAAGAAAGCAACTTTATATGCATTCTCCAAGCCACCAGCTTGGAGAAGTGATTTAAAGAGACAAACGCTTCCTCCAAGCCAGACAACAGGTTGGTGGGAGCACTGAGAGCCACACAATGTGTGTGAAAGAGCCACGTGTGGCTCCCAAGCCACAGTTTGGCCACCCCTGTTCCCGGTGGTCTAGAGGTCCCAATGTCCAGCTCCACACCAGAGCCCTGACTCTTTAAATGTGTGTCCAGCAGACCATGTTTGGCATCCACAGCTGCGGGATTACATTATTCCCACGAGAAGATTTATTTTGGCTGCAAATTCTATTGGTGCCAACAGAGCCCACGTTGATCCTCCTCGTTCTGCTGCCTTCAGTGCCATTCTCTAGACCACCGGTGCCCCAGGAAAGACAGATCTTTAACATCTCCACTCCATTTGTTCAGTGTTTAAATGTTTTATTTTTGTACTGCACTTGTTGCCCTTTTCTCAGTTTGCCCGCATGATTTGTCTCTGTCCAATAAGACGACGGGGTTCGCAAACAACAAAAAGAGCCGGATATGTGTGCTAATGTAAGTTTAATGCTAGACTTTTTTTTTTTAATGGCACCAATAAAATCATAGCCACTCGCTTGTAATTTTTTAATAGGCACCAGAGTTGTGAATTTTCCCATGATGGAAATAAAATAAATGGATGGTAATGCAGTGCTGGCCATGCAGGTCAGCGTTCCCTGGCCAACTTTACAAGTGAAGATGAACTTCTTCGTAATCTTTGCTTTGGCAATGAAAAGAACGATTGCGCAAACAGCCGATGATGGACATTCTCCGTGCTCTGCCTGCCCCACAGTCCACCCTTCCTACCCCACTTCTACTCATTGATCAGTGTTGACTGCAGCTCATCTGACATGTTCACTTTGAAGATGGTGGAACTAAGCAACACGCTGGTTTGGGAAAGTTATTCTCGCGTCAAAAGCCGGAGGCAATCTGAAACTACCCAGATCCACAATCACCAGGGAGGTGCTGGAGTTGAGCCATCTGCCCATGTAGAGAAGATGGTGCAGATTATGATTTGAGGGAAGTGGATGGAAAACCACCCAAACCCTGCTATGAGGAACCCACCTGTAGACCTGGACCGCTGACTTTTATATCTCAGTACCACCTGTTAAGAACATAAGAACGTAAGAGAAGCCATGTTAGATCAGGCCAATGGCCCATCCAGTCCAACATTCTGTGTCACACCGCGGCCAAATATATATATATATATATATATATATATATATATACACACACACACACTGTCTGATGGACCTCTGCTCCATATTTCTATCTAACCCCCTCTTGAAGGTGGCCATGCTTGTGGCCACCACCACCTCCTGTGGCAGTGAGTTCCACATGTTAATCACCCTTTGGGTGAAGAAGTACTTCCTTTTATCCGTTTTAACCTGTCTGCTCAGCAATTTCATCGAATGCCCACGAGTTCTTGTATTGTGAGAAAGGGAGAAAAGTACTTCTTTCTCTACTTTCTCCATCCCATGCATTATCTTGTAAACCTCTATCACGTCACCCCTCAGTCGACGTTTCTCCAAGCTAAAGAGCCCCAAGCGTTTCAACCTTTCTTCATAGGGAAGGTGTTATGGCCCATTAGGACATGGTGTCAACACTGCATGTTTTCAGTACAAGTAAATCCGACAGACCTTCCATAGTAGAAGATTCCGCATATATTTTACAGAGTCAGTTGTTTATGGAGATTTTCCAGAGCTGCTAGCGAAGTAATTCCATATGGAAGTAACTCTGCATCTCCAAGACTGATTCAGACGGGTAGCTGTGCTGGTCCAAAGCAATCCTGTGAATTTAGGGGGAAGTGTTTGTGAGTTTCCTGCATTGTCCAGGGGGTTGGACTAGATGACCCTGGAGGGCCCTTCCAACTCTTATGATTCTATGAATCGAACAAAGTTTGAGTCCAATGGCACATACAAGACCAACAAAACTTATTTTGGGGTAGAAGCTTTTGTGTCCATGCAGCACTTCATCAGCTTATACCTAGAATTAAACTTTGTTCATCTTAAATATGACACTGGACTCAAACATTGTTGTTCTGCATTGTCTAGTCCAGCGAGGTCAAACATGTGGCCCGGGGGCCGAATCAAGCCCCTGAGCAATTGGCTCTTATCTGTTTCCTTCTCATTCTCTCTTCCTTGGTGTAGCGCCAGTTTGGTGTAGTGGTGAAGTGTGCGGACTCTTACCTGCGAGCACCGGGTTTGATTCCCCACTCCTCCACTTGCACCTGCTAGCATGGCCTTGGGTCAGCCAGAGCTCTGGCAGAGGTTGTCCTTGAAAGGGCAGCTGCAAAGAGAGATCTCTCAGCCCCACCCACCTCACAGGGCGTCTGTTGTGGGGGAGGAAGGTGAAGGAGATTGTGAGCCGCTCTGAGACTCTTCGGAGTGGAGGGCAGGATATAAATCCAATATCTTCATCTACCTCACAGGGCGTCTGTTGTGGGGGAGGAAGGTAAAGGAGATTGTGAGCCGCTCTGAGACGCTTCGGAGTGGAGGGCAGGATATAAATCCAATATCTTCATCTACCTCACAGGGCGTCTGTTGTGGGGGAGGAAGGTAAAGGAGATTGTGAGCCGCTCTGAGACTCTTCGGAGTGGAGGGAGGGATATAAATCCAATATCTTCTTCTTCTTGCTTGCTTCCATCTGCATCTCAGCTTGCTTTGCAAGGCTTGCTCAATTGCACACGAGCTACAGAGCAAAACTCCTATTTTCTCCATTGGTTAATGTTCTTCCACCTCCTGGTCTCCTGGGGAGAGAGGGAAAGAGCCAGAGCTTCCTTTGCCAAGTTCCCTGGATCCCGTGGGATGGGAGAGATACAAGGAAAGCACCTTTAAGACCAACAAGTGCTAATGTTTTAAGCATGTTTTATTTTAAGTTTTTTTTTAAAAAAAAATCTTTAATCATGTTTGTCGGTGTCCTGTAAAAAGTGTGTATCTCTGCTACTGGAGAGCCAGTTTGGTATGGTGAGCCAGTTTGGTTCGTGGTTAAGTGTGCGGACTCTTATCTGGGAGAACCGGGTTTGATTCCCCACTCCTCCACTTGCATCTGCTGAAATGGCCTTGGGTCAGCCATAGCTCTGGCAGAGGTTGTTCTTGAACGGGCAGCTTCTGGGAGAGCCCTCTCCAGCCCTACCCACCTCACAGGGTGTCTGTTGTGGGGGAGGAAGGTAAAGGAGATTGTGAGCCGCTCTGAGACTCTGTCCTTGAAAGGGCAGCTGCTGTGAGAGCCCTCTCCAGCCCCACCCACCTCACAGGGTGTCTGTTGTGGGGGAGGAAGGTAAAGGAGATTATGAGCCACTCTGAGACTCTGTCCTTGAAAGGGCAGCTGCTGTGAGAGCCCTCTCCAGCCCCACCCACCTCACAGGGTGTCTGTTGTGGGGGAGGAAGGTAAAGGAGATTATGAGCCACTCTGAGACTCTGTCCTTGAAAGGGCAGCTGCTGTGAGAGCCCTCTCAGCCCCACCCACCTCACAGGGTGTCTGCTGTGGGGGAGGAAGGTAAAGGAAATTGTGAGCCACTCTGAGAGTCTTCGGAGTGGAGGGCGGGATATAAATCTAATATCTTCTTCTTCTACCTAATCTTAAATAGGTACACACATGGCCCAGCCCGACACGGCCCAGCCCGTTCCTACAAGGTCTTATTTATGTTAGATCCAGCCCTCATAACAAATGAGTTTGACACCACCGGCCTAGTCCTTCTGGCGCTGCTTCTTGGGAGCTCTCCCTGGTGCTGAAATGCCACCTGCGAATCTCACAACAGCCAAGTCTCATCCCATCTAAGAAGAGCACAAACTCGTTGCTTTTAAATCTCCTAGCAGAAGGAAGAAAGCTAGGAAGGAGAGCAGTTTCGATTTAGCCGTGTTTGCCATTAGACACCCTTCAGGTGTTAGCAATATTATGCCACCATTTCATTATCCATTAACGCCAGGTAATAATAAGTACACGAAAGGTATTTGCAGCCCATTGGCGCTAATGAAGGGAATCAGTCTCGTCCAATGCCTGTTCAGCAGCTGCGTACTGGAGGTAGAATATTACCCAAGGTTAGGCGACAACCATCGTCTCTTTTGGTGGAGGAGCCCACCTGCGCTTAATCTTGCATGGTTGCCTTTACGGCACAAGCAGAGGCTGATCTTCAACTGTGGGCTTGCAGCAGCTTCTTGCCAGTTCCTTGCTCCTGATCTACTTCTTAAATGAACCAAAAGGCTCTATGGGGCATGTTTTCTATGCTGTTTCTCCTCGTCTCTTGGACTGGGGGGGCATCCAATGAAGCTGATGGACAAAAGAAAAAACTTCTTTACACAGTGATTGATTAAAATGTTGCATTGACTGCCAAAGGATGTAGACATGGCCACAGGAATAAACAGTTGTAAAAGAAGAAGAGAAGAAGAAGAAGACTGCAGATTTATACCCCGGCTTCTCTCTGAATCAGAGACCCAGAGCGGCTTACAATCTCCTACATCTTCTCCCCTCACAACAGACACCCTGTGAGGTGGGTGGGGCTGAGAGGGCTCTCACAGCAGCTGCCCTTTCAAGGACAACTCCCATGAGAGCTGTGGCTGACCCAAGGCCATTCCAGCAGGTGCAAGTGGAGGAGTGGGGAATCAAACCCGATTCAGTCCATGCACTTAACCACTACACCAAACTGGCTCTTAAAGGTGGATTAGGCAGATTTATGGAGGAAAGTGGCCACTAACCATGGAGACTAAAGGGAACCTCCACATTCAGGGGCAGTCAACCTCTAGTCCCAGGGTCACGAGGCAACATTGGGAAAAAGCCTCAGTTTCTGTGCCCTGTTCTTGGCCCTCCAGCAGAACTCCTGGGCCACTGTGAGACAGGATGCTGGACTAGATGGGTCATTGGTCTGATCCAGCAGTCTCTTCTTTATATTCATATATACATATATTTCATACATGAGAGGTGCCTTGCCTCATGTTTGCTACCTGTATGATCCTTTTGTAGCCTCCATAGATCTGCAAATATCACATTTTGGTGTGTTGTGTATATATCTGGCTCCTTGACAGATCTGTGAGTTGTAAGAGGAATTCTGGCTATAAGTTCATGCCCATGTCAAGGAACTGGGGGTGTGCATTACACATCCAGCTGAGATATTTGCATGTACCAGGTGTACACAACTGAACTGCAGGTTCTCCCAGGCCTGCAGCAACAGCAGATTTTCCATTTAGCTGCAAAGCAACTGTGCTAGAAGGAGGCTTGACATACATCTTGTTAAGAATCTTCACTTTCATACTTCCCGTTTCTTTGCCTGCCAAAGACCAGAGTTGAGAGCTCTCTTTGGCCTGCTAGGAAGCCCATTTCATCCTTGTAAAGGGAGACAGAAGCA